>NC_133325.1:179660465-179965370 GCF_042186555.1 Aquarana catesbeiana
GCGCTCGCTCTCTCTCTCTCTCCCCTCGCGCTCGCTCTCTCTCTCTCTCTCCCCTCGCGCTCGCTCTCTCTCTCTCTCTCTCCCCTCGCGCTCGCTCTCTCTCTCTCTCTCTCCCCTCGCGCTCGCTCTCTCTCTCTCTCTCTCCCCTCGCGCTCGCTCTCTCTCTCTCTCTCTCTCCCCTCGCGCTCGCTCTCTCTCTCTCTCTCTCCCCTCGCGCTCGCTCTCTCTCTCTCTCTCTCCCCTCGCGCTCGCTCTCTCTCTCTCTCTCTCCCCCTCGCGCTCGCTCGCTCTCTCTCTCTCTCCCCTCGCGCTCGCTCTCTCTCTCTCTCTCTCTCCCCTCGCGCTCGCTCTCTCTCTCTCTCTCTCTCCCCTCGCGCTCGCTCGCTCTCTCTCTCTCTCCCCTCGCGCTCGCTCGCTCTCTCTCTCTCTCCCCTCGCGCTCGCTCGCTCTCTCTCTCTCTCTCCCCTCGCGCTCGCTCTCTCTCTCTCTCCCCTCGCGCTCGCTCGCTCTCTCTCTCTCCCCTCGCGCTCTCTCGCTCGCTCTCCCCTCGCGCTCTCTCGCTCGCTCTCCCCTCGCGCTCTCTCGCTCGCTCTCCCCTCGCGCTCTCTCTCCCCTCGCGCTCTCTCTCCCCTCGCGCTCGCTCGCTCTCCCCTCGCGCTCTCTCGCTCGCTCTCCCCTCGCGCTCTCTCGCTCGCTCTCCCCTCGCGCTCGCTCGCTCTCTCTCTCTCTCTCCCCCCTCGCGCTCGCTCGCTCTCTCTCTCTCCCCTCGCGCTCGCTCTCTCTCTCTCTCCCCTCGCGCTCGCTCTCTCTCTCTCTCTCCCCTCGCGCTCGCGCTCTCTCTCTCTCTCTCTCTCTCCCCTCGCGCTCGCGCTCTCTCTCTCTCTCCCCTCGCGCTCGCTCTCTCTCTCTCTCCCCTCGCGCTCGCTCTCTCTCTCTCTCTCCCCTCGCGCTCGCTCTCTCTCTCTCTCTCTCTCCCCTCGCGCTCGCTCTCTCTCTCTCTCTCTCTCTCCCCTCGCGCTCGCTCTCTCTCTCCCCTCGCGCTCGCTCTCTCTCTCTCTCTCCCCTCGCGCTCTCTCTCTCTCGCTCTCTCTCTCTCGCTCTCTCTCCCCTCTCGCTCGCTCTCTCTCCCCTCGCGCTCGCTCGCTCTCCCCTCGCGCTCGCTCTCTCTCCCCTCGCGCTCGCTCTCTCTCCCCTCGCGCTCGCTCTCTCTCCCCTCGCGCTCGCTCTCTCTCCCCTCGCGCTCGCTCTCTCTCCCCTCGCGCTCGCTCTCTCTCCCCTCGCTCTCTCGCTCTCTCTCCCCTCGCTCTCTCGCTCTCGCTCTCGCTCTCTCGCTCTCGCTCTCTCGCTCTCTCGCTCTCTCGCTCTCGCTCTCTCGCTCTCTCGCTCTCTCGCTCTCTCTCCCCCCCCATGGAGGCAGAAGCCTGCAGCGCCAACACAGCGCAGGATCATGTGGCTTGCTAAGGGATAGATAGATATATATCTATATATATAGATAGATATATATATATATATATTAATTATATTATAATATACCACCCAGCAGATTTAGCTTCCATGTAGGATTTTATATTGAGTAGGATTTGGATGTTCAGACTCTTGGTCATTGCAGATGGGTGCCTTTGGTCAGTCACAGTTGAATGTTCATCATCTTCCTAATCATAGCCTGTTTAAAGAAACATTGTTGTCTCCCTAATGATATCGCCAACACACCCCATTAGTCATCAACTATATTTTATATTGTACAGCTCAACTGTTTAAAAGGCCATATTCTAATTTAAGAATAAATTAAAAATATAACTGGGTGAGTGAGACCCCTTTTAATGACTACAGCAGTCTGAGGAAACTCTGATGCAGAGACCACACTGTAATATCTTTTGACAGATATATAAATACAATGAACTAACCCTTTTTTGTCATTTCTTTTCTTTCAACCAGGAAACGAATGTCAGAAACTGAACTAGCCAAGTCCATGAACGAGTTTCTTTCTAAACTGCAAGATGATTTAAAAGAGGCAATGAACAGCATGATGTGCAGCAAATGTCAGGGAAAACACCGGTACAGTATGGATTGTGTAATACAAATAGTACCATTGATTTCAATAGATTTTAAATTGATTCCGGAAAAGAGGAAACCTGTACTGACAGGAACACATACTCGTATCTTCAAATGCTGGTTTCTAGACTGTCTTGCTGATTCACTGGGTTCAGCACTTTTTTGAGTCAGTAACCAGGGACAAGTATGCAGATAATGTTTTTTTAAATGCAAATTAGCATTTAGCATTTCCTAATCATTCATTAGGGGACACAGGAGGAGATTTAGAGAAGTAAGACTTTGCAACTGCCTTCAGGATATTGGAGACTGGCAACCAATCAGAGCTGTTGGGACAGCCCAGTATAATCTATTCCACCTCTAGCATACCACAATTTTTTGCTAGTGTCCCAGGAGAATGGACATCCATCCTCTCTGCTGAGAGAGGTGTGTGTGTGTGTGTGTGTGTGTATTATAGCCTTGCAGAGTGCACCTGGATCCTGCTGAGAGAAATGAGCGGGATCAACCTGTAATGTGACCTCTGTTCACAGGGGTCCTCAGGGATTGGCTTTCACCAGACAGGTGTAGCATGGCCTTGAATGTGTAAAGCATTCTGTGGTTAGCTACACACAATATATAGATGCGATCTCCAGGCATACTACAGATGAGGCCAGAAGTTTTGAGAATGACACAAATTTTTATTTATTTTTTTCAAATTCTGCTGCCTCAGATTTTAGGATGGCAATTTTGCATATACTCCGGAATGTTATGAAGAGTGATCAGATGAATTGCAATTATTTGAAAAGTCCCTCTTTGCCATGAAAATGAACTTGATCCCATAAAAAAAAAATCTTCACTGCATTTGTGAAGAAGGCTTCAGGGTGCTCAAAGTCCAGCAAGCACCAGGATCGTCTCCTACAGTTGATTCAGCTGCAGGATCGGGCCACCACCAGTGCAGAGTTTGCTCAGGAATGGCAGCAGACAGGTGTGAGTGCATCTCCACGCACAGTGAGGCGAAGGCTTTTGGAGGATGGCCTGGTGTCAAGAAGAGCAGCAAAGAAGCCGCTTCTCTCCAGGAAAAACATCAGGGACAGACTGATGTTCTGCAAAAGGTTCAGGGATTGGATTGCTGAGGACTGAGGTAAAGTCATTTTCTCTGAATCCCCTTTCCAATTGTTTGGGGCATCTAGACCAAACCTCATCAGGAGAAGAAAAGGTGAGTGCTACCATCAGTCTTGTGTCATGCCAACAGTAGAGCATCCTGAGACCATTCATGTGTGTGGTTGCTTCTCAGCCGAGGGAGTGGGTTCACTCACAATGTTGGCTAAGAATATAGCCATGAATAAGGATGAGCTCCGGCGTGTTCGCATGCTGCACGCGCCGAGCCCGCCAGGAAGTCGGCACTGCACAGCGCTAATCACAGGCAGTGAGACATTGTCCCGATGTGCGGCTGCACAGAAATGTCTCACTGCCTGTGATTAGCGCTGTGCAGTGCCGACTTCCTGGCGGGCTCGGCGCGTGCAGCAATGCGAACACGCCGGAGCTCATCCTTAGCCATGAATAAAGAATGGTACAAAAACATCCTCCGAGAGCAACTTCTCCCAACCATCCAAGAACAGTTTGGTTATGAACAATGCCTTTTCCAGCATGGTGGAGCACCTTGCCATAAGGCAAAAATTATACCGAAGTGGCTTGGAGAGCAAAACATGGAAATGTTGGTTCCATGGCCAGGAAACTCCCCAGACCTTAATCCCATTGAGAACTTGTGGTTAATGCTCAAGAGGCAGTAGAACCAAAAAAAAAAAAAACTGCAACCTCCAAGCATTGATTATGCAAGAATGGGCTGCCATCAGTCAGGATGTAGCCCAGAAGTTGATTAACGGCATGCCCGGGCGCATTGCAGCGGCCTTGAAAAGAAAGGGTCAACACTGCAAATATTGACTCTTTGCATAAACTTGATGTGATTTTCAATAAAAGCCTTTGACACTTATGAAATGCTTGTAATTATACTTCAATATACCATAGTAACATCTGACAAACAGATCTAAAAACATTGAAGCAGCAGACTTTGTGAAAATTAATATTTGTCATTCTCAAAACTTTTGGCCATGGCTGTAGCATACTGTTTGTAGCTAGCCACAAAGCACTTTACACGTCCAGGGCCATGCTATACCTGTGTGGTAAAAGCCTTTTTCCTGAAGACACATATTGGGGTATGTTTGCCAATGAGTAGAGATTGTCTGGTCTGCACTGGATGCCCTTCTGGAGCCTCTCCTGACCATCTAAACCCCCTTCAGTGAGCACATCGTGCTTGCTCCTATTTATTAGAAGCTGACATCCACTTGTATGTTTACTTTTTTCCTCAGGGCTTTGATCAGGTGCTTGTGACAATTTAAAAGTGGGCGGCGCTGTTTGGGCGACACTTCGCTTAATCTGTGGTGTGCCCCTGTATGTGCTGTGACACATCAAGTTTGGGTGCCATGACAAGGCTCCAAAAATGTCACACAGCCCCTTGAAAGGGCTGCGACGTGGGTGGCACCTCCACCCCCTGCAAGAGCCTTGACACATTTGGATGTGCATGCATGGTTTTCCTTTTGCGTCTTCTGCTCTGGCAAGCAAGGTCCTTGATGTCTCCCTGCAACAGCATTAACCTTTCCTGCTCCACATGGGTTTTTGAGTATCCTAATGGGACTTTTGTCTCGCTTGCAGGATGTCCGATCTTAAGCACGAAGGAGGTTCCTCTGTCTAGAGGCCCTTTTTGCCCTTGTAGGCCCTCCTCTTCAACCTGCTATTGCAGCCATGTCTGCATGTCAGACCTTAAAGTGTTACTATACCCACAACAGCAAAATCAGTCTGTATATGCAGTAAAGCATGCTTGTTATACTAACCTAAGATGTTAATCCTCTGCATGGTGTAAAAAGGCTGTTTGATACAGTTTTATTCAATCCTCCCCTTCTTCCACTGTCCCCAAACTATCTCTTGAAAGAACAGAGGCTAGGGGACAAGCTGCACATGCTCAGATTGATGTGTATTGCTACAGGTGTTTTTTTTTTTTTTCTTGGGGGAGTGCATGTGATCAGCACTGTCCAGACAGAAGGTCAGGGGTCAAGCAGCCGGGTCAAGCAGCCTTTGTAGGACAATAGGAGCAGAATAAAAACTCCTCTTGTAAGCTTTAACCAGACACTGATAGAAGTCACAAGACTGCTAACTGCTAATGAGAAAAAGTATTTAGCAGTTTATAATTAAACTAAAACTATTGCATGTCCATGTACTGTGGGAGACCAGATATAGTGAGTGCAGAGTCTTGGGTTTAGTTAAATGTCTCAGCTAGGGATATGACTAGTTATCCTAGTTCTGTCCTTTTGGATCTGTCGGTTCTCCAACAGTTGGAGCTTATGCTTTTAACTCTGCTTCATTACCTGGATGGACTAGCAGATATCATGCACCTAGTTTCCCACATAGATAGAGCTCCTCTTGGTTCACATGCGAAAGACCTTTTGGATCAAGTGTTTGATTGTGAAGCGCGTACTGCACATGCCCTTTAATAGGAAATGCCTCTTAGCACGATCCTAGACTTTTGATTAAGAAAATCACTAAGGGTAAGCGTACCCTTTACCCCAAGAAAAGGCCTCTGTTGTGTAAGTAAAGTAGCTCCTTTCGTTTGCTTACTGAGTGTGACAAAGTATGAGTGAGC
Source organism: Aquarana catesbeiana (assembly GCF_042186555.1). NCBI lineage: Eukaryota > Metazoa > Chordata > Amphibia > Anura > Ranidae > Aquarana > Aquarana catesbeiana. Next base: position 179,666,188 of record NC_133325.1, read on the forward strand.
CATGGTGATTATTGGACCTTGGGTGAAAATTGATGATTGCATTCATACAGTTCTGCTAAGAATGCATGTATTTGTTGTCTGAATTTCATGGATGTTACATTGGTTGTTCTCATGCTGCATTTTAGCAGGTCTGAACTAAGCTTTTGTGGTAGCGCAATTAGAATATGTATTTAAGGTAACCTAGTTTTATAAAAATTCTCAGTTTTAACTGAAAACATCAATGTTTTGCAGGAGATTTGAAATGGACCGGGACCCTGCCAATGCTCGTTACTGTTCTGAGTGTGGGAAAATGCATCCTGCAGAAGAAGGAGATTTCTGGGCGGAGTCAAGCATGCTTGGGCTTAAAATCACATACTTTGCTTTGATGCAGGGCAAAGTGTTTGATATAACAGGTGAGTTGGAGCGATAAAGGGACTGGCATGGTTTCTGTGCGAATCCCCCTATTTACAACTTTTCAACAAAATTAAATTTGGTTAACCACTTGGGGACTGGCATATCAAACACTCGTCCTGGAATTGTTTCAGTGCTGTGATAATTGGACAATTACTTGGTCATGCATCACTGTACCCAAATCAATGTTTAAGAGGTTTCTTTTGGAGGTCTTTAATAACCACTGGGGTTTTTATTTTTTTACTATGTAAATGGAAAAAGTTCAAAGCAAAATCACCTGTTTCTCTTACTTTGTTTATAAAATGCAAATTAAAAATGCAGGGCCATTTAAAAACGCAGAAATGACCCCTTCTTAGAAAGTAGACATCCCAAGGTGATCCAAATTTTTTTTTTTTTTTTTTTTCTTGTGCCACCCAATCACGTTTAGTGTTTATGTAGAGTGGGTAGGTGGTGATTTGGCCATGTATATCGGTCTCTGATGAAAAGATCTTTTTGTGAGGGTTGAGTTTGGCCACATCCTTTTCCATGTCCCAAGACTCCCCTTGGGTCACTGAAGCCATTTACATTGAAGTCCAGGAACAGGTGGGCAAGGACAAGCCAAGCTTGACCTTTGGGCCTTGTTTACATGGGCAGCTGAGGGATGGTAAGAACAGGCGATTGAGCTGCAGTTTTACTGCCCCTTGACCGCCGAGCTGCAAGTTAACATAGGCAGCAATTGTAGCGGTGCAGTTGAAATGTTAACATCTTTCATCCATTCGGTTGCATGGGACCATGCCGCAACTGCGTTTAGTGCACGCGGTTGAGGCGCGATGCTGTGGGCTTTTAGTGGTCAACACAGGTGGGGAAGAGGGGACATGTCCCGGACCTGCCTGTCTAGTTTCCTCTGAAAAGTGATCCACTGCAACACTTTTCAGAGGGTGACTTAATGCAGTTGCACATGTTAACAAAAACTTGGAAGGCTGGGCATTTAGCTATAACTTGTCTGTATTCCTTTGTAGAATGTTGCATGTATGATTACTATTGCCATTTTTTTTGTTATAGGTTTGTACTGCTCCAATATTATGGAGACTAAAACAGATAAGATAGTGGTGCCCTCCAAAGCAATCAGTCAGCCAGTTAATATTTTTCTAGATTGTGCTAAATTAGCTTGAATACTCTGATAACTGACATTATTTAACACAGAAGCCTTGCCATGTACTGTAAAGAGATACTGAGGCTGAGTTTAAAGCTCAACTCCAGGAATTCACCCACTTTGTAAAATGTGCTGGATTAGTAGGGATTAATGCTAGCCATACACCTGTCGAAAAACCATTCGAATTAGTTTTCAAGAAATGAACACATGGTGGTGAGCGCAAACGATTTTGCCATCATGTAATCAACGAAGTTTGATCGATCATTCAACGGACATAAATTAATTTGTTTTTTGTTCGTTTTGTCACATAAGCCTAGTGCAAACTGTTCGGGCGAGAAACACATTAACTTTTTCAATTTATCGTCTGTTCGGCTGAAGTTTTCCAAACTCTTTCTTCTTTTTTTTTTTTTTTTTTCCAGCTCAAAACCATCACAACCGATTTTCGTTTTGTACCTATTAACTGTACTATAAACGAACAAACTGTCCAAATGACAGATTTTCGAAAGATTTCTCATCTAGTTTATAGCCACCTCGAGTCCAACAAAGTGTCTCCTTGTGGATTTATCAGTTTTAAGCGCTGGGAGTATAGCTATTACACTTCTGGTGCTCTGGACCCTCTTGTCTCAGGCTCCAGCAGCTGCTGCGCCCACCTCTCCGCTCCTCCTGCCCAATCACAGAGCGCTTTGTTTTAAGTGGAGTCATTCACAAAATACAAAGGCTTCTGTGAATGAACAATGGTGAGGAGGAGCAGGCAGAGATGCTGTTTTAGAGAAGACCGCATCTCCTCTGTCAGAGCCATGGGAGTATAGTGATAGTTAGACATGCGTATCTTCACTGGTCTTGCAATTAGATTGATTTATCCTGTCAACGTTTCAATTTGATTCCACGATGCATCACGATTTCTGCCCATGGTTTTCTTCAAAAAATTCAAGCAGTCAGAAGAACTCACATTTTTTTTTTTTTTTTATTTGCTCTTAAAAAAATAAAAAAACACTCCCTGCGTGTAGCAAAGTCTGAACACAGCAGACAACAACAGTATTTATTTAAAACAGTAAATACTAAATGGCACACCCCCCTGCACATTCCGCAGCACCCCCCCCCCCCGCACTGCCAGGAGACCCCCAGTCTCCTAGGACAGGCCTGCCAGAGTACTCCAAAGGTAAAAAAAAAATCACTGTCAGTCCCTTCTCATAGATCCTTCCTACACTGTGCCAGTGTCATTCTAAACCAAAGCCTGTAAATACCTTATTAGCTTCGTTCTTTCTGGCCGGTCACGTGACCGCTCTCCAATCTAAAGCTACACTCGGAGGAGGAGCAGGTGGAGGAGAACAGCCGGAAAGAATGGAGCTAATAAAGTATTCACAGGCTTCAGTTTAGAATGACACTGACTCAGTGTAGGAAGGATCCATGAGAAGTGGCTGGCAATGATTTTTTTTTTATTTTTTAACTTTAGAGTACGCTGGCAGGGCTGTCCCAGGAGAGACGGGGTGGCTGGATAACGCAATTTTGTTGAACCTCGATTCAGCCATTCTCTGCATCGATGCAGAATCGTTAATGGCTGAATCACGATTCATTGATTTAACGATTATTTTCAACACCCCTAGTGATAGCTGTACTCTTGGAGCTTCATAAAACTGTCCAATGTAAATTAAACAGATAAATCCTGTAGGCAATATGTGGCACCCCCAAAGCCTGACCGAGAAACTCCTATTAGCTAGCATGCATAGTTACACAGTTCATAAGGTTGTGTGTGTAATTTTTATTCTCCAGCAATTGCTATAGCTGTGTATATTCTGTTACTCAAGGAAGACTAAAAGTTGTTGTTTTTGTTTTTTAAAGTTGCCAACACATCATGGGAGATAGTTTCACTTTTTTTTTTTTTTTTTTTTTTTTGGACTTTGGATGCAGTAATATGACACAGTTGGTTTCTCTGTATTAATTAAGCCCTGCCTCTCTCTTTATAGAATGGGCAGGGTGTCAGCGTGTGGTAATCTCTCCAGACACTCATCGGGTCCCATATCACATTTCGTTTGGCTCAAAGAATTCAGTAAACACAGGACGACAAAGGTTTGTATCATTTTATTGTATGGCGAACAGGGGTTGGCCAAATATGAAGTAAAATGCAATAATAAATATTATTGTACCTAATGTATTAACTTGTCTATCCCTATAATTATCTAGTCTATTAAAACTCAGATCACATGTTACTGTTGATATCACAATAATACAAGGTTAGCTATGAAACCAAGCACACGGCTTAATAAAAAAAAAATCTTTTTTTATATCCCAAGAACATAGGAAAGCGCTAACATAAAAAATACTAAAGAAATATATTACAAACTTAGAAATGATATAACCAGAACATAATACAAGAATATCAAAAATACTTGTCACAAGGCTCTCCGCGAGGCTTTGTATCATCGGGCTAGTCTCAGATGGTAAAGAGAAATGGCCGTGTGGCTCAGGCAACCACTCGGCTTGAACCAATGAGATATTGCCAAGAGGTATATACTGCTCGTCCTGCTGTATTGGCCTCTGGGGGCAGCATTGTCCATGTATCATCTCTGGGTGCCTGTTGATCCTTTGATCTTTGTTACCCACCATCATCAATCATCTTGGCAGCCATGGCTCTCTTTGAAGATTACTTGCAATGTATTGGCAGCAGTAGACGTTCTGGAGCCAAGCGAACAGATGCTGATTCTGATATGCTACCAAGCTTTGATGTGCAACTTGCTACATTCCAGACCTGGTATCAACCAGGAAGAATCCCTTTTAAAGCCATGGAATTGCAAGGATCAGCCTGGGTGATCTTTGGGAATAGCAAACAGCTATGTAACGGATTTATGACAGATCCAATTCAAACGCTGGATAATACCAAAATACTGTTACCCATAAACGCAGTAACAGAGGAACTCCAGAAATATGATATCAGACCATGTTGCTATCCAACAGGTACTGTACATATGTTAATGCCTTGTTTTCTCTAATGTATATTTCGACTTTTGCAGTCAAATTGGGATAACACGTACTTTAGATTTCTTATTAGATGCTTTATTCTGGTAACCTATATCTAGAAAAAAATCCTACATGGTTCTCTTCGTTTATGAGGGGGTAGGCAGCTGTGTTTGTTGTAACTAACCCTGTCTGTATTGTGCAGGCAGATCTTTAGTCCCGGTTCACATTTGTGCGTGATCGTATTTGATTCGCACTGCAGTGCAAATCACATGCGATGTCCGTGCGATGCGGTTTCAGCCATACAGATAGTATGGCTGATATTGCATCCCATTTGGACCAGACTCGCACAGGACCCTTTCTTCTTTTTTCTTTGGTCCGCACCAGAATCGGATCGCATGGGTGTCAACACCCCTGCGTTCCGATTCATGTCCAAACTGTCAGTTCACAGTGTGATATGCGATCTGACATGGGAGGTGTCATTAACATTGTATTGACAATCCGAGCAGTTCACATATGGCAGTGTGAACTGCCGTGCAAGTCGGGTGTGATGCAGGAGCCCGCGATTTGCAGGATTCCTACATCGCACAAGTGTGAACCGAGCCTAATTATCAATTTTAACTAGCTTTAACCACTTCCCACCCGGCCTATAGCAGAATGATGGCCGGGCGGTGATTTTGTTATCCTGACTGGGCGTCATATGACGTCCAGCAGGATAAGCCGCGAACATGTTCAGCCCGGCGATTGGTGGTGCTGTATGTCATCTCTTCTACCCCTCTATTTGCACACACCCCCACCCCCCATTGCATCACCTCGGGGGGGGGGGGGGGGGAGCAGTGTGTGCAAGGAGCGTGGGAAAAGAAATGTACATACAGTTAGGGGGCAGTCTGTACAGACAGGCATTTTTTCCTTTTTTTTTTTTTTTTTTTTTTTCTTTTTTCCTATAAACCAGTGCAGAACCAGAGCTGTCAAAGTACATTCCTCAGGCAGAGAGATAATGAAGGGATACATTGTACCTCTCGGTTCTTAGATCAAAGGAATGAACTTCTGTCTGTAGATGGGGGCAGTTTAACCACTTAAAGTCCAACCCTTTTTCTGACACTTGTTGGTTACAAGTTAAAATCAGTATTTTTTGCTAGAAAATAATTTGGAACCCCCGAAACATTATATATATATTTTTTTTATCAGAGACCCTAGAGTATAAAATGACGGTTGTTACAATATTTTATGTCACACGTTATTTGCACAGCGGTCTTTCAAACACAATTTTTTGGGAAAAAATACACTTCCATGAATTAAAAAAAAAAAAAACTAATCGGTAAAGTTAGCCCAATTTTTTTGTATAATGTGAAAGATGATGTTGCTTCTCGTGAATCGTGAGAGAATCGTGATCTTTATTCTAAGCAAAAAAAAAAAATCATGATTCTCATTTTATCCAGAATCGTGCAGCTCTATTGTAAACCAAAAATTTGACTTAAGTGAATGTAAAAACTGATGTAAACTGATCAGTATTTTCTTTGAAAAAACGTGACAGAACTGATGAAACAAACTGAAGGCGGCCTAAGGCCCCTTTCACACATACAGACTGTTTGTCTGTTTTTCATCCATCCGTTGACAGAAGAATAACGGACATCAATGCATTCTTATGGAAAAAACGGATGCCGACAGATCATCTATTTTCATCTGCCTTTGAGGACATGGGTGTCCTTAGGAAACCCATGGACAAGAGGGTGGAGGTACTGCTGAAAAGGTCATGGGAAGTAGCCATGACAAATCTGAAACCTGCAATGGCTACAACAATAGTGGCTCATAATTTGGAGGTCTGGCTGGACCAATTACAAGGTCATTTGGAAAGTGGGACCTCCAGGAAGGAAATTTTGGATTCCCTTCTCATGCTGCATAAGGCAGCAGGCTATATGGCAGACGCATCTGCTGAGTCGGTCAAGCTATCAGCGAAGACCGCTGCCCTTATAAACTCCTCTCGCAGGGCGTTATGGTTAAAATCCTGGTCGGGGAACCCGGCTTCAAAGGTTAGGCTATGTGGCATCCCATTTGAAGAGACCTCTTGTTTGGGCAGGATCTAGAAAAGGTCCTAGACCGTACTGCAGACAAGAAAAAGGCTTTCCCTACCAAAAGTATGAAAGCTCCAGGGAAACGCTTTTTTGTCCCCAAAGACAGGAGCCATCACAGGGACAGACCTCTAAGGGGTCATCCTCTAAAAAACAGTGGGGAAGGGGAAAACGGAAAGGTGTCCTGTTTTTTCCTCTCCTAAAAAAAAAAAACACCAAATCCCAGTGACTTGGTTCCCTGTGGGAGGGAGATTGGGGCAGTTCCTCCCACAGTGAGAAAAGACTACCCCAAACGCATTTATACTGAGGATAATCTGGGAAGGCTATCGAATCCAGACGTTTGTGACCACGCCTCCCAGGGATCCTCAGATGATGACGGCCTTGTCACAAATTGGCGACTTAGTAGATCAGCGGGTTCTTGTTCCAGTGCCACAGCAAGACTTAAACCACGATTTTTACTCTCAAGTTTTGGTAGTAAAGAAACCGTCGGGCAAATTCCGCCTAATATTAAATTTGAAGTTACTAAACAACTGGGTAACATACAAAAAATTTTGGATGGAAACAATCTTTTCGGTGAAGTCAATTCTTTGCCCAGATTGCTTCATGGCCTCCCTCGATCTGAGTGACGCCTATCTACACGTCCTCATCCACGAGGAACCTCAACAATCCAGTGGGAAAGGCAGGTCCAACATTTTCAATTCAAGGCCCTACCATTCGGCCTGTCCTCATCCCCCAGGATTTTTACATAAACACTGGCAGAAGCACTGGCCCCCCCTGAGACTGAAAGGGATATCGGTCATCCCACATTTGGACGACCTTTTATTTTTTGCCCCCTTCGTGCTCCAATTACAAGGAGCTCTGCAGTTGGCCATTTCCTTTATAAAAAAAACTGGGGTGGTTGATAAACAGGGAGAAGTTGAACTTAACCCCGACACAGGTCTTACAGTACCTAGGGTTCTTGGTGAACTCAGTGACGCAAACGATCTATCTCACAGAGGATAAGGTAGAAAAGGTGACTGCAACCTTTTTTCAAAACAATCTGGCAATTTGCCCCTGCTCAGCTATGTCGGGTCTGGGTTTCCTGGTAGCAACGATTTCTGCAGTACCATGGGCAAGGACCCATTTCAGGCCAATATCCTGAACAGCGGAGACAGACCTGTCATCTGCCGGCTCAGTGGATCGATCCCTGCTGAGCAAGCGGAGTCGGTGAAAACTGATCTGCATGTGTGAGAGCCTAAAGCTATAAAGAAAAAAAAAAAAAAAGCTACATCCGGGTTTAATCTAGGTCAGGTTAGGCAGTTATTCAATTTTATTTTTTTCGTTCAAACAGAGAAAATTACCCCATCCACACATTCAATGTAGATGGGGGAATCCTCCTGTTTGTACCTTTTTGTATTCTGACAGTGGGGAGACTTCTCTGCTGTCAGAATACTGTGATCAAGCATGAAAAACCCGACAGGTTGGCTGTACAGAATTCGATCGGCCATACATGAATTGAAGTCCCTGCTGAACTGCTCATGCTCAGAGTCAAAGTTGGGGGTCAGTGTATTTTAGGTAGGACTAAATAAAAGTTTTTAAATTTGGTATCTATCTATTTTAGGTAGGATAAAAAAAAAGCTAAATTGTTTCTGGGTCCTACTGTAGGTACAAACATGCACTTATGTGACATTGCTGTGATTATCAGGAGTAGGAGAATTTTGTTTTGGGTTGTTCTTTGGTGGTAGGTCATAGTAATAGCAAGGAATATAAGGCTAAAATTTAAAATGTTTTACTGTCTTTTGCCAGTTTTTTCTTTGATAAAAAGAAATGGGAGATGCACATTATTATTTACCACTAAATGAAAGCCCAGTTTCTGGACAATCCACCTGGATTTACTAAGTAATTAATTGCAATAATATGTACAGTTTTACTAACGCTTGTCAAAGTTGCAAAACTGTGTTCAGGTGTTGAGATCTGTTTTTAACCTTCGTATCAGATTTTTTTTTTTTTTTTTTTTTTACAGAGTGCTGGAGAATCTGAATAATCTAATTAATACTATTTTGCAAAGAGTTTGTCTTTTTAAGACTAAAGCGGACCATAGGCGGAACAAAGTTTCGCCTGTTCAGCAGGAACTAGCTAAACTTTGATCCATTTATGGGGGCAGGCTAGTTGTGCTAAAATCGATCAACTTCAGTACAACTAGCCTGTCGGGTTTTAATCATATGATTGCTGCTGGCTGTAGCCGGCAGCATTGATCATTGTATTCTGACAGTGGGGAAACTTTCGCTGTCAAAAAAATAGGATAGCGCAGGAGGGATTCCACCATCAACACAGTCGGTAAATTAAGCAATTTTTTCTTTCCTTCAACCCATGGTTGAAGAAAAGAAGATTGTATAGCCAGCCTAATGCCTGGTACACATTATGAGATTATCGGACAAATGATCATCCGTGCGTGTTTTTTTTTTTATTTTTTTTTGCATATCAGCATATCTTGTATCAAAAATGAAGAGGTTACGGAAATTCTCGTACGACAGAATAAAAATTCACAAGTGATGCAATGTCATGTATTTGTTTTGTATTGTATTTTTGGACGACAACTGTACTGGTTAAACGAAAATCATCCGATCTGGTATCGTATGAGAAATTTTTGTGCTTGTCCCATCGGATAATTTCCCATGAATTGTCGGGATCGGCTCCTCCAAAAACTGTACTATTAGATTACCGTACAATTGCTTCAAAAGCGGTATTTTTTAGATTGTGTATACAGGCCATGAGTCTTGTATAAGAGCAGACTACATCAGGAGCTTGCTATTACTTATAGGATTTAACGTAACTTTTTTGTTAGAAGATTGACGACTTTGTTGAGCACCATGCAAATTGCATCCTACTGTCCAGTCAACTTCAGTGGCCATTATAGGAGCCTTATTGGAAAACAGAGTGGCTGATGGTGGTGTTTAGTTCAGAAGTTGCAAGGGTCTTCCTTGCCTCATTAGATTTGTCATAGTCCAAATACCCAGCCGTATGAAGAAAACGAATTGTAGGAACAAATAGTGGTGGAGTTAGGTTACACAGGCAGGACTTGAAGTAAAAAGGTATTAACCAGCAGTAACAAACCCCTGACCACAATATCACCAGTCGAAACCATATACCTCTTTGGGTGTGAATGAAAGTAGGTGATGCACTTCTATGGGTAAATGGCAGATTGAGTAATCTTTGCAATTACCATACGAGCCCTTTAAAAGAAGATGTTTAGCTTGACTGTGGGTGGCAATGCTCATTTAAATTATCCGAATTTCTATTACATTCTACTTTTTTCTTTCTTTTTTTTTTTTTTTTTTTTTTTTTTTTTTTTGCAGGGCTCCATCAGAAAGTAGCCCAACTTCGGTTGCTGATTTGCAGAATCTTTTGAACAGAATATTCCAGGGCTCTCCAGCTCAGATGCCCAATGGGAACATTTTCACCCCTCCACAACAACCCCCGCATGGAACTCAGTCCCCTCCCGGACCATCTAAACCTGACTCTGCTTCCAAGAGTGACACAAAGTCCAAACGGAAGAGGAAAATGAGGCGTCCTGTTCAGCGGTGATCAACATACACTCTCCTATATTCCAGCTGCCTTGTAATCAGGGTGGGATGGCTGGGACACCATTTGCACAACTCTTTCCTAACTATGTAGTCTCCTGTGGTTTTAAGTCAGATCATCATGTGCTGACTAGAACCAAGCTGCCAAGGGCTTACACTACAGTCGTCTTTTGTTTTTTTGTTTTTTTCCCCCATTCACCTTGTACTCCTGTTGCGGTGGTGAACAGCAAAGCTTTCCATTGCAAACACCTTTTAACAAATTCACAGATAGAAAAGGTTTTTTTATTTTTCATTATAACGAGAAACCTATTCTCATACCAAAGAAAGCTGGTGTAGACATTTTACCGGAAATATTGCAAGACTTCAGCGCATGCAGTGCCTGGAGACCTGGGCTCTGGTGTGAATAGAATGTATGAATGTACATTGCGCCAGGAAACCCTATTGCTCCCAGGATTATATAGTGCTCTGGGACAATCTAATATAGTACTTCTTGCTTCAGTTATTCTGTTATAAAGCTGTGGAAATTGCTGTGAACAGTTTCAAGCATTAGAAAAGTGAAGGAGCAAATGTGTGTTTTTTTTTTTTTTGTTTGTTTTTTTTCTTCCTTTTTAACATTGTTAGTGAGAAGACGTTTTGTCCATTTTGTTGTGAAATTATTTTCCCATATTGTCTTGTATGCTTCTTATTGTCATTTTAAACATTACAAAGAGGAGTTGGTCTGAAGGGATTCCATTTACCTACAGTTTTTTAGCTGCAAGAGGATTATTGTGACTGAAAATCATTCAGTGAAAAACTTCAGCATAGGATTAAGGTAATTCAATTCCAAACTCTCCTTCTGATACATTTGTTTATAGGACAGGGCAGAGAATTAAAGTAGCTGGTTAAAAAAAACCCAAAACAACACACCTGTAAGGCAATTGCGTAATGTGCTAGTGTGCATCGCATACTAGCACATTATGAAATGCTTACTTTTAGAATGAAGCACGCTGAGAGGGCTGACCTCTTCCCCTGGTTTTTCTTCTGGGTTCGTGCACTCGGGCTGTGTGATTGGCCAAAGCAGCAATGACGTTCCACTCGCACGTGCCTCATTTTCTGGCATGGAGCTCTGAAGTTTCGGCAAGGTATGCCGGACCTTCACAGTGCATGCGCCGGTGATGTCACCAGCTGCAGCCATATTCCAGCTGCATATATTCATTTTTACCTACAGGTAAGTCTTATTATAGGATTACCTGTAGGTAAAAATTACAAAGCGGGTTTTACTACCGCTTTAATCAGCTGAGCTGTTGGAGCACATGTAGAAGAAATGTAGTAACATGTGTCCTCTAGTGGATTCTTTGTAGCGATATACAGATACTGTAACCTACCACCAACAGGGTATATCAAAAAGAAAGCTGACCTCAACCTGCCATGGCAGTTCTGGGGGGGGGTGAAGATTCCCCTGTTATGCTCCTAAAAAGCAGTAAAGACTCAATGGAGAAAGGGACTTAAACTTGCATCTTTAGGCTACTAAGTGATATTCTGTTAAAGCAAGGCTTCCTAGTAGCTGTTTTGTTGTCATTCCTTGGGGTGCACTGCTTTTTCTGTACACATCTTCTCTTTTTTTTTTTTTTTTTTTTTTTTCTTACTGTGACATCAGTCCAGGCTCAGAATCACAGTTCTTTGCTATGGTTTTCTGAGAATAGTCTGCATGGCATTGGATACAATGGATCAACAGCAACCAACTGGTAGCTTTGGAGCTTTTCTCAAACAGATGATCTTACAGGAAGGTAGCAATGCTTTCCTTGCTGGTTACAGACGGGCAGAAATAAATCAGTATTAAACCCAAAAGCAAACCTTTTATTATATTGCAGCTTACCAGTTCTTAGATGTGATGGTTATATTGGTTTTCTTTTCTTCCTATTCATTTTGTGATCCTGCCCGACAGTCTGGTGTTTTTCAAAACCACAAGCTCTCATCCAGATGTATTAGTGTACAGAGATGAGACCGATTAACAATGGCAGGGGTGCTTACAATGAACAGCTTTTAATAATGTAAAACGTTTCTCCAAAAAGGGGAAAAAAAACTGTGCACTGTAACACAACTTTCCCCAACTGTCCCGGCACCAGGGACTGGCCTTATGGAAGAAGACTTCCTCTGTGGACTGGGGGGTGGTTGTCAGGAGTTTGAAGCTTGTCCCCTCACCTGCCACTCACATCTTTTTTTTATTTATTATTGAAAAATGTTTTTTTTTAAATCTTTGTATCTCTTTGGCTGATTTACATGAGCTATATTTAATAATAATATTAAATTGTGCTTGTGTAATCAGCCAGATACAAATAAAGTTTAAAGAAAAAGAAATCATAATATATTTTTTTCTAGAATAATGATGATTTTGTTTCAATACTAATAATTATAGATTTGCTGACCACATGAGCTCAATTATTCCTATTATGAAAAAATATTTAAAATTATATATATATATATTTAATCCTTATTTGTATGTTTGGCTGATTACATGAGCCCAAATAAATATTAATATAAGGCTCATGTGATCAGCCAATAGGATACAAATAAAGATTCTAATATTTATATATACCTACTGTGTGTATACACATGCATAGACATGACCACAAAGTGCAAAGGGAGTAGTACTGCTGAGAGAAGGGGAGCGGGTGCCCTCTGGTGGTGGAAGGGTGGCAGGGTACTAGACCCACACATGGATCCAGATTCCTGCACTTGCAGTGCATAGCCGGCCCCCGCTGCTGACCAGACAAAAGGCAGACACGTGAGTGGCCGCTAATGCAGATTGAACCTTGTTTGCTCGCCACCCCCGCTGTGTGGCCCACAACATGCTACAGCGGCCCGGGGTTTGGGACCTCTGCTGTAACACATAGTGTGAGCTGGAGTTTTAAGTTCACAGGTCCATTTAACACTTCCTCCTCCCAGACTGACATTGCTGCTGTCTGCTGTGCCCTCTCTGCTCCCTTATCCAGAGTGGGGGTCACTCCAATACAGGAGGTGTATTACTGGCCAGATAAGCAGGTAAAAACAAAGGTAAAAAGCCTAAAGAAAAAAAAAAAAAAAACAAATGCAGCCACAACATCGAAGGATTGGTACGCTGCAATATATTACGTTTTTGGTTTAATACTGCTTTAAAGGGCCTGAAACATAGAAGCCTAAAGATAAAACTCTTAAAGAAAATCTGTCATGAGAGGTGTTAGGCCAGCACTGATGACCTTTCCCTGTGAAAATTAGGTTCTTGGCTGTCGTAATCCAGTATCTTTAATAAAAGTAGTTCAGGATTTCTTACTGGTTGCATGCTTAACAAACCTCAAATCTGCTAGCTACAGATTTTTCGGTTAGAGTAATCATAAACACTTTATGATTTAGCTTGCTTGCCTCACCAAACTGAATTTGTCTAAAAGATTGAATTGGCCTTTTAGAGCTCTATGCACGCTAGCATTTTTTTTTTTTTTAAGCTAAAAAAAAACAATGGTAATGGCTTTTTGTAGTAGTGTTTTAGGAGTGTTAGTGTTTTTATTGCATTTTTGCAAGTCCTCCTAAAGAAAAATTAAAAAAAAGCTAAAAAAAAAGCTAAAAAAAACCCCAAAAAAAACCACGCTATTAGTAGCATTTAGGAATGTTTCTGCTGGAAAAAACCCTCCAAGAAACTCTACAAAAATGTGGTGTTTTTTTTTCTGCTTCTAGATGTTGAAGCTCAAAAAAACGCTACTAGCCCAAAGTAGTGTGCATAGATGCATAGGATAACACGTTTTAGCTTCTAGGAGCTTAAAAAAACACTAGTGTGCATGGAGCCTGAATTGTACAACTAAAAATACTTGCAGAGCTATCTTGTAATGTGATCTAATGTTCCTAAGGGCACTTTCACTCTGGTGCAGGGAGGCAGCGTCGTTTACCGTCGTTTTAGCTGCGCTTTTCGGCCACTAGCGGGGCATTTTTAACCACGCTAGCAGGCGATGACAGGGTTAATAGCGCCCGCAAAGCATTTTAGGAGCTTAAAGCACCCCATAGATGCTGCTTGCAGGACATTTTTTTTTAAACGTCCCACAAGTGCACTGCTTCAGTGTGAAAGCACTAGGTCTTTCACACTGGAGTAACAGGAGAGGCACTTTACAGGCGCTGTTTTTAGCACTAAAACGCCTGTAAAGTGCCTCCAGTGTGAAAGTAGCCAAGTACAGTCTATCAATGCAGTGGTGAGCAGTGAAAATTCAAAAACATCTATGTCCACTGTATGCATTAATAATATGGTAAATCTTCCAACATTTGCATGTGATGTTCTGCCCCAAAGAGGAAGTAAACTTCCTCTGCAAACTTGAACCTATAGGTAAGCCTATAATGAGGCTTGCCTATAGGAAGGAATTGAAAATATCTCCTAAACCTGTACAGTTTTTAGGAGATATTTCCAGTGCGTGCAGCTAGTGACATCACTGGCACATGCGCTCTGAAGGAACGCCCACGGGTGCAGTTCTTTCTGAGCCTGTGCCGTGAACGGCGGCTCCTGGGTGCATGCGTGGGAGTGATGTAATTGTGGCTCTGGCCAATCAGCGCTAGAGCCTGCAAACCCGGGAGAAGCTCTGGGAAAGATGTCGGCCGCGACAGCGGTGTGCGGGGACCGCTGCAACAGCTTAGTTTTAAGGTATTTCATAAGGAGCTAGTATGCGATGCATACTAGCTCATTATGGCTTTATCTTGCAGGTGTTTTTTTTGTTTATTTTGGGGGGGGGGGGGTGGGTTTCAGCGGTTTACAACCTCTTTAAGTGCTGTATTCACACTTTGTACGGGTTTCCTTTACAGACAGGAATACCAGCTTACCACCGTCAATTTTGATGGCACAGAGGCTGCATCCACACCTCTATAAAGGAGATGCGTTTGTTTTTTTTAAATTAGTTTATCTTGTTGAAGGTGTATTTTGAAACAAAGTCGCAGCATCTTTCTTAGTGCACAACATCTTCAGCGCACCACAACATAGAGGGGTGAATTGACCTCGAGTTTCAATCTTCTGGCTAATGACCAAGCTGCCCTTGGCTGCAGCTAGAGACAAGGGACTGACCCTAAGCTGAGTGAGCAGACAGCCTCCTGTCTGTAGATTTTGAGTTGACTGAGAGGCTTGTTCACCAACCAGAACAGTGTTGGTGGGCTGCAAATCACATTTTCAGAAGCTTAGGTTATTAGTAAAGATATCTGCTTTGGTCCCTTTTTTCTCTCAGGAGGTTGCATGGGCAAGTGTAAATACAGCAGTTGGAGGAAGAGCAAAAGTGCACTTATTCTTTAAAGTGGTTGGTAGGCTGAAGGTTTTTTTACCTTAATGTATTCTATGCATGAAGGTCAAAAACCTTCCGTGTGTTGCCCCCCAATCACCTAAGCCCCCTCTTGATCCAGCGATGTGCACAGGAGCCTCAGCTGTTTCGGGTCTCCCTCTCCTCATTGGCTGAGATGTCAGTGGGAAACATTGGCTCCCACAGCTGTCAATTGTAGCCAGTGAGCCAATGAGAAGAGAGAGAGGGTGGGTCTGAGCCGTGGCTCTGTGTCTTATTGATGCATAGCGTGGGGCTCAGGAGCGAGTACACACCAGTGCACCCATAACAAGCGGCTTGCTATTGGGGCTCTGGTCACGGGGAAGAAGCTAGGAGCACCAGTGGGGGACTCAAGAAGAAGAGGATTGGGGCTGCTCTGTTCAAAACCAGTGCACAGAGCAGGCAAGTATGACATGTTTGTTAGTTAAAAAACAAAAAAAAAAAAATAAAAAAAAAAAACCTTTTAATATTACTTTAAAAGTATCCATATGGTAAAAAAAAAATCAATTGCTGTCAGCGAGTAAGGTAGTGTGTTATCAGTCACGTAAATACATTTTTTTTTTTTTTTAAATTCCCTAAGCTATAAACATGACCACATTTTTCAAATCTTTGCTTTTAATAGGATGCTAAATGCATATTTGCTCATTTTTGCTTATGCAATCCTGTTTGTAATTGGGATTTACTGTTTAAATATTTTCCTCTGTAAAACTCTTAACAATGCATTTTTGCTTTCAAGTCATGATGCTGTCATTGTCTGCCATGCAAGTGATTCGTACCATCGATCATCATAATCATATGTACACCACCCTGACTGTCTGCTTTCATTTCCCTATTTTATGCTACATACTCAGGCAAAGCAAGTGAGAGAGCCATCCCAAGCTTCCATGTGAACAGTATTTGAGATTAAGGATATGGTTTGTGGCTGCTGCAATGCTGGCTTTTTATTTTGGTCTGAGGTGGTCACTCAGATCTAGATCTTATTATATGGTAAATTTCTGCAGGAACAGTGTATAGGACAATCAATTTTAACAGGTTGTGTTTTGTTTCTGAGTATTTTATATTTTCTGATTTGTACAAGTGTGATACCTCTCAGCCCTGAGGGTCATCCTCCTACAGGTGGACCCCCCTGTAATACTGCAGGATAGGTAACCTGGTGTTAACCTAACCATAGTTGCTTAGGGATTCATTTTACAGCTGGGGAGTTGCACATTATCGAACCTGGTAGTGGAAACACCTCTTAAAATTTTGCTGATGTATATTTGTAATAACAGATTTTAGTATTAAATGACACGTTTGCTTTCTATGGCATTATGTCAGAATTAATTTTTTAGTACACAAGTGAAAAACTGCAGTAAAGAGTTATTGAGATTAGACTATGTAGGTGCTGGTTTTTGAGACCTGGAGCAAAAGTGGTGCTATCACAAAGTCATATAATAGCCTATTTAGTTGAACAATGAAAGCTGATTCATAGCCATGGCTCAGAATTTTTTTTTTTTTTAAGAATATAAATCAGCCATATAATTTTGTTTCCATTTTGTTAGTGATTCACCCATGTCTGCACTGTACAAATAATTTGTTTGGAAGATCCCAAGACAAGTGAACATTATATATTCTTGTAAAGCAAACAATGACAATTGGAACCCAAGACCAATGGAAGTGTGGCACTGGTGCCCACCTCTAAAAGAATGAGCATGGCAGTCCTAATTGAGCATATGTTCCATAGAATGCACCTTTCCTAATCAAGTCCTCTTAACCCTTTTTAGTTTTATACTGTGTTAAAAAGAGTGAACAATTCAATTGTGAATGGCTGTACAGGACTGAGGGTGAACTTCGGGACTGAGTGGTAAAATGGTCTTGTATCACATTTTGTTAAATTAAAACTTTTATGCTTTGAATTATGGTTTGGTGTAATCTGTTCATGACTTGGATCCAAATACATTCTTTATATTGCTGTTAACAGTTGCAAAAGTAAGAAGACCCTTATGATTAGTCATAACCAGGCTGTTATACTGGCCGCTGAGTCTGTGACTGGTAGCAAGTAGAGATGGGGAGGCCTGGGAGAAAAAAAATAGAAGGGATTAGGATTTTGGGAAAGGAAACTGAAAAAATTTAATTTTTTTTTCAGAAAAATGTAAAAAGTGTGGGATATGTTCTTTCTGCTGAGAATATATGTAAAGTTCAAAATTATTGCAAATACAATTGAAGTAACACTACCTCAACGTGTTATCAAAGAAGAGAAATATGCATTTTTGCCACTAGGGCGCACTGCAGGGGAAAGGCTCCAGTTCAGTTTGCTTGTGGGCTCCATCTTATACCTACTATAGTTGGATGATTGTTGGGATACAGTATATGATCGTTTCTGACCTCCGTCCTTATATGCAGTTCAGTTTTGGGCACCAGTTCTCAAAAAGGATATAGGCGAAATGGAGAAAGTGCAGAGAAGGGCAACCAAACTGATAAGAGGCACGGAGGAGCTCTGCTATGAGGAAAGATTGGAGGAACTGAATTTATTCACTCTTGAGAAGAGGAGAATTAGGGGGGATGTTCAAATATACAACCCCTGGCAAAAATTATGGAATCACCAGTCCCTGAGGATGTTCCTTCAGTTGTTTATTGTTGTAGAAAAAACTTTCTGGCTTTAAGAAACTCTAAAAGAAATCAAGAAAAATAATTGTGGTGGCCAGTAACAGATTTATAGAACAAGCAGAGGGAATAAATTATGGAATCACTCAATTATGAGGAAAAATTATGGAATCACCCTGTAAATTTTCATTACAAACACTAACACCTGTATCAGATTAAATCTGCTTGTTTAGTATGTAGGTAAAAAGGGTAAATCATCACGCAGTGTTGCACAAGATGTTGGTTGTTCACAGTCGGCTGTGTCTAAAACATGGACCAAATACAAACAACATGGGAAGGTGGTTAAAGGCAAGCATACTGGTAGACCAAGGAAGACATCAAAGCATCAAGACAGAAAACTTAAAGCAATATGCCTTGAAAACAGAAAATGTACAACAAAACAAATGAGGAACAAATGGGAGGAAACTGGAGTCAACATCTGTGACCGAACTGTAAGAAACCGCCTAAAGGAAATGGGATTTACATACAGAAAAGCTAAAAGAAAGCCATCTCTAACACCTAAACACAAAAAACCAAGGTTACAATGGGCTAAGGAAAGGCAATCGTGGACTGTGGATGATTGGATGAAAGTCATATTCAGTGATGAATCTCGAATCTGCATTGGGCAAGGTGATGATGCTGGAACTTTTGTTTGGTGCCGTTCCAATGAGATTTATGCAGACGACTGTCTGAAGAAAACATGCAAATTATTATGATATGGAGCTGGATGTCGGGTAAAGGCACTGGGGAGATGGCTGTCATTAAATTTTCAATAAATGCACAGGTTTACATTGAAATTTTGGACGCTTTTCTTATCCCATCTATTGAAAGGATGTTTGGGGATGATGAAATCATTTATCAAGATGATAATGCATCTTGCCATAGAGCAAAAACTGTGAAAAAATTCCTTGAAGAAAGACGCATAAGGTCAATGTCATGGCCTGCAAACAGTCTGGATCTCAATCCAATTGAAAATCTGTGGTGGAAGTTAAAGAAAATGGTCCATGACAAGGCTCCAACCTGCAAAGATGATTTGGCAACAGCAATCAGAGAAGGCTGGAGCCAGATTGATGAAGAGTACTGTTTATCACTCATTAAGTCAATGCCTCAGAGACTGCAAGCAGTTATAAAAGCCAGAGGTGGTGCAACAAAGTACTAGTGATGTGTTGGAGTGTTATTTTGTTTGTTTGTTTTTTCATGATTCCATAATTTTTTACTCAGTTGAGTGATTCCATAATTTATTCCCTGTGCTTGTTCTATAAATCTAACTGTTACTGGCCACCACAATTATTTTTCTTGATTTCTTTTAGGGTTTCTTAAAGCCAGAAAGTTGCCATTAGAAATGCCTTTAGTTTTTGGCCATGTCTGTGATCTGCTTTTTTTCTACAACAATAAACAACTGAAGGAACATCCTCAGGGACTGGTGATTCCATAATTTTTGCCAGGGGTTGTATAAGGGGTCCATATAGTAAACTTGGTGTTGAGTTATTCTCTTTTACGGTCAACCCAGAGGACACGGGGGCACTCTCTTTATGTCTAGAGGAAAAGAGATTTCATCTCCAAATACGCAAAGGTTTTTTCACAGTAAGAGAAGTGGAATAGACTCCCGCCAGAGGTGGTTCTGGCCAGCTCAGTAGATTGCTTTAAGAAAGGCCTGGATACTTTCCTAAATGTACATAATATAACTGGGTACTAACATTTATAGGGAAAGTTGATCCAGGGAAAATGATTGCCTCTTGGGGGATCATGAAGGAATTTTTTCCTCTGCTGTAGCAAATTGGAGCATGCTCTGCTGGGGTTTTTTGCCTTCCTCTGGATCAACTGAGGGTATAAAACTGGTTATATTGGATTGTACGATATTTTTTATTTATTGTTTTTTAAGGTTGAACTGGATGGACTTGTGTCTTTTTTCAACCTGACTAACTATGTAATTGATCAGTAAGAGGGTAAAACATGTCTGACAAATTGGTTCATCTTTAAATGATTCCTATTAATGTTTCTCTATAGTCTACTCAGTAAATAGTTTATTTTCCCCTCAGTAAAATGGTGAGACCAACAGCTAGAGTTTGGAAACATTTCCACAGTGCAGTTTCTGCTGAGCGCAAAGCTGCAATTTGCAAATATTGTAAGAAGAAATATGCTTTTCCAAATGCTACAAGGGTGACAGAGCACATCCTTGCATGCCAGAGGTGCCCTAAAGACATTAAAAAATACTTTATGAAATTAAATGATGAGGATCACAATGGAAGCGAGTAGCTTTTCACTACTTCTCATTCAAGGCAAGTTTAGTTCATTTATTGAATAAGCTGTACTGTTATTTCAAGCATAATACTTTTATATATACTGCATTTCACCTTCCCAGTGTAACAAAATTACTTTCAATTTGTAAACCTACTCTGCACTCCAATATTTATTTATTTTTTTTATTTTTTTTTTTTTTTTAGTGGCTTCAACATTTTTGGAAATTTTACATCTTTAGTAGAAAATATACAGATTAGAAAAAGTCAGACGTTATTATCTGCACAATTGATTCTGGTCATTGACGGAAATTATTAAAGGCAGAGAATCTCAGACAGACAAATTGCATTTTTAGGAAAGGTTTGCAGTGGCAGCCTCCATGTTACTCAATAAAAGTGACCACAAACAGTGCATGGTTCCCACGCTTGCAGAAAGGGGTACTGTTGTAATAAGTGGACCTGAGTCTATGAAGAGTCTGAGAGGCATACTGGTTTTGGGAGACTGCATTTTAAGCATCTGTACCATACAAATCCTGTTATTAAACAAAATGAAGCCATTCTTATCAGCAATTCATACCTCCGACCTGAAGATTTTCCCAAAGGTTCTTGACCGATTCCTTTTTAGAATACATTTCCATGCTGGCTTTTCAAGTACTTTATTGATTTTGTTCATGTTTATTTTGACACAGTCATGCTTTGGTCTTGCCAAAAAGATTGTAGATCAGCACTGCAGAACTGGCAGGGTGAAGCACATTGGGAGGAAAGGGGGCCACCGGACATGCACTAAATACAGTAGCTTGTCAGATCAATGGCTCTCGAGGATCTGCCAACTGCACATAGCCAGTAAGGAAAAGTCCAGACAAACCTTCATGCTGCCCTTTTGGTTTATTCAGTTTAAATCAATGTACTTTTTTCTCCCACAAACGGATCAATTTACTTTAAAAAAAAAATATCTCTACAAGAAACACTGGCTATTCAGACTAATGCATGAGCTCAATTTTCAAATGTCTGCCATTGGTGGAAAGAGACTAAACAGTGTTTGAATACTGATTTACATAGCTTTCAATCAGCATGCATGAATGAAAAATCAGGCCAATTGTTCATCACATTTATTGGTTTGCCAGAACATTACATTGGAAATATACATTTTATGTACACACATACACTTACAGATTGGGCATCAAAAGATATGACTGAAAAAAACAGAAGGCTTTGGTCTCTCTTTCTATAAGGTCAACCTGTTGTGTTTTTTTCCCCAAGTCCTTTTGTTGCTCAATATGTATATGCTGGAGCTTGCCAACACCTTAAAATATATATTGTGCATTCCAGTAATATCTTCAGGCAGAACTATTGTAGGACATGCACAGGGCTGAGAAGACTTCCCTGCTGTACCCTCTGCAGAGGTCACATTAGCAATAACATCTACTGTGAATATCGTATCTTTGCTTGTGCTAAATTAGGGCTGGACAAATCTCATGACTCAGGTGGCCAATGGGCCAAAAAACTTCTGGTGGTTTTTTTGGTGAGCGTTTTTTTTTTTTTCTCCCCCCTCCCAGTCTATGGCCCCTTAAAGTGTATTTCCACTTTTTGCAGCCAAATTGGCATAATATCTACTAGTTATTTGCGAAAACTGCTGCTTACTTTTTTTGTTTTCTTTCCTGAAAATTAAAAAAAAAAAAAAACTTTTAGCCTGATATGTAATGTTAAGAGGGCTGAGGAGTTAATGGAGATATGCAGGTATAGTAAACATTATCTACTGTAAATTTGATGTGTACACTGTCTGCCTTAACCAAGGGTTAAAGATCTGAAAGTTGGGTGGTATATTGTATGTTTAAAAAAAAAAAAAAAAAAACCCTCCCTTAAGCCTAGTACACATGGGCTGAATGTCGGCCGGTTTAATAGAAACTGGCCAACGTGTGGCCTGTGTGTATATGGCAGCTGGGCTGGCTTCTGTCGAAGTCTCATTCCCAATCAGCTCTCTCAGCCAATGGCTTACCATAGTGGTCTGGTGGGGCCGTCTCCCTGTCAAAACGCAGGGGAGATTGCTGTACTAACATCAGATTTCTAATACAGTGGCTCCAACCTGAGCGCTTTTTTTCCCCCTCCCCCTCAACATGCTGGGTTGAATGAAATAAAACAAGTGGTGTGTACAAGGCTTTTAGTTCCTATTCTTCACAGTGCCATTTATTACAAGCACTTGAAGCTATATATGTGTGTATATGTATATTATAATATATTTTCACACACACTTGCTTCAAAGAAACAACCGGAAATCTTTTTAATGATAAGTATGGATGCTGTGTGCGGGGGAACACATAAACATAGAGTAGGGGGTTCTCAAATTTGGCTGCAGAAGTAGAAATATACTTTAAAGGCAAAGTTGAAAACGCAGAAACTGCCTCTGCTGCGGTTTTATTTTTATAATGCATCCTCCAGGGCTGTCGGTGCTAAAATTCTACATTATTTGTTCACCCCTGCATAACATTGTACCTATAGTCAACATATTCCGTTCAGTAAACTATAGTAGTGAACACAGAATGAAATTAAGTTTATTCCACAAAATATTCTATAAGCTTCCCCCTATCACCAATGTGCATGTCATTTTTAGGTCAGAGGCTGACAATGACCAGCTTCAGAAGTTTTAAAGCAGTAGTAAACCCTGCTTGGTCAGTAAGCCTATAATAAAGCTTACCTGTAGGTAAATGAATATCTCCTAAATGTGCACAGTTCAGGAGATATTCACGCAGGATGCATGCGCGCTGGAGGTCCGGCATACCTTGCTAGACCTTCGCAGCAGAACTTCCGTGTGCATGAGTGATGTCATCGCACCTCTAGCCAATCACATAGCTGGAGTGTGCGAACCTGGAGAAACTGAGGGGTAGATGCCAGCCCTCTCAGCAGGGGACAGCACAGTGCTACAGGGCTTCGTTTCAAGGTGAGTATTTCATACTAGCCCATTATGCCATTGCCCTGCAGGAGTTTTGTTTTTTTAACAGCTGCGGTTTACTACCGCTTTAAGTTAGAGACCCTGGGGGTAATTTGCTAAAACTGGACAGTAAAAAATCTGGTGCAACTGTGCATGGTAACCAATCAACTTTCATTTTTTTTGTAAAGCTTAATTGAACAAGCTGAAATTAAAAGCTGATTGGCTACCATGCACAGCTACTCCAGATTTAGTAAATCGACTCCGCTGTCACCTTACAAGTACTCCCAAACTGCTGCTGCGCCCATTGCAACAAGTGACAATACCCAGTTTTTCTTTGTATGGTAGAAAACCTGACCACCTTCCATGTGATAATGCTTAGGTACCAACGAATTAGTAAATGGATGGAATGATGCTACCACATCAGCTGACGCTAGGGATTTTCCTGCTGAGATAGAAGTGGAAAGAAGGTATTGGCAGTTGGGGTGGGAGTTGCCCTTTAGAAAGACACTGTCCCTTTGCCATTAATGGGCAAGGTGACAATGGGGGAGATTTACTAAAAGTGGAAAACCTAACTTCGGGTTGTTCAGTTAAGCTTGGGCAATAAACCTGGAAGCTGATTGGTTTCTATGCACAGCTGCAACAGATTTTGCGCACTCCAGCTTTAGTAAATGACCTCCAATATCTCTGTTATATGTTTGCGATAGTTAATACAACATATTACTGTGCAGTAGTAGCTATTGGCATTTTGCATAGTTGCCTTTACTTTCTATGCTCAGATATTCTCTCCTTTACCCCAATCCCCTAATATAATTCTAGCATGCAGTTCCAAGGAGCAGGTAAAGTCATAAAAAACAGCTACAGATTAACAAAGGGAATGAATTCTGCTGTGGTTTCAAATATTAACATGGTGCTGAGATAATTCTTACAACATGATAGCAATGGAATGTGTAAAGAGAAATACAGATGTCGGGGTGCCCAGCTGCATTCAAATCTTGTTATCCATAGAAGAGCCCGCGGGTACTTGGCTACTGCTTAACCAGGTGAGAAGGGCAAGGACATTTTACAGCTTTTCATGCCAGCAATGTTTAAAAAGCAACAAGACAAATTTCTCACAAAGCGGCTGCTTGCTGGATCATTTCTGTAAGCCAATGAAACACTCTAATCCTGCCTGCCACAGCAGGATTAGATTTTTTTTGTGGTCAAATTCTTTTTGGATGGAATTGGGGGCATGAAACTACTGGCATAAAAAACAGATAATACCTGTTCACGTAGACTTTCCCAACCCCTACCAACAGGTAGGTTCGTATATGAACAGTAATTTTGATACTGCCATTGTCTACAAATGCAAGCAGCAAATATCTATATAATTTTTTTTAATATATATATATTTCTACCTAAGGTATTTATGGATGGCATTAATATGGCGCTCCGTAGCCTGCCAACCATCAATGTACAATTTAGAGCTGAAAACAACTGACAGTAATTATGCCAGCAGTTTAGAGTGGAATGTTTTCAGAAAGTCACACCCGCCAACATGCCGTGGGTATCGGGTACTAATTCAAACAATGGGAGCCCATAGTAGGTCATTAGGCTTTCAAGCTTTGGAACCATTGTTAAAGTATGGTTTTATTATATGTAAGAATTTAGGAAGTGATGTGAAAAGAATCACAAATGCTGAGTTGCTTACCAATGGCTAGCAAAACACTATAGGCACATGCAAAGCATTTGAGCAAACCATCTGTATATAGCCTTGGGAAAGAAATGCAGTTGCATGCTGAAGCTGGTTACTGTGAACATAAACTATGTGAATAATAAATGCCAATTATGTCTCTGCTTTGGATAAGTATAAGGTAAGCCTAATGACTGAAAAAAAAAAAATCAACTTTAAAACTGCCTTTGTGATTCAAACGAAACTTGCCATGCTACTCTAAGCGGAGAGAAGGAAAGGCATCACTCACCAATAAAGCGCATTAGTATGTAGATGAATGTGGCCTCAGTCAGCGCTGCTCCAGCCATGCCCCCCAAGATGTTTCACCCTGCTCACTGAGGCTTGGTCACTGTCATCTACATCTTAATGCACTGGACGGTGAGCAGCACATTTTCTTCTCTTTGTAAAAACGGTCTTTGCAGTAAAATGCAAGGTCTGCTTATTAGGTCATCAGCAGTATATAGCAGTCTTGTGATTTCTATCAGTGTCTGGTTAAAGCTTGTAGGTGGAGATCATTCTCCTCTGACTGTCCTATGAGGCTACAGGACCCCTGACCCTCTGGGCAGTGCTGATTGGCCCTGCACAAAAAACAACCCCTCTAGCAACACACGCACCAAACGGAACATGTGTAGAGTGACTCCAAAGGCTCTGATCAGGGAGATGGATTGGAGACAGTAAAAGAAGGGGATGATCAAACAGCCTATACTTGAGGACAGGGTTGAGAACCACTGCTGTACTGAATATACAGACTGATATTACTGTAGGGTTTAGTAACACTAAAACTCAAAGCAATAACATTCATGTCATGTATGGTGCAACTGGAGCACATAACATACACTTTTTTTTCTACATTATGCCCATGAGGGCTGCTTTGCTCCAAAGTCATATACTGAAATAAAAATAAAGAATAGATGATCCAGATCTAAAAAGGGGAGAAAAAAAAAAGTTATATATTATATACCTAATACTGTAAGGGAAAGGCTTACTGGATCCCGAGTTTACTGCCTTTTAGAAATAAACATTGACAAGTTAGAAAACCAACAAAAGTAAATAGACCAAACTGTAAAGCCAGGGTGTCCTTGCCTTGGGACAATTCTGAATTCTTGTGAAGCATGGACTCAGATTTCAGCCAGACCAATTTAGTCATCTAGTGAACAGCTACACTATAATTATGTCCATCTACCAGATTCCTTATTTCCAGAGTAAATGTACTTCCCTTAATGGAAACTCATTATACCATCTTGGAATACATGCTCTAACTGGTGGTACCCACAACAAGGCAACTGTCTTAATTTAAAAAACAAAGGAAAAGGATGTTTGTGTAAACTACAGTCATATTATAGTCTGTGTGTGTGTGTGTGTGTGTGTGTGTGTGTGTGTGTATATATATATATATATATATATATATATATATATATTTTAAATTGCCCCATTTTCTTAGTTTTAAAGTTGGGAATTTACTATATTAAAAAAAAAAAAAATGAAACACTCCACAGCGCTAATGCAATCCAAACAATATTGTAATAGTGTGACAGTCAGAAAGCTGATTGAAATTTTCAAGTTTGGCTAAAGCCATGCATCCCATCTTCTCTCTAATTTCCCCAGAAGGTATTTTGCACCCAAGTGTCCTTTATGCCGGAAGCACTTGTCTACCACCATGACAGTAGTGGCCAGGCAATTATTCAAGCTCCAAAAGCAGTAGACAGGGCCTGGAGTGAAGAGACGAACTGGACCAAAGCAGAAGGAATGAACAGTTAACCCTGCTTAATGTTTTTTTTATATAGATATAGATAGAGAGAGAGAGAGAGAGAGAGAAGGTAACTAGGCCCAGAACACCAAATTAACTGCAGCCCTTTCATTAGCAAGCTGTATTTAGTAACACCTGAATGTTAAAATAAAAAAATCATAACCTAGATAGGTGGATGTTTTCCCTTTATACATTCAGGAATTTAAATTCACTAATGACTGGATTGTACATTTAAATTGATGCTGAAGAAGTCACTGCAGAATCAATATAGGGTAAAAACAGAAAAATCTTCCACAGTAGTTTGGAAAAGACACTGCCCTGACCACTTTAAAGAAGCACATTTTCCTTCCTTTGAGCACAGCTGGTGATTATCACTGTACGTTTTTCATCTGTCAGTAAAAAAAACAACATATGGCTGATTGAACTGAATCAATTAAAGGATTTTAAAGCACAAAAGGCATTGTCCAAGATGTAATGTCTAAAATATGGGCTTTGACATGCCACGTCAGATGATCACGTTATCCATCTGCCCACATTCATTGAGAGCTGTTAGAAAAGACAAGTGCATACAAGAAGAGCTGCTTTGCACACTAGGTAACATAGCCCGTTATCTTCAGCACAAGAATAAATATAAAAACTTTCCCAGCAAGCTCTGCAGAGCACACCGTGTCTTATGGGCAGAGGGCACATATCTGGATATAAAGTCCTCTTCAGTATTTGTTTATCCCAAATATCCTGACGCCATGGAACTGTGGAAGTTTTGGAAGGAGGACGCTGATCAATGACAAAGTGTTGATAAGGAAATGAACTACATCATATTTGGTATAAAAACTTGCAAGCAGATATCTGAAAGAAAACAAACAGAGGAGGTGAATGGGTCATTTATACTGTATGGTTTCCACATAGCAAACTGTATATGGCTATTTTTTTTATTAGGATATAATGCGTACCATCGTACAAACTTTTTTTTGTAATGCCTTAAAATCTCCCCCCCAATTAGGTCATCCGAGGTCACAACTGACTTCTGGGTAAAAAGATTTGTTCTTAGGAGAATAGACATACACACTATCAGATTTTCTGCTGATTTTTGTCTTCAGATTTACCAAAACCATATAATATGAGGTCAAACCTCAGGAGTTTCAATTTGTATGCAATCAGGCAGGCCCTTCCACTACATGGTTTTGGTAAATCTGAAGACAAATTAGCAGAAAATCTGACAGTGTGTATGGGGCTTAAGGCCGGGTTTACACTAGTGCAACTAACGCTCCGACATTGGGAGCTCATGTCGCATGATGTGTGAAAAATTGCAAGTTAGACTTACCGGTAACTTGTTTTCCAATAGGCTTTCAGGACAGCACCCGAGAGATCATGGCTCCTCCTCCCACAGGAAACACCTCATCAATTAAGTCTTTAAATTGGAATCCTCCACGTTGCCTCATCAGTTGTTTGTAGAGAACTCCAGCCCCAGCTGCAACACATAAGCGACAGTTATATCATAGTATTACAGCATTAGCATAAACAAAGGGCGGGTTACTGCTGTCCTGAAAGCCTATTGGAAAACAAGTTACCGGTAAGTCTAACTTGCAATTTTCCAAAACGTCTTTCAGGACAGCACCCGAGAGGATAATCGAGACTTACTCCATTTAGGGTGGGACAACAGCCTGTAAGACTTTCCTTCCAAAAGCCTGGTCCCCAGCCGTCATGAGATCTAACCTATAATGACGGGCAAAGGTTGTCAGACTTGTCCAAGTAGCTGCCTTACAGATTTGTTCGGGGGTGGCGCCAGCTTTTTCTGCCCAACTCACCGCCGAAGCTCTTGTAGAATGAGCCCGGACATTTAATGGACTCTCTTGACCTGTAAGGGAATAGGCTTCTGAGATAGCCATTCTCAACCATCTGGCAATGGTTCCTCTAGAAGCTTGTCTTCCTTTTTTATTACCGGAAAATAAAACAAACAGAGCATCTGAATATCTAAAGTCTTTAGTGTTTTCCAAGTAACTCAAGACTGCTCTTTTAACATCCAGGGTATGGAATTCTTCTTCCTTCTTACCCGATGGATTAGAACAAAAGGTAGGAAGTATTATTTCCTGAGTTCGATTCTGGATCGAAGCGACCTTCGGCAAAAAATTAGGATCCGTCTTCAGAACAATTCGGTCTGAAAAAATGGAAAAGAAAGGCTCCCTGATTGATAAGGCTTGCAGCTCACTGACTCTTTGAGCTGTTGTAACAGCCACTAAAAACACTGTTTTCAAAGTAATCAATTTCAGGGAGGCTAAATTAATGGGTTCAAAAGGTTCCTTGGTCAGGGCCTATAGAACAACCGATAAGTCCCATGCTGGACAGCTTTTGATTACCATTGGTCTAGACCGGGTAAGAGCTTTGAAGAATCTTATTACTAGGGGTTCTGATGAAATGGATTTTTCCAGGAATACCCCCAGCGCAGCAACTTGAACCTTGAGGGTGCTGACCGCTAAGCCCTTGTCCGCCCCTTCTTGCAGAAACTCAAGCACAGAAGAAATTTGTTTTGGAGATCTGTCAGATGCTGTGCACCAGGAGTTGAAGATTTTCCAGACTTTGGAATAGATTGCTCTTGTAACCTTCTTTCTACTGGATAGGAGGGTAGCTACCAACCTATCCGAGAAACCTTTCCTCTTCAGGAGCTGCTCCTCAG
The DNA here is from genome assembly GCF_042186555.1 of Aquarana catesbeiana. Classification (NCBI taxonomy): domain Eukaryota; kingdom Metazoa; phylum Chordata; class Amphibia; order Anura; family Ranidae; genus Aquarana; species Aquarana catesbeiana. The sequence continues at coordinate 179,695,496 of NC_133325.1, forward strand.
TAGCCAGGCCGTGAGCTTTAGTTTTGCTACTTCCTGGTGAAGCAGAGGACCTTGTAACAGAAGGTCTTTTCTTAACGGAAGGTGCCAGTAAGGTTCTTGTTGCATCTGAAGAAGGGATGAAAACCAAGGCCTTTTTGGCCAGAAAGGAGTGATGAGGATCACGGTTGTCTCCTCCTTCCTGATTTTTGCTATGACCCGAGGGATAAGCTGAAACGGGGGGAATGCGTAACAGAGGTGAAACTTCCAATCTTGTGCCAGAGCATCCACTCCCAGTGATGCCTCGTTCCTGTTCAAGGAGAAGAAGCGAAACATTTGCGAGTTTTCCTGGGTGGCGAAGAGATCCACTCTTGGGCGCCCCCATTTCTGCACTATTAACTGGAAGACTTCTGGATTCAATTGCCACTCTGCCTCTAAAATCTGGTTCCTGCTTAGGAAGTCCGCTACTCTGTTTAGGGTCCCTTTTAAATGGACCGCGGATAAGGATAGAGTATGGAGCTCTGCCCAACTCAGAATGCCTTTTGCCAAGCTCTGCAGAACTTTGCTTCTGGTTCCCCCCTGTCTGTTTATGTAAGCCACCGCCGTGGCGTTGTCTGACAGGATCTGAGTATGTTGCCCCTGGACTTCTTTCGCAAAGGTCAGTAAGGCCATTTCTATAGCTTTTAGTTCCCTCCAATTTGAGGACCTCAGCGCATCTCTTGTGTCCCACGAGCCCTGGGCCCACCGGCCGCTCATATGAGCCCCCCAACCCCAGGAACTGGCATCTGTTGTCAACCTCACCTGAGTTGGAAAGGACCATAACAGCCCCTCTGAGTACCTTGTCTGGTTCTTCCACCACCACAGACTTCTTTTTACTGAAGTAGGGATCTTCACTAATGAATCTAGTGAATCCTGCTGGCGACTCCAGGTTTTTAACAGGAAACTTTGCAGAGGTCTGAAATGGAGCTTTGCCCACTGGATGGCCGGAATGGAAGAGGTCAGGGTTCCCAATGCTGACATAACCTTCCTGATGGACAGAACTTGATTGGACTGTAGCAATGACACCACTTGTACCAACTTTTTCTGCTTTTCCTCTGGAAGAAAAACTTTTTGCTCTAAAGAGTTGATACGGAAACCCAGGAATAACACTTCCTGTGAGGGAATCAGATTTGATTTTTGAAGGTTTAAAATCCACCCTATGGATTCTAGATGAACACGGGCTCTGAGCAAGTTTTCTTGAAGACCTTCTCTGGTCTGTGCAAAAAACAGCAGGTCGTCCAGATAAGGAATAACTGAGATCCCTTCTAGACGCAGAGGCGCCAGAGCTTCGGCCATTACTTTCGTGAAGACCCTTGGGGATGATGACAGACCAAACGGGAGTGCTCTGAATTGCAGATGTACCACCTTCTTCCCTTCTTTCAGTGCTAACCTCAGATATTTCTGCGACCTGGCGGCAATAGGAATGTGGAGGTAGGCATCTTATAAATCTATTGATGCCATATAGCACCCTTGATACAGGAGGTTTCTTACTGAAAATATTGAATCCATCCGAAACCTTCTGTATTCTACCGATTTGTTCAGCATTTTGAGATTCAGGATAAGACGGAACTTTCCTGAAGGTTTTTGAACCAGAAAGACATGTGAGTAGAACCCCTGGAAGAACTCCACCGCTGGGACCGGAACAATGACTCTCTGATTTTTCAGTTCCTGAATTAGGGACTTCATGGCGAGAGCCTTGACTGCGTCCCTTGGGACGTTTGTCACCAGGAATCTTCTTGGAGGTTCTTCCGTAAATTCTATCACATACCCCTGGGAGAGCATATTTACAACTAATTGATTTGAGGAAATGACTCTCCACTGAGGAAGAAACTCCTGGAGTCTTCCCCCGACCTTGACGGAGTCATTGTGATTTTGCGGAGGCCGCAGGAGGATTGAAGAGCACTCCACCCCTACCTTTGGGCTTCTGAGAAGACCATGACTTCCTCTTGCCCTGCGTTTTTCCTTCCTGCTGACCTTTTTGGGGCCGAAAAAAACGCTTATGGGTTTGCACCTGTTTTTTCTTAACCAGAAACGACCTTTTCTTATCTGCCGTGCGGTCAAGAATGGACTCTAACTCTGAACCGAATAGCAGATCACCTGCAAACGGAATACCACACAGTCTATTTTTAGATGCAGCATCCCCTGGCCACGTCTTCAGCCATAAGGCCCTTCTGGCAGAATTTGTTAAAGCTGCTGACCTTGCTGACATGCGGATAGATTCCGCAGACGCATCCGCAATATATGAAATTGCTGCAGACAGGGTTGAAAGAGAGTCTAGAATCTCCTGTTTTGAGGAATCTGCTATTACATGGGCTTTCAACTGGTTAACCCAGTGATCTAAGTTCCTTGCAACACAGGTTGTTGCCATTGCTGGTTTCAGATTGTGCATTACTGATTGCCAGGTTCTTTTAAGAAGCAGGTCCATCCTTTTGTCCATGGGCTCCTTCAGAGTGCCCATATCCTCAAAGGCGAGGTCCGTAGACTTAGAGACCTGAGAAAAGGCAGAGTCCAATTTTGGAACCTTATTCCATATAGAATCTGGATTTTCTTCAAATGGAAATCTTTTCTTGTGAGCCCGGGAAAAGAAAGGCTTTTTCTCAGGTTCCAGCCACTCTTTTTTAATCATATCAGTGATAATTGAATGGACTGGAAAAGAACGGCCTTTTGAATCTCCTAAACCAGCATACATGCGGTCATGCAGGGAGAGTTCCTTCTTTTCCTCTTCTATCCCCAAAGTGGCATAGATTACCTTCAGGAGTCCTCCCACCTCTTCTAGTGACAATTTGTATTTAGAAGCGGTATCTGATTCATTTTCCTCCTCCTCAGAATCTGTATCATCTGGAGCGAGGGAAACGGACTCTTGAGAAGCGTCCTGGGATATCGGACCCCCAAAAATTATTTGAGAACCACTCTGGGGTTCTGAAGATGGCTGCGGAACCAGAGGATCCCTAGAGGGACCTGGCTCCTCTCTTAGGTTTGACCTAAAAGCTTGAAAGGTGGCCCGGAGCTCATCCTTTATTGTTGACACCAAGTCGCCACAAACGGATGGAGTCTCCTCTCTGACCAAACTTGTAATGCACTCTGCACAAAGTGTTTTGGTATAAGCATCGCTTAATTTTTCTTTGCAGACAGGGCACCTTTTCTTGACTGGTTGGGCAGAACCTTTGGCCTGGACAAACAGAAAAGAGACATGGAACCATGCTTAAAAGGCTGTAATACAGCGCAAATAATACACCCAGGTGCACTAAGGAAGAAACATCTCATTTTCCATGTGCCCAGCAAGCCACCACCACCTAATCCCCTGTTGTAGGGCAAATATACTAAATCTAGCCACTACAACATACCTTCTGCAGAGGGGGTGGGTGGTGGGGGAAGGGGGGGGAAAGGGTGAGTAACCCCCCCACAGGAGAAAACGGCCCAGGGTAATAGAGGACACAGTCCCTTACCTTAGCCTTGCTGGCGCCTTGGCTTGCCCCCTTATCCGCTGCATCGCTATCCATAGCTGTCTGCGGTGCGTGGTGAAAACGACCGGTTCCAGATTCGAAAACGCCGCTGCGCTGACCTGGAACCGGAAATAAAGGCGCCAGGTGACCCTGCCCTCTCCCACTGCGCTTTGCGCCGGAAATGACGCACGCGCCGACCCGGAAGTGCTGCCTCCTCCCTTACAGGACGTGGCTGAAGCGCTCTTCTGCCACCAGCAAGATGGCGGCCGCCACCGCTCATCCCTCATGTAGAAGGGAACATAGGACGGCCGCCCGTCAGGCTAAAAATTTTGGAGGCAGCACCCCCGGACGTACAGGCTCTCCCCGAGCACGGAAGAGGGAGAGGGAGCCCACGGGACCGTCCATGTAAGAGGCAAGTGGGAGGCTCACTCTCCTAGCCTAAAAAAAAAAAAAAAACTTAACAGGTGAGAACCTGTGTCTCCCAGGATAAACCTGAGAGATCATGGCTCCCACCAGAGGTGTTCCTCCAGCTGGAGGAAACACAAAAAACTGATGAGGCAACGTGGAGGATTCCAATTTAAAGACTTAATTGATGAGGTGTTTCCTGTGGGAGGAGGAGCCATGATCTCTCGGGTGCTGTCCTGAAAGACGTTTTGGAAATCAATGTTTCCCTATGGGAGCCGTCTTAACTGGTCCGACACAAGTCGGTCCGACTTTCAAAATGCTCCCTGTACTACTTTGGTCCGACTTTGATCCTACTTCAGCCCATTGACTATCACTGAAGTCGGATCAAAGTTGGATCGCCGTCTTGCATGATCCGACTTTGGCATGCAACTTGTGCTCTGATGATCTTGAGGGGGAACTCCACGCCAAATTTTAAATAAAAAAACCGGCATGGGTTCCCCCTCCAAGAGCATACCAGGCCCTTCGGTCTGATATGGATTTTAAGGGGAACCCCCTATGCCAAAAAACGTGGGGGTCCCCCCAAAATCCATACCAGACCCTTATCCGAGCACGCAGCCCAGCCGGTCAGGAAAGGGGGTGGGCGAGCGAGCACCCTGCCAGTTGGTTGTCTCCCCCTGAGCAGTAGTGGGTTTAGAGATGGTTGGTTTACACTAGGACACCTCCTCCCCTTTGCCAGTTGCTGCTCCCCGGTTAGTGCCAAAAAGGGCCTGGTTGGTCAGGGAACATGCAGCGGCTCCCCCTTCCCCTCTCTGGGTTCCCACTTTGCGGTCTGGTGATAGACATCTTTGCTGGGCCATTGGCCTTTACCCAAGTGGGCCTCCCCCCCTCCCTTCCCGGGTGGTATGTGAGTCTTGGGGTTGTGAGTAGCATCTATTAATGCTAAACAATTTAATGTGCAAAAAAAAAAAAAAAGAGAAGGGGACTTAGGTATGCAAACATAACTATTTCCGTGGTCATCTAATACTCTCTTTCTGAAACACTGGGAAATGTTCTACCTTCACGAACACAATCCATGCACTGCTGTCAGAGATATGTAGCAGTTTATTTACATAACCTGATAGCCTTCTGACTCACACCCCATAGCCTGGATTTAGACCTGCACGATTAATCGTTAAAGAATTGAAATCCCAATTCTACTCCCCTCCCGATCTTAGAAAAGCATTTCCTTGATTCAGTGCAGAGAGTTCTCTGCTCAAGTCGACAGCTGTCAAAAAAACAAAACAAAACAAAAAAAAAACAAGCAAACACACACCACACACATGCAACCTGCCAAGTTTCTCACAACACTGCTTAGGCGGAGATAAAGAGAAGTATTGCAACACTTAGGGATTTATTTACTAAAGGCAAATCCACTTTGCATTACAAGTGCAGCGGTTGTAGATCTGAAGGAGACATGCAAGGAAAATAAAAAACAGCATTTTGCTTGTACATGATTAGATGATAAAATCAGCAGAGCTTCCCCTCAGATCTACAGCGACTGCACTTCCAAGTGCACTTGTAGTGAAAAGTGGATTTGCCTTTAGTAAATAAACCCCTTAGTCCTTTTAGATCAAAGGGATGAACTTCGGTCTGTAAAAAGGAGGTCAGTTTAACCAATAAACCTTTTTTGACACTTGTTGCTTCCAAGTTAAAATCAGTATTTTTTGCTAGAAGAAAATTACTTTGTACCCCCAAACATATTAATATTTTATTATATATATATATATATATATATATATATATATATATATATATATATATATATATATATATATATATATATATATTTTAGCAGAGACCCTAGAGAATAAAACGGCGGTAGTTGCAATATTTTAGGTCATGCTGTTTTTGCGCAGCGGCCTTTTTCTGGGAAAAAAAATACACTTTAATGAATTAAAAAAAAAGTAAACAAGACATTAAAGTTAGCTCATTTCTTTGTACAGTGTGAAAGCTTTTAAGCAACATAATAATAAAAAATAGTGATTCTCATTTTAGCCAGAATCGTGCAGTTCTACCTGGATTCTTCTGTTCTATCTACTAGCCAGATCCAAGCCCTAGCCTGCTTATCATTTCTTAATTTAAATAATTGTATTTTGCCTACCTATCCAATACAGCACTTGAGACTCAGGACTGCAGCATGTTATAGATTTAACATTGAGTTATATGTTATTACTATACCCAATACTGGCAGGTAAAACTGAAGCAGCAATATTTCACTTAGGAAACCGGATTTTTTTTTAGTATTTACTCACTGTGGAACGGACAGCCCATGCTCAGGATCATCTAAATGCAAGCACTGCTGTGCAAACTTTACATTCTGGCCATCTCAATCCCTGCTCTGATGTGCCCAGAACATGCACACTTTTACTGGTCACAATCAACCATATTATAAATGCTATTCTAGTCTTTCATGGCTTAATCCAGAGGTTTGCTAGAACCTGGGTGCTAAAGATGGGCCATTACAACTGAAAAAAAAAAAAAATCAATCAATCAACTAAAACAACACTGTACATACCTTTTAAAAAGTGACATGATCACCCCCATAAGCATTGTCCAACACAGCAAGTACAGTTTGAAAAACATGTAGGGGTGCCTGATCCCCAGGACAACTCCTGCTGTCGGAAGCCAAGCTCCATCCATCTTGGAACCCCAAACATGTGGGCTGCTACTAAGAGTCCCATAAACCAGCATACAGTCAGGTGCAAAAAACATTGGGACATCAATATTGGGACACTGATTTGGCCACACCTAATGTTTTTACTATCTCTCTGATGGGTTTGTTTTGTTTTTTCAGCCTATTGATGGCTTGCTTCACTGATAGTGACAGCTCTTTGGATCTCATTTTGAGAGTTGGCAGCAACAGATTCCAAATGCAAATAGCACACTTGAAATGAACTCTGGACCTTTTATCTGCTCCTTGGGATAATGAGGGAATAACACACACCTGGCCACGGAAAAGCTGAGCAGCCAATTGTCCCAATACTTTTGGTCCCTTAAAAAGTGGGAGGCACATATGCACTCAACTGTTGTAATTCCTACACCGTTCACCTGATTTGGATGTAAATACCCTCAAATTAAAGCTGAAAGTCTGCAGTTAAAGCACATCCTGTTCGTTTCATTTCAAATCCATTGTGGTAGTGTATAGAGCCAAAAAGATTAGAATTGTGTCGATGTCCCAATATTTATGGACCTGATTGTACAAGAGGCTACTGGAGTTAATCTCTACCACATTTGGGGAGCGATATCCAGAAGAGGCAAAGGATTTAGATTGTAAGTGCTAATAAGCAGGGCCCTCTGATTACTGCTGTATTGTAACTGTACTGTCTGCTCTTATGTTGTAAAGGACTGCACAAACTGTTGGCGCTATATAAATCCTGTATAGTAAAAAAAAAAAAAAAAAAAAAAAAAAAAAAGGAATGCTCTCAGATAGTGAGGAACCAGATCCTTACGCACAGGCAGGCAAAAACAATTACACACCTAGGCATCAAACAAAAAACAGGATGATGAGTCTTCCTGAAGGGTCAGAAACACAACAACAACTGAGGACAAGGGGGTTGGAGGGGCCTTTTAACTGTCTGTGTGATTGTGTTTCCTGTAGAGGGAAGAACCAATCATCTCATGTAGCTGTCCTGGAAGACGCTTTGGGAAAAATTGTTAGCAGCTATGGTTTTATGTCGGAAGAGACTCTGTATGCCTAAATGTCTTTTTTGGCCTGCTAACAATTTTTCCTATTTCCTACCTACTGTACAATGGCATGAACAGCACAAAAAAATAAATTACTTACAAAACAATTGGGGTTATGGTGAGGAACTTGCGAGAGGATGTAAACTGTATTCCATAATCCATTTGCTCCCAGTGAGTAAGAAGTCGTGCTTTACCCTGGTCAGGGGTTTCAAATGGAGTCCCCTTCACCGTGTGCAGAAACAGGTACATGACCTGATAAAAAAATGCATAAGAAAAGACAATTACAACCATTACAAAACGTGGACATGGGCAAGCATAACAAACTGATTAGTTTTACTAACAAATACAAATCCCTCAGAACCCAGCTCCACTATCCAGCATAAAGGACCCAACAGAAAACTGTTTTTTGTTCTTTATTGGTTTATACATTGCTAGGAAGGGGACCCCAGCAGGAAGAATAATTCTCTACTAAATACCAAAACAACACTCCCAAGCACCCAGTCCTGTCCAGACTTTGTTTTAATATCCCATATAGTTTTCCCAAAAATTAAGATAAAAACCTGACACATTCTAACTGTCCCCTTCTCGATATATAAGAAAAAAAACATTTTTTAGTAGAAACTTTATAGTGCAGAATGGGGAAAAAAAAAAAAAAAAAAAAGGGAAAACCACCCCCCAAAACATAAAACAAAACACACAACAAACAGGGTTTACCCTAAATGTACTTGTATATATTATAAATGATAAAGTATGTTTAAAAGTAGTTACTTACAAAATTGTGAATGACATTAGTCAGGGTCCAGACAACAGGAACACTGAAGAAGGGAAAGCTCAGAAGGATTATGTGAAGAAAACCCACTAGAATAACGTAAGCCAGCCATATTCCTCGACTGTTCAACACCCGTGTGTTGGGGTTCACTTCACTATGAGCCACCCCAACATTCATTCTGAAAGACAAAAGGGTTATTTTAATTTGTTAAATTTCCTTACAAGCACGTATAAAAGCAGAAATAAGGCCAATATGTGGTGGTAGGAGTTAAAAAATGAATACCTAAATGCCCAAAAATGTAAATGAATGTGCCTTGGAGTCAAATGGGACAGTTTGATACAGTGTAATAAATACCACTGCTGCTTACTGTTTCCAATGGGAAATGTTTTTCTGATGTGAACACTGTACATCATGAATATATTGTTTGCTTTTCTGTTCCATGCCATCGTAATGTACATTTTGGATTATACTGAATCTTTCATTTGACGACATATGTTCTCAAGGACCTTTTCCCTGGACATCTTGGACTGACAGTATCACCAAAATTGTATAAAAGGAGAGCTCTCCTTGTAGTGGGAAATTTGGTGGGTGGGGTGTGACAGACCGCCTAGCACCCAGCCTGGGAGCCTCTGCCAAGACACAGCTTCCTCCACTCTGGAATCGGGTATTATATAGCTGAGCATTGCACCCAAGAACTAAACGACACTAGCTTAGGTGAAAACTGGAACTGACTCTTTTTTGTAAACACAGAATATATACACCACACAAAATCAGGTAGGAGCTTGATCACATTACCCTAAACAATGCAAACTGTAAACAGTAATATTAGTACATCTAATGAACAGCTAACACACAATAGTTTGGTAACAAGGTGACGTTGACACAATACTAGCAGACAGACAGAAACAATAGTTGACTCAATCAACAATGGGGACTCAAAGAGAGAAAGATGCCTTAATAAACAGATTACATAACAGCAGGAGACACCAGCATCAGGTTATTTGAGCTGATTAACATCTATTCTGAGTCTATGAATGGGGGGGGGTGTTCTGGGAGCCCTTATTCTGTGTCCGGGAGTGTGTCCTCCATCCCAGCAGGGATCTCTCCTAAAGTGCAGCCAAGCCTCCATATCTGAGATCTTCTCTGTTGATAAACAGTTTGTGAGTTGGGTGTGCACCCGGGTGTGGAGTGGCATACAGTCACAGAAGATTGGGGCGATATACACATTTAAGAATTTTTTATACCGATCACTTTTTAATTGGACTGATTTTGCACCGTGCACTTTATGAAATAAGCATCTTTGGATACTTTTGATGAATTGGTCTTCATATGATGATTTTTATACAACATTCTTATGTCATTGAGTTGTATTATTAGTGTATTAGCACAACACAATTATTCTGCTTACTGTTTTTTATCTGTATGTGGGAGTCCAGTGAGTGTTGCCGTCACTATCTTAGTTGATGTCAGTCGGTTTCATATGGTTTAGTTTATTAACACTAAGCGCAATCAATATTTATTTTCTTATAATAAGCTTTACTGTACCCCATACACAGGAAAATACATTTCATAAAATTGTGATGGAAGGATCAGTTTTCTACCCCACCCTGAATTTCTACCATGCCAGAATATCTTGTGTGACCAGTCTTGTTGGGTTTTCCCAAGAGGATAGACAATAAACTCAACATGTTTTCTCAGGTTAAGAGCCACTATCCTAATTGTTTTTCAGGCCCATGCATGTCAGACTAGCGATCCTTCACTGCAACTGGATCTCTAAATAAACCATTTACCTGTTTCTACTAAGTCGCTCTTTTGTTGACTTCAATGCTGCAGAGTCTACCTCACCGGTCAGGGAGCGGGAGAAGTGGCAGTGTGGTATCTCACTGGCCTAGCTGTAGGGACTAGGGTTGCACCGATACTAGTATCGGTACCGATATCAAGTATTTGCACAAGTATCGGTACTCGTGCAAATGCACTGATACCTGAAACAGATACTTTCAGGCTCAGTTCTTTGAGCTGTCAGTGGGTCTCCCTTGTTGACAGCTGAAGTGTTAAGAAAGTCCGGTAACTGAAGCGGTCAAAAAAAAAAAAAAAAAAAAAAGCAGCCGGCAATGTTTATTAACAACATTGCTCAGCCCCTCAAACACTAAAATAAAAAGAAACATTGTTTCTTTTTTAATCTATTTCTTCACCTGCAGATCAAAGGTTCCTCTTTTTAACCACTTATAAACCCTCAATTTACTCTAATCATTTAATTATTTTCCTGCTTTTTTTGTTCACGTCTATTTTATAAACAATAAACAATTACATTTTTTTGTTTTGTTTGCGTTGTTAGTGAATATTTTTACACATATGTATTAACATATATTTACACACTTCACATTGAAAAAGCGCAAAAAAAAAAAAAAAAAAAAAAATTATTTATTTCATTTGTAAATAACTTTTCAATGCTTTGTACCATTGCTGACGGCTGAAGTGAAAACAAAACAGTTGCGGTAGGTATCGGTAATTAGTATCGGCGAGTACTTAAAAAAAAAAGTATCGGTACTCGTAAAAATAAAAAATGGTATTGGTGCATCCCTAGTAGGGACAGGCGATTGGTCTGAATAACCCTGTTGCTGGCCAGCGTCAGGATCACTAGTGTGCTTTGATTGTTTCAAAAGACAGCAGATGACTTTACCTATATGATCTGCTCTTTTATGGGCAACCTTGCAAAGAGAACTAATTGTTTCTAATGGTGGGAGATCCTGTTCAGAACATGTTGGGCCATCTCCATGTTTTCTAGTCTCTCCCGAGATAGAGGAGAACAATGATAGAAAGAATCTGTACAGGATAGGTTCACCTTTGTGTTTAAAAAACAAAAAAAAAAGCAAATGTTTTTGCAACAACAAAAAAAAAAATAATAATGTTTTTTTTCTCTCATGCGCATGCTGGGTATGGCACCCATAAATCAGTGGATCACGAGTGCAATGTCAGGCTCCTGCAGACACTTCGTAGAGCTCTTCACCCAAAACCTCTGTACCGATAAATAGCTACTGAGCTGCAGGAAGTGTTAATGGACTATGAGGACTATTATTCTTTAGGAGGTGTGTTTGAGGGATAAGTTTGCCACCTGTCACCCGGACAGTTCGGGTTTGGAATCATGTGTCCGGGTTTCAAACTGTCCGAAACCCGGACACGTTATTCAGACTGAGCTATGGCTTCCCAGCGAGGTTGCTGTCTGCAGTTGTCTAAGCCGAGATTGTCTCTTTTCTGTCACTCTCTTTCACACTGCACAAAGCCAGCACTAACAACCCCCCCCACACACACACACACACGGGAGAGGAGAGAGGGCTCAATCTGCTCCTCTTCCTCCCGCTCATACCCTTGTGTCTGCCCACACTCCAATCCCCAGGGCTGTGCCTCAGAAAAGGAAAGTGGGGGCCATAAATTTGAAGTCCAGCAGCTTCAGATACATCTGTATGAGAGGTGGTGAGTGAGCTCACCATCCATCCCTGTCTGTGACTGAAATCTCCCCCTTCTCTGTCCTGCCTCTGAGTGAGTACACAAAGGTAAACAGGGTTCTCAGAGCACCCCTTACATCAGAGTTCCCCTTTACATCAGAGGCCACAGTATCCCCCCTTCAATCAGAGTCATCTCCATACATCAGAGTTCTCAGTGTTTCCCCTTACACCAGAGTCCCCAGAGTTCCCCCTTACAGTGTAAGATAACTCTGCAAGTGGATCCTGATGTAAAGGGGGGCGGGGAACTCTGATGTAAAGGGGGGCGGGGAACTCTGATGTAAAGGGGGGCGGGGAACTCTGACGTAAAGGGGGGCGGGGAACTCTGACGTAAAGGGGGGCGGGGAACTCTGACGTAAAGGGGGGCGGGGAACTCTGACGTAAAGGGGGGCGGGGAACTCTGACGTAAAGGGGGGCGGGGAACTCTGACGTAAAGGGGGGCGGGGAACTCTGACGTAAAGGGGGGGGGGGAACTCTGACGTAAAGGGGGGGGGGAACTCTGACGTAAAGGGGGGGGGGGACTCTGACGTAAAGGGGGGGGAACTCTGACGTAAAGGGGGGGGGAACTCTGACGTAAAGGGGGGGGAACTCTGACGTAAAGGGGGGGGGGAACTCTGACGTAAAGGGGGGGGGGAACTCTGACGTAAAGGGGGGGGAACTCTGACGTAAAGGGGGGGGGAACTCTGACGTAAAGGGGGGGGGAACTCTGACGTAAAGGGGGGGGGAACTCTGACGTAAAGGGGGGGGGAACTCTGACGTAAAGGGGGGGGGAACTCTGACGTAAAGGGGGGGGGGAACTCTGACGTAAAGGGGGGGGGGGAACTCTGACGTAAAGGGGGGGGGGAACTCTGACGTAAAGGGGGGGGGGACTCTGACGTAAAGGGGGGGGGAACTCTGACGTAAAGGGGGGGGGAACTCTGACGTAAAGGGGGGGGAACTCTGACGTAAGGGGGGGGGAACTCTGACGTAAAGGGGGGGGGAACTCTGACGTAAAGGGGGGGGAACTCTGACGTAAAGGGGGGGGGGAACTCTGACGTAAAGGGGGGGGGAACTCTGACGTAAAGGGGGGGGGGAACTCTGATGTAAAGGGGGACTCTTGTGATTAACTTCATATCATTAGAAATGTTACTTAGGTGCAAAATATATGTAAAGTTTATACTATAAAAAAAAGAAAAAAACATTTCTGTGCACCGCTAAAGTGTTCGGGTTTGACTTGAAGAAAAGGTGGCATCCCTACTGAGGGACCCTTTGATGAGGTCAGTTTAACCACTTAAAGTGGAGGGCCACCCTGAAAAAAAAAAATCACCAAAAATCCTAAAAAAAAATTTTTTTATACTTACCTAAACCCTTGTTGCTAGGCAGTCTTCCTAATCTGCCTCTTCCTTTTCGGCAGCATGTTCTGCTCCTCGTTGAGCGGCTCCGTTGTCTTCTGTATGTGTTCCCAGAACACCACTGTGCCATTCATAGAGGATCACGCGTGCGCGGTAGGAAACTGGCAGTGAAGCCGCAAGGCTCCACTGTCTGTTTCCCTTACCTAAGATGGCATGCCGGGAGCCGAGGGACGGGTCGGCCGGTATCGCGGGCACCCAGGACAGGTAAGTACTTATTTAAATTCAGCAGCTACAGTGTTTGTAGCTGCTGACTTTTATTTTTTTTACAGCCGGAGTCCCGCTTTAATGACTAAACCTTTTTCATTCTGTGTATGGCTGGAGCTCAGCTTCGTGTGATGACCTCTTAGTAAATACAGAGTGGAGTCAGTCTGTACATGTGCCTGGAGTTTAGGACTTCCTAGAAGGAGGCCCCATGATGGAGGCCCGGCGACTCCTCTGAAGTAGAGACATATTGGGTAGACAGTCGCAGGAAGCATGCATTTTGCACTCTGTGGTATCTTATCCAGTATGACAGCAGACACCACACTCTCCGATCCCCACATCACCCAGCCCACCCCGGTACCACTTACCTGTAGCTAGGGCCTCCGCCTGTCACCGGTCTCCAGGAAACGCCGCCACTTCCGCTACCACAAGTCCAGGGCGGAGAGCAAGTGACGACATTCCGCACGTAACATGGCGCCCAGCCCTATTATCGCTATCTCAATGAGGTCTCTGAACCTTACAAAGATGGCGACGACGGTGTGACGTATTTCTCCTGCGCACAACTCTGATTCGCTCCCCCCACACGCTTCCTCCTCCGCTTCTCTCTGTTTGGCTCATGCTCACCACCTTACAATGTGGCCAGCCAATGAGAAGCGCTTCCGAGTCAGGTGACCGGACCGCAGAGAAGTAAGTGTTGTGTAGCGGTTGGCGGAGCCTTAGTTTTAGTCAAGTGGTTCGTGGAGTTATACCGGGGGGAGTTTTAACGGCAGATTTTCCTGCGGCTTCGGGAAACAGAAAAGCGGTGGGAACTCCCGCGCTTTGTTGTGGAAGTGACGTCACGCGTGCGACGGGCCAATCGCGGGGAGTGTGGCTACAGAGGCGTGTAAGAAACATGGCGGAAACTGTAGATATTCTCAAGCTGAAGGTATGGCCGAAATAACAGAAAACCGTTGAGGGGTGTTTTGTGTGGTCTGAAATGGTGACGCTCTCATATATGAGAAGGGCTGCTGTGTGTGGGAGTAAGGAGTGCTCAGCACTGAACACACTCGTGTTGTAGAGGAATGTGGGAGCACACTGTCCTCCTATTACTGGCATCTTCTACCTCCCTCTGCTCTAGAGACGTTGGCTGCCAAGTCCCAGCACATCCAATGTATAGGTGAACAGCTGGTCAGAGTTAGGCATACTCTGGTGCTGGGGGTGATTATGGTGAATATTAGAATAGGGAAGTGTACATGTGGATTCCAAAGAATCAGTCCCCTTCGGGGCGTACTATATGCCTAGTGTAGACTTAGGGCTTGTGTACACTTGCTTCAAAACATGGCCCCAGGCACGCTTTTTTTTTTATCGCTCTGGTCAATAAATAAAGTAGTTAGCTTACAGTCCTGTTCACACATTTGCTTCACTTCAAAAATTAAAAAGGTTGTAAAGGTTCATTTTTTTTTCACCCTAATGCATCCTATGCATTAAGGTGAAAAAACACCTGTCCGTGACAGCAACCGTCCCCCTCCCACCCCCAGGTTTTACTTACCTGAACCCTTGAACTTTTCCCACGGCGACGCGCTCTCTCCATGCAGGGGGTTCTCGGCTCTTGATTGGATAAATTGATAGCAGCGCAGCCATTGGCTCCCACTGCTGTCAATCAAATCCAATGACGCGGTGGATCGGAGCCTAGTCCTGCATTCGGCCACTATGGAGGCCGAATGATGGACTCGTGAGGCCAACCCCCAAGGTAACACCCCCCCCCCCCCGGGAGAGCATTGGAAATCGCATTGCGAAACATTACTTCTTGGCTATACTAGAGGCTGACCTGGAAGTGACCTCATAGATGTCGCTTTCCGGGTCACAGTAAGAAGGGGAGGTGAGTGGACGTGTGTTCACTCTTTTCCTTCCCCTCCAGTGTATATGGCATTGAGGAGCCACGAGAGCCACTGAGCCGAGGGACCCCAGAAGAGCACGTTCGGGGCCACTCTGTGCAGAACGAGCTGCACGGTGGAGGTAAGTATGAAAAAAAAATAAATAAACCCTGAACCTTTAGTGTCACTTTAAACCCCACATCACTTTAGTGGTGCTTCAAAGCCTCCATAAAAGTCTATGGCAATGCTCGCTTACAGAACCTACAGCTTTTGAGAGGCTTTTATTTAGCTTTACACCTCATGTACACTGCTGCTGGTAAATGGACGTTTAGGAGCAGCTGGGCATTTTTTTTTCAGCTGCCCCTGAACTCTCTATGTTATCTTATCAGTACATGTACACAAGGTCGTTTATAGGCAGTTGAGTTTAGAAGCATTTTCTGGAAAGCAAAAAAATGCATTCAGAACAAATGTTCAGAGGGATTTGAAACACCAAACTCCTGTAACAGCTTGTAAACATGATAGCTGGCGTTTAGCCGCGTTTTCGTTTACAGGAGTTTTTAATGGAGATACATTTTTGACTATTTGAAAAAAAAAAAAAAAAAATCCTGTAAACGTGGCAAAACAGATGTTTTTAAACGTCGGTTAGTATCTGTCAAGTTAAATCACTCAGGAGAGGTTTAAAAACATCTCGTGTACATTAAGCCTTAGCGTCACTTTTGTTTTGGAGGCATCGCAGGTATGAGAGATCCACACACACATACATCGGGCATCTGCCAAGCTTCATTAAAGAGACCCTGATGGGTCTTACTTCTTTTGTTCACTGCAAAGTAAAAGCATAATGGGCTAGTATGCATCACATACTAGCCCATTATGTGCCACTTGCCTGCAAATGAAGCCCACGTTGTCCCTGTTGGTGGCCCCGTCCATCTTTACCCCTCTTCCTTCCGGGGCCGTGGAATCCCACACGTGCGCCGATGATGTCGGCACAAGTGTATATGGCAAATATCTCCTAAACCGTGCAGGTTTAGGAGATATTTCCAGTAACTACAGGTAAGCCTTATTATAGGCTTACCTCTAGGTAAAAGTGGTATGTCTGCCTGAGCCCTTTTTGCATTTATTTATTTTTTTCACACGTTTAAAAAAATTATTTTAGGCCTGAAGATTACACAAAACCCCCAAGCATTATATATTTTCTGAGAGCAGACACCCTAGAGAATAAAATATTGGTAGTTCTATTTTTTTTATGTCACTCGATATTACCGCAAAAGTCAAGGAAACGCAAAATAGCAGTAAAAATCACACCAAAGTGAATTTTAGGGCAAGCAAACACAATAAACTGCTCAAATGTTTGGTAAAATATAAAAGACGAGGTTGCACTGAGTAAATAGATAATGAACATTTCAGACTTCCGTACCCTATATTTTCTCTAGGCGACGCTGCCAAAGCCCTCTATAGGTATCAGTTTGGTGTTACGGAGGAGGTCTTGTGTTAGATTCGTATCTCTCTCTGTGCAGCAATATGTAACGTGTATCGCAAACAAAGTTTTCATGCATGGGCGCCCCCGACATATGCATTTACGTTCGTATATATATATTTTGGGGTGAGGGGCCTCAAAAAAATGTTTTTTGTTTTTTTTTGGGGTGGGGGGGAATGTTATGTGCTTGGGTGTTTCATTAATATTTTTGCATTTAAAAAAAAAAAAAAAAAAGAATTCTATTTACTTAACCTTTTTTTTTTTCTCATCCCATCGGGGACAAAAAGTTCATTAGGTGATGATTTTTAGGTGACAGGTTCTCTTTAATGAGACATGCAGGGTCTAAAAGACTCTGCATGTCTCCTCTGGGCTCCACTGAATGTTTTGCAATGGAAATCGTATTGCGAAACATTACTTCTCGGCTATACCAGAGGCTGACCCAGAAGTGACCTCATAGATGTCGCTTTCCAGGTCACAGCAAGAAGGGGAGGTGAGTGGACGTGTGTCCACTCTTTCCCTTCCCCTCCAGCCACCGGCACCTGCCATGGAGCTCCTGGGCCCGCAGATGGGCAAGCTGAGCCCGGAAAACATTGCGGTGGGGGCGAGCGCCAGTACTGGGGGTGTGTGCAGCCACCTAAATGCTTTCACCTGACAGGCAAGAGTCTGCCTGTCCGCCACACACAATCCCAGTGGCTGCAGCCACTGGATTGTGTGTGAAACTCCTTGCTGTCAGGTCTGTACGACCTGTGGACCTGGCAGCAAAAGGTTTAAAGTAGGGATTGACCGATTATTGATCAGCCGATATCAGCATTTTCTGAAAAAAACGGCATCGGTCGCAGACTAGACCGATATTGCCAATATTGCTTCAAGGAGTTTTATTGGGGTGATGCCTGGTACCGTTCTTTAGAGCGGACAGTCGGCTTTATTGTAATAACAACCGATGCGGCTCCGCTGTTATTACAAACAGCGGGAGGGGACTCTTCCCCCATCCCTCCCCTCCCACCGCCTTCTGCCGCTCGCCCCCGGGGTCTCCCGTCACACCGGGAGGCCCAAGCAAGAAGCCGGCACGTCCGCCGGCTGGCTGAAGACCCGAACAAAGCCGATGCTTCATTTGGGTCTCGGATCTAGTAATCCGGAAGCAATGTCATTCTTTTTTCTTTCACTTGTCATGATTTCTTTATTGTACATCCCAGGACACAGGGTATCTTCATATCCATTATATCCCCGCTGCCATTTAGCACTTTTTCATGGGGAGGGGGGGAGCACATACCCGCTCCCACTTCTGGCTCAGTTTACTGTGGCGAATTGAGCCAGAAAATCTCCCCCTTCTTCCCCCACAGCCAACTGGGACACTTCACAGGTCCCAGAAGGCAGCGGCTCATTCTGAAAGTTCAGCGTGCTTTGTGCATGGGCAGTACAAAAACAGCTGTGAAGCAGCAAGGCTTAACTTTGATCTCTCTTAGGATGGCAGCGGCAGCATCTGATAGCCGATGGAAATTTTGGCCCAAGTGAGGACACTGCTGGATGCCTAATATTAAACGTTAGCAGCTATAATATTTGTAGCTGCTGACTTTAAAAAAAAAAATTGGTGGAGGGGGGGGGGGGGGCGCTGGAGCACCTCTTTAAGGCTCCTCTTTAAGGTAAAAAAACCTTTTGTCTTTAGAACCACTTTTAGGTGTGTGTGGTTTTTTTTTTTTTTTTTTTTTTTTTCCTTCTAGTGCAATAGTCTCAAAACCCGTGCTGCAGTTTGGAGACCACTGTTCTAGTGTCTTAGGTGATGGTCATGTCTGTGCAGTCTCTGCTTGGAAATAGCTAGCTTCTTGACGGCTCCATCTGGGATTAGGAGACTAGCTCTTCGGGGTTCATTGGCTACAGCTTACTATGTTCAGACTTTGCACTGGACAAGTAAGGAGAGCCTGTAATGTTGCCAGTTGACACTGAACTGTGCACGATAGGACCCTGTGCAATGATATATTGCCTTGTAGATTGGCAGGGTGCAATACTGGTCCAGAGCAGTGATCTCCCGCTGGGGAGTAGAGTCCCTGAATGCCCTTGTGGCATGACCTGCCCTGATGGGTAAAGATTGGATCCTTCCCCCCAACCCTATCCTGTGGCATGGAATAGTGTGTCCTGGTGGTAGTTCCTGCTGGTACCCCCTTCCCTCAATTGTGACCCCCTCCTTTTTCCCCCACATGGTTGGGACAAGAACTGTATTGTGGACTTTCTTTAATTTGCAGTATTTTACTTTTTGTTTTGTGGTGCTTAGAGGCACTGTGGTACTACAAGTCGCAGCTTGTAAGTTGTTTTTTTTTTTATGGATCCCACACAGTGGAGGTAGTGGGGCACTGGCAGAAAATAGGAGGCTGTGGGTAACCAGTGTACTGGTGCATTTTTCCTCAGTACCCTCTTAGTTGACTTGGACTGCTTGTTCCCAGCATGAGTCCTATTGTTGCTGTTGGCGTGCTATGTCTCAGCGATGGCAAATAACAGGGTATTTAGGGGGAGAGGGGTTGCAAATGCATTCATGCAGCAGGGAGGAACTTGGATGCAGCCCCCTTGCAATGTATCCTGTGGGGCTCAGTTAGTTCCTCGAGGCTTTGATTCCCTCAACTTATCTGACTTTTGATAAATTCCTTGAGGCCTTATTAAAAGCTGCTTTTGCTCTAGTGGGGGCAGTTATACAACCAGCAATTGCAGTTGTGCCAGAGACTTAACGTTTGGGCCTGTCACATGATGAGAGAGACCCTACTAGTGGGGATACCAAGTCAAGCAGATACTTGGAAGATTTCCCACATCCCCTTAGTTTTCCAGTGGATACCTTTTTTAAAAGACCCCATTCAACAACATTCTCGATTTGGGGTCTTGTTAGTACACATGTGCTGGATCTTATGGCTAGAGTGTTGGTCCTTGGAGTTGCTCAACAAGAAAAAGCATTTGGAAAATTGAAATGTTTTTTTTTGGTCTTGCTTTGGATGAATACATCCGAAAGGTAGCTATGGGAAGGAGTACCCTGTTTACACTGAAGAAGTTGTCGAAGCCTATGGAACAAAAACCTGCCGCACCTTAAAAAAAAAACATTCCTTTTGCTAACCTCGGGCTCCAAATCCCACTCCCAGTTTCGTAAAAAGACCTGGATTCCTAAGGGGACAAGTCCTCATAATGAATGGTAGTCCCCAAACGTTTGGGTGGGGGGAAATTTGCAGGTCTTCACGGAAGTTTGGCAGGGGGAAATTGCGGATGAGTGGGTCCGCAACATAGTGGCTCCTAGTTAGCAGCTGGAATTCCTGAGCCTTCCCTCTCTGTGCTTTATGCTTTCAAATGTTTCTTTGAATTGTCAAGGAACTGTTTTTTCTGCAAGCGTCTTCCAGGACAGCCCATGAGACCTTGGGCTCCTCCTATCAGGACAGGAAACACGTCACCCCCACCAGATAAAAGGGCGGTCCTCCAGGCAAATGTCAGTTATTTGTGTTTCCTCCAGACGAGGGGTAACATGTTCCTGGAACCTGCTCCCATAGGCTTCCCGCTGGGGAGGTTGGCTGTGCTGCTGTTCCCTGTCCTCAGTGCCTGGAGAGGGCCAGGACCGGTGTGAGGTCAGGCCCCCTAGCGCAGTGCATTGCACTGTAGCTCAGCTGAGCATCGGTTGTCCTTCCCTGCCGACAGCGTGGCTGATCTGAGCAGGGAATAGAGGAAGCCGCAGCGCTCGAGGGGGCGGAGCTATTGCGCGCCAAGCTGGCCCACAGGAAGTGCCTGGAGAGGGTTACTTCCGGGGCATATGACGTCATCATTGGGCGCCGGAGACGAGGTTCCAGTCTCCATAAACAGCGCGAACAGAGAATGCTGGCTGCTGGTGTTTCTTGGTGTAAAGCAGCCAGGCTGTGGACGACCAAGAGGGGCAGAATGGATCCTCCTGCAGCACCTGCACAGGCAGCGGATGCGGTTCCCAACACCAGCACCTCACAGGTAAGCCTGGGGTGTTCTGTCACCACCTTGCTATCCCTGTGAGTGTTCCCTCCCCCCTCTGTAGTAGTGGGTGTAAGGGGACACATTTCCTCCCTCCTGCACGTGGTGTTACGGAGTGATTGGGTGGCTTTAATTACATTGTGGGTCATTTATTTTGTCTTGCAGACCAAGACTCAGGACAAGGCCCAAGCGCAGCCACTTAAAAGGAAATGTGCGGTTTGCGCAAACAAATTGAGCTCCTCATGGAGCAAAGCAGTTTGTCGCACCTGTATAGAAGGCCTAGTAAAAGATGACCCGGTTGCCTCTTGCCAGAAGATGCTTACTTCTGTTAGGGATGAGCTTGCGTCCACCCTTAGTTCTTTTAGAACGCTTATTGACAAGCTCCAGACTCCAGCAGAGAGTCCTTCTTCACTGAAGGCGTCAGTCAGCACTCCGCAGCAGGCAGAGAGTGAGGACTCTGAGGCTGAGGTCAGATCTACCCGTTCTTCTCTGGAAGAATCAGGGTCAGATACAGAGCCCAGGGATAGAGAATCCACTCGAGGCTCAAGATTTAAGTTATCTGTTGAGGATGTAGATGACATATTAAAGGCTATCTATACTACCCTTGAATTAAAAGAGGAAGAGGTTCAGTTATCCAAACACGATCTTATGTATAAAGGATTGCATAAGAGAAAATAGAGAGTTTTTCCAGTTCATAGTTCTTTGGTTGATACTATTAAACTGGAATGGGATAATCCTGAGAGAAAACCATTCTTCTCTAGTAACCTAAAAAGCAGGTTTCCTTTTGATGAGGACACTGCGCAGCCGTGGAATAAAAATCCCAAGTTAGACGCACCTCTTTCAAAGGTTTCAAAAAACTCAGACCTAGCGTTCGATGATATGGGCACCCTTAAGGATCCGATGGACAAGAGGGGGGCTATCCTTCTCCACAGACCCTGGGACTCAGCGGTTTGAAACCTGAAACCCAGCTCTGGCTTCCACTTGTGTGGCCAGAAATCTGGAGGTTTGGTTGACTCAGATTCAGTCACATCTGTCAGCAGGTACCTCCAGAGAGCACATTTTAAAGTCTTTTCCTCTCCTATTTCAGGCAGTGGGTTTTATTGGCAGATTCTTCCGCTGAGTTGGTAAGAATGTCGGCCAGGACTTCGGCTCTAGTGAACTCGGCCAGGAGAAGCCTTTGGCTTAAGACCTGGTCAGGGGACTCGGCCTCCAAGTTGCGCCTTTTGTGGCCTTCCTTTAACTGGCGATCATTTATTTGGCCCAGGTCTACAGGAGGCACTGGAACGCACGGCTGATAAGAAAAAGGCGTTTCCAGAGAAAAAGAGAGTTCCGACAGCCAGAACGTTTGTTGGTCACATTTTCTCCACAAGGTCGGGAGAAAGCGAGGGCTCTGGGTCTCCAGATCGGAGACTTATTAGATCAAAAAGCCCTGATTCCTGTTCCTCACTCAGAGCAGGGCAAGGGATTCTATTCCCATGTATTTGTGGTCAGAAAGCCGGCAGGAAAGTTTCGACTTATCCTGAATCTCTGGACCTTAAACAAATCCATCAGATACAAGCATTTCCGTATGGAGACGGTTTTTACAATCAAAAACCTACTATACCCAAACTGCTTTATGGCCACGTTGAACTTAAGGGATGTCTATCTTCACATCCCTATCCATCCAGCCTTCCAAAAGTTTTTGAGATTGGCAGTGAAGACGGGTATGGGGACCCGACGTTTTCAATTTCAAGCCCTCCCTTTCGGTCTTTTCTCAGCCCCACGCATCTTTACGAAGGTTTTGGGGGAAGCGCTGGCTTCACTAAGGTTAAAGGCAATAACTGTTATCCCTTACTTGGACGACCTCCTGATAGTGGCAAAATCATACCAAAGGCTGTTGGAGGATCTCCAGGCTGTACAGGACTTCTTACAGTCCCTAGGCTGGCTGATAAACAAAGAAAAATCGTCCTTGATTCCGGCCCAGAAAGTAACTTATCTGGGTTACGATTTTTGCTCAGTGAACCAAAGAGTTTTTCTTCCTCAGGAGAAGATTACCAAGGTGTTCCAGACTATGTCAGCATTGCAGACCAACCAGTCGGTCTCTCTGAGACAGGTGTCGAGGGCAGTGGGTCTTATGACCTCATGTTTTCCCACAGTACCATGGACGAGACTCCGTCAGCGTCCGTTACAGATGTTTCTTTTAAGAAACGGGGACGTAAGGTCCCTGGAGTCAAGGATCCGGCTTCCCGACAGGATAAAAAGAAGCCTGTGGTGGTGGAGAGCTGGTCAGCACCTAGCAGGAGGTCTTCCATGGTCCTTTCCCATGTCCTGAAGGATTACCACGGATGCGAGTTCCTGGGGATGGGGGGCCCACCTCAGCAATGCAGTAGCACAGGGATAGTGGTCCCCAGAGGAGGCAAGGGCCTTATCCAATCAAAGAGAGCTGCTTGCAGTCCAGAGAGCCCTTCAGTCTTTTCAGATGGAGATCAGGGGTCACAACCTCCAAATCCTGTCGGACAATATCGCGACAGTCGCGTGTATCAACAAGCAGGGAGGCACGAGAAGTCTGGAGGCTTCAGTCCATTGCCCAGGAGATCCTTTCATGGGCAGAGGGGAATCTAGCTTCTATTTCTGCTGTACACCTGAAGGGGACAAACAATTGCCTGGCAGATTATCTCAGCCATCACAGGATAAACCGAGACAACTGGTCCCTTCATCCCGAAGTCTTTGCAGACCTCACCAAGAGATGGGGTTATTCCGTAGCGGATTTGTTCGCAAACCGAAAAAACCGCAAGACGGAGATATTCTTTTCCATGAACCCAGCAGACCAAGCCTTGGGGATCGATGCTCTGGCAAACCCGTGGCCTCCAGGCCTATGTTATGCCTTCCCGCCAATCAGACTGATTCCAGAAGTCCTCCGAAAGTTTCTGCTGGAAGAGACAGATCTGATTCTAATTGCCCCATTTTGGCCCAAGAGGCCATGGTTTTCCCTGCTACAGTCTCTGGTTTCAGAGCCTCCGTGGAGTCTTCTGAGGAGGGAAGACCTATTATTGCAGGGTCCAGTATAGAGGTCGACCGATATATCGGCCGGCCGATATATCGGCCGATATTTGGCGTTTTTTACTTAATCGGCATCGGCCGATTGTGCTGATAAAAAAGGCCGATTGTAACTTCAGCCGTGACTTGCAAATGACTTCTGTAATAGAAGTTAATGCAGGTTGCCTTAAGTTATCTGTGAAGTTTTCTTCTCTCCTCCTCTGGGCAGCCTGCCAAGTCTGATAAGAAGATACATTTGTATCTCTTTCAGGTTCTTTTATCAATAGACTGAACTCCGTGTAGAAGCTCTCAGTTTAACCATTTAAAGACTAAATCTTTTCTGACACTTGTTGCTTACAAGTAAAAATCCTGTATTTTCTGCTAGAAAATCACTTAGAACCCCCAAACATTATATATATTTTTTTAGCAGAGACCCTAGGGAATAAAATGGTGATTGTTGCAATATTTTATGTCACACGGTATTTGCGCAGCGGTCTTTCAAACGCAATTTTTACAAAAAAAAAAAAAAAATACAGTAATGAATTAAAAAAAAAACCTAAGCAGTAAAGTTAGCCCATTTTTTTTCGTCCAAAAGTTTTGATTACCTGTTTTTGTGTATTTAATATTTAAGATAGTTTTGTTTTTTTTTTTTTTTCTAAATTATACATACAAGTGAACTGATTGGAGGTTTGTTTTGTTTAATGTTTAAATGAAAAAAAAAATTCTGTATTACTTAAGGCTGCTTTCACACTGGAGCAGGCATGCGTTGATGGTAAAACGCTGCTAGTTTTAGCGGCGCTTTACCGTCATTTTAGAGGCGCTATTCGGCTGCTAACGGGGCGCTTATAACCCAGCTAGCGGCCGAGGAAGGGGTTAAATGCGCCCCTGAAGCGCCACTGCCAAAACGCTTTGCAGGCGCTTCGGCAGCTGTGTGCATTCATTTTAATGGGCAGGAGTGGTGGAGGAGAGGTATACACCGCTCCAAAGATGCCATTTGCAGGACTTTTTTTTTAACATCCTGCCAGCGCATCGCCTTAGTGTGAAAGCACTCGGGATATTACACTGAGACTGCAGGGGAGCCGTTTTACAGGCGCTATTTTTAGCCCAAAAGCGCCTGAAAAACGCCCCAGTGTGAAAGGGGTATAACTGTTAGATTTTATGAGATGAAGGGAAAAAAGAAAAAAAAAAAAAAATCGGCCAAATATATCGGCCCAAAAAAATCGGCATCACATATCGGCCATCGGCCACCGCAATTTCTAAATATCGGCATCGGCCAGAGAAAAACCCATATCGGTCGACCTCTAGTCCAGTATCACACCCTCAGGTGGTTTCCTTAAACTTGACGGCCTGGTATCTGAAGAAAAGATACTGAGTGCCCAAGGGTTCTCTGACAAGGTAGTCAGGACTCTCGTTAATTGCAGGAAGCCGGTTACTAGAGCCATATATTCCAAAGTTTGGAAAAGGTTTAACTCATGGTTATCTGAAAATGAAAGATTAACTCATGATGTTCCGTCTATTTTGGAATTTTTCTAAGAGGGGGTCGACAAAGGTCATTCTGTTAGTACCTTAAAGGTACAGGCGGCAGCTATTAGTGTGTTCCTCCAGTTTTCTCTCCTGGAAAATACCACTATAGCCAGATTTTTCAAATCTATCTCTAGGGCCAGACCAGTAGTGGTGAGAAGTTGTCCAATGTGGGACCTGTCCTTAGTTCTTCAAACTCTGGTAGAATTTCCGTTTGAGCCTCTGGGAAGTATGTCAGTTAAGTTACTTACATTAAAAACTGTGTTCCTTGTAGCTGTTACCTCAGCTCGTAGGGTAAGTGAGTTGCAGGCCCTATCAGTAAAGGAGCCCTTCCTCACGATTTTTGAGGATCGAGTTGTTTTTTGAACCGATCCAGGTTTTTTGCCCAAGGTGGCAAGTACATTCCACCAATCTCAGGACATTGTATTGCCAACCTTTTGTAGTTCGCCACAGGGCTAATTAGAAAGAAAATTTAGTTTTCTAGATGTAAGAAGGATTCTCTTAGTCTATCTTGAGGTCACCAAGACCTTTAGGAAAACTGATGCCTTTATTTGTCCTCTTTTCTGGAGGTCACAAGGGGAATAGTGCATCTAAAGCCACATTGGCTAGCTGGATAAAGCAAGCCATCTTGGAAGCTTACAAAATTAGGGAGATTCCTACACCTTTTGTTACTGTGCACTCAACTAGAGCCTTGTCTATGTCTTGGGCTGAGAGGGCTGGTACCTCACCGGAACAAATTTGCAGGGCTGCCACTTGGTCCAGTTACTCGACCTTCATTAAACATTATCGCCTGGATCTCCTATCAGCTCAGGAGCAGGCGTTTGGTCGTAAGGTCCTTCAGGAAGTTATCCCTCCCTAGACTGGTAAGTTCTGGCTCATCGCCTCATGGGCTGTCCTGGAAGACGCTTGGAGAAAAGCTGAGTTAGACTTACCGGTAACTCCTTTTCTGAGAGTCTTCCAGGACAGCCGGATTCCCACCCGGTATTGTCTGAAGTTATGTGTATTATGCATATGTTTTGCAGGGGCCTACGGTTCTTGAGAAGACTCACATGGGCCTGGAGGACTGCCCTTTTATCTGGTGGGGGTGACGTGTTTCCTGTCCTGGTAGGAGGAGCCCAAGGTCTCATGGGCTGTCCTGGAATACTCTCAGAAAAGGAGTTACCGGTAAGTCTAACTCAGCTCCCCCCCCCCTTTTCCAAGACCTCGATCATCTATCACAAGAAGTGATTGTTCCAGTCCCAGAGTGCGAGAGCAAAAGGTTTTGCGATTTTTACTAGAGGTGCGCATCTTCACTGGGCTCACAATTCGATTAGGATTATCTGGTCAACGATTCGATTCTGCGATGCATCACGATTTCCGGCTAGTTTCCGCTTGGGCCGCCTAGGCGGCCCTTCCTCTGCGATCTTCTGGGACTCGTCCCAGGTCCCATAAGATTTCCCGACTATGCAGGACAGCACAGTGAGACATGTGCACCGGGCTGTGAAGCTGCAAGCTGTCACAGCCATATACCCACAGTAGTATTGCCAGCGCCGTGGACAGGCAGGGGAGAGAAGGGAGGGTTTGGGTGGCCACGTCACTGCATTGTGGGACAGGTGAGTCCCTTTTTATTAAAAGCCAGAAGATACACTTTTTTTTTTTTTTTTTTTGTAGCTGCTGACTTTAATAAACAAAAAAATGACTGGAATTCCACTTTGAATTAAAAATAACCTCACTCCCTTAAAAAGTGCACTACAGGGTACAGGCATTCACACACACTGCTGCTGGGAGGTCAGGAGGTATTAGAATCCACAGCTGACAAACAATCCTGTGAAGTTCCCTGTACTGTTTCTGTGCTGACAGTTCCCCTGGACTTCGCCATTTGCAACTTCCAGCACACTAGGAGTTAACATTAGAGGTCGACCGATATGGGTTTTTCTCTGGCCGATGCTGATGCCGATATTTAGAAATCTCGGTGGCCGATATGTGATGCCGATTTTTTTGGGCCGATATATTAGGCCGATTCTCCCCCCCCCACCCCCCCCCCCCCCCCCCATCATCTCATAAAATCTAACAGTTACACCCCTTTTACACTGTGGTGTTTTTCAGGCGCTTTTGGGCTAAAAATAGCGCCTGTAAAGTGCCTGTGAAACGGCTTCCCTGCAGTCTCAGTGTGAAAGCCTGAGTGCTTTAACACAGAGGCGATGCGCTGGCAGGATGTTAAAAAAAAAAGTCCTGCAAGCAACATCTTTGGAGCGGTGTATACCACCACTCCTGCCCATTGAAATGAATGCGCACCGCTGCCGAAGCGCCTACAAAGCGTTTCGGCAGCGGCGCTTCATGGGGGCATTTAACCCCTTCCTCGGCTGCTAGCTGGGTTATAAGCGCCCCGCTAGCAGCCGAACTGCGCCGCTAAAATGACGGTAAAGCGCCGCTAAAACTAGCAGCGTTTTACCGTCAACGCATGCCTGCTTCAGTGTGAAAGCAACCTTTAGGCCCCTTTCACACTGGGACGGTTTGCAGGCGTTATTGCGCTAAAAATAGCGCCTGCAAACCGCCCCTAAACAGCCTCCGCTGTTTGTTCAGTGTGAAAGCCCGAGGGCTTTCACACTGAAGCGGTGCGCTGGCAGGAGAAGTAAAAATCTCCTACAAGTCGCATCTTTGGAGCGGTGTATTCACCGCTCCTAAACCGCTTCTGCCCATTGAAATCAATGGGACAGCGCGGCTATACCGCGGTAATACTGCGGCTATAGCCGCGCTATACGAGGGGTTTTAACCCTTTTTCGGCTGCCAGCCGGGGGTTAAAACCGCACCGCTAGCGGCCGAATACCGCGGTAAAACAGCGCTAAAAATAGCGCTGTTTTACCGCCAACGCCCCCTACCGCCCCAGTGTGAAAGGGGCCTTAGTGATACAGACATTTTTTTACATTTAAACATTTATTAAACAAAACAAACCTCCAATCAGTTCACTTGTATGTAGAATTTAGAAAAAAAAACCTATATCTTAAATATTAAATATACAAAACTTTTGTACGAAAAAAAATGGGCTAACTTTACTGCTTAGTTTTTTTTAATTTTTATTTATTAATGTATTTTTTCAAAAAAAATTGCGTTTGAAAGACCGCTGCGCAAATACCGTGTGACATAAAATATTGCAACAACCGCTATTTTATTCCCTAGGGTCTCTGCTAAAAAAATATATATAATGTTTGGGGGTTCTAAGTGATTTTCTAGCAGAAAATACAGGATTTTTACTTGTAAGCAACAAGTGTCAGAAAAGATTTAGTCTTTAAATGGTTAAACTGAGAGCTTCTACACACAGAATTTAGTTAATTCATAAGTGTAAACATTGTATCCTTCAGGTTTTATCAGATTTGGCAGGCTGCCCAGGGAGGAGAGAAGTCCTTTACAGAAGATTTCAGGCAACTTGCACTGACTTCTATTATGATGCCGATTAAGTAAAATACACCAAATATCGGTTGACCTCTAGTTAACACAGTGGAATGTGCAAACGGGCAAGCCGGGGGAACTGTCAGCATGGAGCGTGTACGAGGTGTAAGAGTACAAACACATTTGTACTTGTTGTTATAACTGTGTTTTAATAAAGCCCATGTTACAATCAAGTGACCCGCTGTATGTGCTTTTTAAAAAAATATGGTGCTTCATACCTCATTTCTCAGCGTGTGTGTGTGTACAATACATGCTGCTCATGTGACTGCCCGGCCCACCTCTCTCCTCTCACGTCTCTCCAGATGTCAGCGGAGAATTCTCAGTCCCGCTCGCCTCTCCTGATCTGATAGCGACAGTCAGCGGGCGGGGCTGAGAATTCTCCGCTGACGTCAAGAGAGATGTGAGAGGCGGGCCGGGCAGTCACATGAGCGGCATGTATTGTACACACACACTGAGAAATGAGGTATGAAGCTGCATCACTTTTAAAAAGCACATACAGTGGGGCACTTAATGTATTGTAACACAGGATTTATTAAAACAGTTATTTTAACAACTATACGCTCGGAGCGCTCTCCCGGGAGGGGTCGGGCAATTCTGGATGACGTCATCCGGCAATCGATTTTTCCAGTCGTATGCAGCGATTAATTTCAGTAATCTTAGTTTCTACATGAACCTCTTCGCTGTTCTGAAACCGAACAGCAATGTTTACCCCATCCTAGATCTTAACTCCTTGGCACTAGGCGTACGCAAATATGCATTAATTGCTGCCAAAACACCTGTGCCGAGAGCTTTCAGGGTCACGTGACAGCCAATGTCTGGTCACATGGTCTTAAGTCCCGCCTCCCGCCCTCATAAACCTCTTATAGGGGCGGGAGGCGCCATCCCTAAGAGGTTAAAGGAGAAGTACAGCCAAAACTCATTTGGCTGTACTTCTCCTGTGGATCACATTCTGCACTCCTGTGACCTGTTTTCAGCTGACGTCACAGAGCCGGTCCAGACTCGGCCAAGATCGCGACAATGAAATTGGGATCCGCCCACATTCCTGAACTGTCACACGGCTCAGCCTCTCAGCGGCCAGTCCCACCCCCTCCACAGCCCAGTGCTCCAGTGAGTGAGTGGGGGGGGGGGGAGGCAGAGCAGAGAGCAGTGACTGACAGTCCCCAGCTCTCTGCTCGGGAACCCTGAGAACCAAGCAATCCTTGGTGTTTGATTGCTCAGTTCCCAGTGTTAGAGCTGGCGAGGGACCATTGCTTCATCCATTTAGGTAAGTATGATTCTGCAAAAAAAAAGTCCATACTTCTCTTTTAAGTTTCTCTGAGTACAGAAATTCTTGATGGAATCCGTGCAGTCAGTGGTTGCCACCCTCCAGCACGCCATGGCGTACATAAATCGGGAAGGCACCAGAAGTCAGGCTGCTCAGGAGGAAGTGGATCTCATCCTGTCTTGGGCAAAACTGTTCCCATATTGTCTGGTACAAAACTTCGCAGGCAGATATTCTTGGCAGTCTACAACTGTCTTCGGGCAAGTAGGCTCTTCACCCAGGGTGTTCAAGGAGCTCTGCCATTGGCATTCAGGGTCCCTGCGAACCTGGACCGATTCCTATTTTAGCACCAGGAAATATCAAGCATTCACAGTGGATACTCTGCTGATGCCTTTTTGCCTTTACAGCTTTTATCTTGTATGCTTCGCAGGTTTCGAGTGAAGGGCATTCTGGTGGTTCTGATTGCCCCAGCCTGGCTTAGCAGAAAGTGGTACTCTGATATTGTAAACCTGTCAATGGACAAACCATGGACCTTTCTGGATCAACCAGAAATCCTATTGCAAGGTCTGATCTTCCATCTTTCTTTACAGTTGTTGGCTGGCTGTTGAAGACTAGGAAGGCGACTTAAAAGATTTACCACAGGACTTGGAAGTCTAATTTCATCTGGCATGAATTTCGGGAAATTCTTCCCCGTATCTGGAGTTAAGGGATTGGCCTTGAGTACCGTCAAGGATCAAATTTAAGATTTAGGCCTTGAATGTCCTCTTTCAGAGGCAGATTGCTTCACGTTCTTAGTGCATGCCTTTATGCAAGGAGTCGTTCATATTGTTCCAATGGTAAGACATTGTGTGGCCTCAATTTTGGTATAGTTTGTATTGTAGAAGTCTCCTTTTGAACCTATCCAGGATATCCCTTTAGTCCTTCTGATGCAAAAGGTTATTTTTCTGTTTGCCATTACTTCAGCTTGGAGAGTTTAGCAATTGGCTGCTTTTACCTGTAAGGAACCGTTCTAAGTGCTTCACCATGTGAAGGTGGTTCTGCGGCCTCAGCTGTCCTTACCTGAATTGGTTTCCTTATTCCACCTTAACCAAGACATTGTGTTGCCGTCTTTCTGTCCTAAGTCTCAGATGTTGGGGATAAGGCACTACACACCTTGGTTGTGGTTCATGCTGTCGGGAGTTACCTGAAGTCGACTGCTGCAGTTTGTCAGTCTAATTCCCAATTGTGCTTCCTGAACTCCCTAGGAAGGGTCACACAGCTTCCAAATACACCATTTCGCTATCGGTTAATAGTCTAATGGTCCCATTGTATGTAGCATTGTAGCCACTCTTTTGCTTACTACCGAGATGGACTCCCACATAGCATGAATAATTTGACACAAATT
This sequence comes from Aquarana catesbeiana, assembly GCF_042186555.1. NCBI lineage: Eukaryota > Metazoa > Chordata > Amphibia > Anura > Ranidae > Aquarana > Aquarana catesbeiana. The sequence goes on from NC_133325.1 coordinate 179,726,837, forward strand.
TGTCGCAGTGTTGAATTGTAAGTCTTGTTAAAGCGGGGTTCCACTAAAATTTTTAACTTAATCTTACCCCCTCATAGATGTTCAAATGCCGCACGAAAATTTTTTTTATCACTATAATTACCTTTATATTGTACTTTATTGTGGCACTTCCTGTCTCTCCTCCCATGGGAGTAGGTGTGTTTATTGCCTTTCCCCGGCGTCGCACTGTCTCCTGGGAGCTTAGTGTCAGGCTTCCCAAGATTCAGTGCGGAAACAATGATCATGCGCGTGAACAAGCTGTGAATGAACAGCATTCACCGCATCCCAGAAATCAATGCTTGTGGGCTTCACATGCCCACAAGCAAGATGGAAACAGCCAGCAACACATTTTTTAGTTATTCTTCAGTACGAAAACAGACAGAGGCGGAAATATTACACCCAAACTGTGAGTATTATTTTGGGATTAGCAAAGTGTCTCAATGACCTAAAAAAAAAAAAAGATTGGTCGCTGGACTACCGCTTTAACTTGCTGCACATTTTCACTGGCAAGTTGTACTCTTGCAGAGCACTTGAAACACAAGTTCTAGTTGACACTTTTCCAAATTCAGCCACAGTGACCCCTGTGGTGGGATGACTATTGTACAATATACCAAGGGTCTAGAAAAGGATCCCCCCCTCCTTTCAATCACATTTTGTTGCTTTGCAGCAACAGTTGTTGTTTTATTCATCTGGATTTACTAGTGCAACTTATAACATCCAAGTGAAAGATATAAACACCAACGTGTCTGAAAAAAGTAAAAAACAATCACTGAGTTGGAAAAAGGATCACCCTTATGTCAGTATTTTATTGAACCACCTTTTGCTTTAATTACAGCCTTTAGTCTCTTTGAATATGTCTCTACTAACTTTGCACATCTAGACTTTGCAATATTTGCCACTTTTTTCTTTGCAGAACTGCTCAAGTTTGGTTAAGTTCCTGCGAGCTGGGAACCATTATCTCTCATCTCCTATAGTCGGTCCCATCCCCCACAGTTAGAACACACACATAGGGAACACAGTTAACCCCTTGATCACCCCCTAATGTTAACCCTTTCCCTGCCAGTGACCTTTTATACAGTAATCGGTGCATTTTTATAGCACTGATTGCTGTATAATTGTCAATCGACCCAAAAATTTGTCAAGTGTCCGCCATAATGTCGCAGTCTCGATAAAAATTGTTGATCACCGCCATTACTAGTAAAAAAATAAATACTAAAAATGCCATAAATCTATCCCTTATTTTGTAGACGCTATAACTTTTGCGCAAACCAATCAATATACGCTTTTTGCAATTTTTATTACCAAAAATATGTAGAATACATATCGACCTAAACTGAGGAAAAAAATAGCTTTTTTTTTAAAAAAAAAATTGGGGCTATTTATTACAGCAAAAAGTACAGAATATTGTGTTTTTCTTTTTTAAATTGACACTCTTTTTTTGTTTTATAGCGCAAAAAATAAAAACCTCAGAGGGGGTGTAAGGAAACAGGATCAATGGCTCACATCTGGTGGCAATGCCCGACAATTAAAAAAAAAAAAATTATATATATAATCTATCTATCTATCTATCTATCTATCTAGAGAGAGATAAAATATATATATATAGAGAGAGAGAGATAAAATATATATATATATATATATATATATATAGAGAGAGAGAGATAAAATATATATATATAGAGAGAGAGAGAGATAAAATATATATATATATATATATATATATATATATATATATATATATATATATAGAGAGAGAGAGATAAAATATATATATATATATATATATATATATAGAGAGAGAGAGAGATAATATATATATATATATATATATATAGAGAGAGAGAGAGATAAAATATATATATATATATAGAGAGAGAGAGATAAAATATATATATATATATATAGAGAGAGAGAGATAAAATATATATATATATAGAGAGAGAGAGATATAAAATATATATATAGAGAGAGAGATAAAATATATATATATAGAGAGAGAGAGAGATAAATATATATATATATATAGAGAGAGAGATTATATATTTTCAGCAAAGAAGCTAGAGAATAAAATGGAGATTGTTGCAATATTTTATATCACACAGTATTTGTGCAGCAGTGTTTTAAACGCACGTTTTCTTTGCGCGAGCTCGCGGGGACGGGGGCGCTTTAAAAAGTTTTTTTTTTTTCCTTACAGTAATAGGTGGTAACAGGTACTTTTTATGAAGGGATCGGGGGTCTAAAAGACCCCCGATCCCTCCTTTGCACTTCAAAGTATTCAGATCACCGAAAACGGCGATCCTGAATACTGTGTATTTTTTTTAAATCTGCGCCATTGGCAGCCGAGTAAACGGGAAGTGACGTCATGACATCGCTTCCGCGTTTACAATTAGAAGGCTGGAACGAAGCAGCCCACTGCTTCGTTCCAGCCCGCCCCCAGAGGCAGCCGATTGGCCACCGGGCCTCCCGATCGAACGGGAGGCCCGGTAAGAGCGGCGGGAGGGGGGAGATGTCCCATTCCGCTCCACTGGTATAACAGCCAAGTGGCTTTTAGCTGCATCGGTTGTTATAATCGGATAGCTGATTTTATACGGTTTAGGATTGCACAATTCTTTTAACAATAAATATATATACATATTGGCTCCAATGGCTGTTCCTTTTAAAAAAGGAATTTCCAGGCTTTTCTTTCCACTAATTTTGTAATGCTCGTCATTGGCCTGCTGTGGAGCTACATAAGAGGCCTGTTTTGATGCTACATGTACCAAATTTCCTTGCAGTCACTGAGATGTGGCCATCATTGTACGCACTTTCTACTTCAGTAGAACAGAGGTCCCCACCCCGTGGGCCGCAGACGGGGGTGGGCGGCAGGCGTGCGAGCACAACCTGCACTGACGCCCTCCAACCACCTGAGGGTGCCCACTCCCCTTTTCCCTGCACCACTTTTCGGCCGGAAAATTATGACCACAGTTGCCATAATAACACCAGGCTCAGTGCCCGACTGCCCGTGACAATGCTCAGTCCTTGCCTAATTCACCACAACATAACAGATGCTCTCGTTCTCTATGCAGGATCCCCCCCAGGTTACAGGCTGCACCCTCAATGATTTTAGCTCACTGATTTATATTTCACTAATGATCTCTATGCAATTAGCAAATGTCTACATCAATTAGCAAATGCCTTATGTGTACATAGGCTCTGTAAAAATATATGCACGTTTCACTGATGTAGAGAGACGTGTAGTCAGTGAACAGGTACAAATGGGGCTACTTCGGGGTATCTTTCTTACCCACTGAGACATCCTCCTTTTTAGCAGGATGGGGAAAGGCAGGCTTAGATGATGGTCAAGGCCCCTATAGGAATTGTGCCAGGTTCACGGACACAGAGGTGGCAATAGAAAAGGTAGATTTACATTTTTACAGGAAACTTATGCTGGAAAGTGTTGGCATCAGCTGTTAGGGATTGTTTTACTCTTGAGTACTCTGCAGGGGAGAGAGGGGACCACTGACTATGGATGCACCATAGGACCATATGGGTGACGTCACTGCTTCGAGGCATTCACAGACATTGAACGCTCTATCCTTTCCCCTGCATCTGCCATTGGCTGACACCAGGGAAAACACATGACTGGAGCGAGCAAAAATAGGTAAGTATATACATCTTACACAGGTTAATCAATAGGGGGGGTACACACCTATGCAGTTTGCTTTTGATCTGTTTCTGCAGTGCTTTTTGCTGTGCGTTTTGATTTTTGTGCACGTGATTTTGCTGCGATTTGCGTTTTTGGATTTTTTTTGGCCAATTTGTTGTTGGGCAGATTAAAAAACACAAATTACTGCAAAAACGCATTACATACTTTTCTGCAGCTTCTCTATTGAAGTATATTGAACCAAAAAAAGCACAGTTTTGCGTGAACCTGTCCCATAGGAAACCATGTAAATGAACTGTAGTGCATTTCTGCAAAAAGTACCAAAAACACATAGATGTGAACCAGGTCTAAGACGTTTAGTAACATAATGGGGTTAAAAAAAACTAAAATTAGCCCTTTATAGTACAAAAAAATGCAGATAATCACTACTGTAAGGGGTTAATTTTTTTACTGTAGAACTGTGAAAGTAATATTTGCAGTAGAGATTATTTGCTCTTTTTGTACTATAAAGGGCTCATTTTAGTTTTTTTTTTTTTTTTTTTTAACCCCATTATTTTAGTGGCCGATTAATCGATTATGAAAGTAGTAATCGATTAATTTCATTGTCGATTAATCGATTAGTTATTTCAGCCCTATTAGACATTGATATTTGACTGTACTGTACTTTAAAATATGGTTGAATATAATGCTGAGTTTTCCAATTTCTTTTTGTTGTTTTTTTTATTTCTGCAGCTGGCAGAACTCAAACAAGAATGCCTGGCCAGAGGTTTGGATGTGAAAGGGAATAAGAGTGACCTGATCAGCAGGCTTCAAGCATATCTAGATGAACACGGTTGGAAAAGCTCAAATTCTGTTCATTTATATTGATGTTAAAAATCTCATATCAAATGACACACATTTTTTTTTTTTTTTTACCTTTTCTTTTTTCACTGTTCTTCTTCTTCCCTTTTTTTTTTTTTAAACGGTGTCACTTTTATTCCTATTACAAGGAATGTAAACAGATCCCTTGTAATCGAAAAAAAGCATGGCAGGACTACTTAAATATGAGATCTGGGGTCAAAAAGACCCCAGAACTCATATTTACACTTAAATGCAATAACAAAATAAAAGTAGTTTGAAAAAAAAAAAGTCTCTCTTTAAGAGCTATGGGCAGAAGTGACGTTTTGCTGTGGCTTCCGCCCTGCAGTGGTATGGAGCCGGGTGGGGGTCATCTTCCCCCTCACTCAGCTCCATAGCTAACACTGAAGAGGACCCAATCGCCTCCGCAGCTGCCGGCGGCTCCGGTAAGCGGCATAGGGCACCAGAGCGAGGGGGGAGCTCTCTCCCACTGCCGTTAAGTGATCTTGCGGCGATTCCGCCGCAGAGACCACTTTTATCTGAAAGCGGACCGCCCGCTGAAGAAGAGGATACCGGGGTTATGGCAGCTAGCTGCTGCCATAACAATGATATCCCTCATCAAAATGCCGCCGTATTCTGGTTAAGTACATGTTTGTGCATATTTTAAAAGAAATCTACCTCGTTTTTATCTTCACACCATATTCTTTCTATCTCACGGAATTCTATATTTAAATTCAATTTGAAGAAAAGATGTTATGTGAAAGATAAGGGAATCGAGTACAGAACTGTAAGGCCTGTTTCACACGGGCGGCTGTTCTGCCGCCGTTTAAAGCATGTTTTGTTATTTTGAACTTCCAATACTCCAGGCACAGCGATCACTTGCAGTTGTACATTGAGATTAGCTGCGTTTACGTGCGTTTCCTTGCGGCTGTGTTTAGCTGCGGTGGAACGTTCTTGCCATTTCTGATGTGCTTCCTGTTGTTTTTCTTTCCTCGTTGCCACTGCTATCCGCAGGCGAAATAGTACACTGCAAAAGACATCTGTGCGGCTTCATGCACAGATGTCTATTATAGTCGCACCTGAAATCTGCAAAAGTAGTGGAGGAACTACTTTTGCAAATCGGTGTGGCGCCGCAAAGTCAGTGTCGCACTGATTGGAATGGTGCCATTGCCGGATATGGGCTGTGACTTGTCATGCGATTTGACCTGTCCACTGTTCAGCACTCCAGTGTGAACGAGTGCTGAAGCACGATTTTTATTTTTTAGCAAAAAATAAACCCAGTGGTGAATAAATACCACCAAAAGAAAGCTCTATTTGTGTGTAGTAAAAAGTGGGGAAAGTGAAAAGTAAATGAAAATCACAAATTTGGGTTGCCCCAGAAAGGGAATAGAGGGGAAATCTTCCAATGGGGACACGATTTTTGGTGACCTGGCAGGCCTCAAGGGATTCCCATACATTTTTAGGGGATTTCCTCTCACTGCCTGCTTTGGCTATGAGACAGGAAGTGAGAGAATCTCCCTAATGGGGGACATATGACAAAACAAAACAAAAAACTACAGGAGTTATAACCCTCCCTTACTTTATCCAAAAGAATAATTTTGCCTATAGTTCTACTTTAACACTTAGTCATTCTGCATTTAAAATGAACATAGTCTTAAAATGTAACATTTCCTTGTTTACCCAACAGCTGAAGAAGACGCCAATGAAGAAGATGTTCTAGGTGATGAAACAGAGGTAATACAATTTTTAACCACCTGCTGTCTTTTTTTTTTGCTAGAAAATTACTTGGAAACTCAAAACATAATTTCCGAAGACCGAGGCCCTGGGGAATAGTATTGTGGTTGTTGCCATTTTTTATGTTGCACAATATTTGCACAGCCATTTATGAAACCTTATACAAAACAAATAAAAATAAATTTTAATGCACACAATTATAATATAGTAACCACTTATTTTTTTTTTTTTTTTTGGCAAAATATAAAAAGATAATGTGGCATCAAGTAAATAGATACCAAAGATGTCAGTATTTAACAATGTTGCCTAAAATTAGTCAGTTTAGAGTTAAAACATGAGCTATGTCGCTAAAATTATTGCTCTCACTCTGACATTCGTAGAAGTATCTCACATGTGTGGTACAATCACTACTTCCATTAGCATGCTGGACCTATGTGCACCGGGGGGGGTGCTTTTTTTTATTTTTTCCTGCATATTTTTTAAAATTTTGGATAGAGTGCAGAGGGATTAGAATGCTTGTCAGCTTTTATTGCTGTCTGTGCCCGTACCCTCCTCCTATTTGTCCTGTTTACCATTATTACTGAAAGTAAAAGAAAATCCCAAATTTAAGGCTGGTAGTCTCCAAGAAATTCCCTTAATTTGCAGAGAACACAGATTGTGTTTGATCAGATGTGTTCCCAGCTGTAATGGCTAGGGAAACACCGCCCTGTAACCAAAAGTGACAAATTCCTTGTCAATTCCGGCTTCACTAGTCAGAGGAGATCGGGGACGCTGGGGGAGGGAAGGGGGCGAACGAGGCTCCAAAGCGCTGTAAAAGAGAGCCGCCCGCCGCCACTATGAACTGTATGTGAGTCGCACAGGAACACTGGGTGATTAACATGCAGTTCTATGCAGTATGATTTCAGCCCTATTCATTTTGCATAGGCTGAAATCTCACTGCGCCAAAAGTAGTGCATGCACTTCTATTTGAAATGCACAAACCGCATGGTACTTTTGTACCATGTACTGCATTTGCGACCTGTGTTTGGGGTGGTGTTAACATTGCACTGACCCCCACAGCAGATCGCAAAGCCGGTGTGATTGGAATGTGGTGCACGAAGCCACATGGGAATGCAGCTTTCCCGCACTGCATTGTAGTGTAAACAGGCCCTAAATATATTTTCATCAATGCAAGCAGTATAAGTACCCAAATAAGCCACTCTCATTCCCTGTACAGCAGAGTTCAGTTTGAAAGAGGGAGAAGCAGTAAAGGAGCCTTTCAGCTGTGCTGCAGTGCTTATGTGCTAACAGGGATCATGCTGGTAGAGAGAAGAGTAACATAAAGTTGAGCTGGTCAATGTGCTCCTCCTCCTTTCACTGTCCAGGTACAGACTGAGGGAGGGACAAGTCCTGTAAATTTTACTTTAAAAGAGAAGTAAAGGATTTTATTTTTTTGCTGAATCATACTTGCCTCGGCGAATGCAGCATGGGTCCAGTACCGAGCAATTGAACACTGCCGATCGTTTGGTCTTCAGAGCTCCGTGAGCAGAGAGCTGTAGACTCTGTCAGTCACAGCTCTGCTCTTCTTTTTCCTCGCTCACTGGAGCGCTGATCTGTGGAGGGGTGTAGCAGCCATCTCAGGCTCTTAGCGGCTTGCTGAGAGGCTGAGCTGGGTGTCAGTCCAGGCACCTGGCGGATCCAGATTTTATTGTCGAGATGTCGCAGTGCCTGGGCTGATATTGGTGATGTCGGCAGAGAGCAGACTTACGCCCACTTTCTGCTGAAAATGGGTCACAGGAGTGGAAAACGAACTGCACTCTTGTGATCCATAGGAGAAGTCCAGCCAAACAAGTTTTGGCTGGACTTCTCCTTTTAAAGGATAAGTTCACCTTTGGGAACAAGTTACATGTTCCATCCATTTTTAGGGTGAAACATGTTCCCACTCCTGCAGCATCACCCCAATCCTCTGCATCTAGTGACAGCAAGCAGGGATCTTCTCCCCCCACTCGCTGCCACATCATTCATTCAGAGTCCTGTGAACAGGAATCTGCAAGTTCTTGACATTCTTTGTGGCTGTCAGTTTGAAGTTCTCAATGAACCACCAAGGCCATTGTTGAAGTCTCTAGATAGTTCATTGTCTGTTCCTGTCAGAGTGTAACTGCCTGCCCGTACGAGCAAACAGATATACTGACAAGTCTGTATATCTGATGATTGCAGGTGCAATGCTTTCCGGGCTCCTAGTTAAAAAAAAAAAAAAAAAAAAAAAAAAAAAAAAAAGAATACCTGCAAAAAGATGTGCATTTATTTATTTTTTAAAAAAGATGAACTTATCCTTTAACTGCAGCAGAGAAAAATCAGATCTCCTGTCCTGCCAGACAGGGCTGTGCTATGTGGCAACGCTGTGTCGCCTTAAAGCTGAACTCCAGGCAAACTACCAAATACACAGTTAAAATACATATAAAAGAGCTGTTTTACATGTCAAAGGAGTTGTATTTCTATCCATCAGGTCCTGAGATTTACAAAGCATAGCACAGCCAGGTTGATGACTTTATTTTTTTCTTCTGCGGTTTGGCAATAAAACCTGGTAACTTCCTAATCCCCCCCCGCCTGTGTTTGTGATTGGACAGTAAAGGATTAGTGATAAGTTCATCACTCTTTCCATTTGTCAACATGTTTCTTGTCGGCAAAGGGGTATGAAAGCTTCTTTTGTGCCTCCTCTTCTCCCAGTCTAAGTTTTGCTATACGGAGGATTCCAAAAACTGATACAAAGTCTCCAAAGCTCTAAGTGCCATATCTTTCTGCTCCTCCATTCCTCTGTTATCAGCAGAGTCATTTCTGATGAGTTCTCTGACACACGAGATAACTGTAGCTGAAAATTTGTGTCGGGGAGGGAGCTTAAAGGTAGATAAGCAGAGAGCTTGTCTTTTCATAATATAGTTCTGCATGTTCCTTTGTTTCTCTGCCTATGTGGTGGATCAGCTCACATACAGCTCACATACAGTGTATGCCCAGACTCCACACCCCCTGCTGGAAGAGGAAGAAAGATTTCTAACACAATGTGCACTTTCTAAAGAGTGTAGAAAGGCGAGGTCAGCAGATATACAAGTAAAACTTATGTAGGGAGATTTGTTTCATTTCTGTGTATCATCTGAGGCTATTCACCTCACTGGGTATAGGAGAGGGTTTACAACCACCTTTTAAACTAGTTACATTTCAAAAATTATATTTTTTAGATTTTAATTAAATTAAGTATGATTGTAAAAATAACTGCATTAGCCTTGTGTCTTTACATCTGCCTGCAATTAAGTCTTAAGCATTGTCCATCATTATTAACCCTTTTGCTGCCAGGCCTGTACATCGTATGGACCCGACAGCGAAGTGGGGGTTTACTCTCAATCCGGTTTGCTCACACTCCCTCCCCCCAGTACTGGCACACTCTGCTTGCCCATCTATGGGCCCTAAACCTTCATGGAGAGAAGAGCAGACACACATTCACACTCCACCCCTTCTTGCTGTGACCTGGAAAATCATTTTGCAAAATAAATAGTTACACCGACGCGCATTAAATCAGGACCCCCCCCCCCCCCAAAAAAAAATTGACACCCCCCCTCACATATATACAGTTGTGCTCACACAGTTGATTGATAATAATAGCTTCAGCCAAACACTAACCATGAGTGAAAAAAGTTTGTGTTTATTCATATTCTCTGAAAAATGGTCAAGAAATCATAAATTCTGCCAGGGTATGTAAACTTATGAGCACAACTGTATGCACTTACGAACGCATGCGCCGGGGGCGCTTACGCAAGAAAACGTCAATTACAATAGACATGTTACATATAGCTGCGCACACCAGAGTGAGAGCAATAAATCTAGCACCAGACCCCCTCTGTAACACTAAACTTAAACTGATGGACCTATAGTGGGCCTTTGAAGCGTCGCCTCTAGAAAATATAGAGTACTGAAGTTTGTTGCCATTTCACGGGTGAACACAATTTTTAAGGTTTGACATGTTTGGTATCTGGTGCAAGCTCATCTGTTATATTTTACCAAAAATATGGGTTGTTTATTGTGATTTTTTTTTTTTTTTTTTTGCCCTAGAATTCACTTTTAGCGTGTATGTTACTAAAATTTTTTCGTTTCCTAGACCTTTGCGGTAATATCGTTGGACATGACAAATTCGAACTACCACTATTTTATTCTCTAGGGTGTCTGCTTTTAGAAAATATATAATGTTTGGGGGTTTTGTGTAATCTTCAGGCCTAAAATTATTGTTTAAATATGTGTGCAAAAAAGGCTCTGCCAAAGAAAAGGTTAAAATACTGAAACCTATTAAATTGATTTGTAAAGCTGGATGTATTGTAGCAGTTCCGCAGTGTTAGAAAACTTTTGTTTTAGAGATTTTATTATTTTCTATATTTTCAGGAAGAAGAGCAAAAACCTGTAGATGTTCCTGAGAAGAAAGAGGAGGAGGAGGAGCCTTCTGCCAAACCAGGAGAAATGTAAGATCAATTATCTTGTCATCTTTAGAACCTCCATTTGGAGGGTTGGCTTTGCACTATTTTCCTAAGTTTGGAGCTGAAAGCATTTAACTGCACAACTCTGTAGCAAAAGTACCTTGAGGCCAACTGTCTGAAAAGTCTAATCTCATAAATAAACCACGCTGCTCTTCATAGACAAAATATAAAGCACGACCATAACGGATATGCTATAGCATTACAAAATAACATTGAGGCTAAATAGTCATAAACTGTAAATAAATCCAGGTAAGGCCCCTTTTATGCGGGCGCCTCCGCCTGACGGACTCCACTTGCAGAGCGGAGATGGACCCAGTTCCGCTCTCCTCTATGGGGAAATTGGGTGAAAACAGACCGCCTGTCCGCTTTCATCTGATCCACCATACATATGGAAAATAGGACCACCATCCATTGGGATTTTGCGGACAGGATCTCATGTCAGCGGACATGTCACCGCTGACATCCGCCGCTCCATGGGGAGACTGAAGGGTCCGCCTGAAAAACTGATAGACCGACCTGATCGGACAGCCTGTGTGAGAGGGGCCTAAAAAGTCCCAGATCAAGTGCTCGTGCAGTTGTAAACAAAACAGGTGCTCCACTTTTCAGTGCCTCCAGTGTATCCATACAGACAATCGCCACAAGTTGTTGACCTGCTATTGCTAGTCAGGTCAGTAGTGCTTATGTTTGGGAATATACCCCTAAGTCTCCAATGCCTTGTTCCTATGGGTCCTTCTCAGATGCTGTACAGTCATGCACGCAAATAAAATACCAGGGAGGGTCTCGTAGCATAAAACCGTTCGATTTTATTAAAACACACAGAAATATTGTAAAAAATTTACACTCTCATTTGTAGGTGCCTATAAGAACCAGCACTGGGTATGTGGAGTAAAAATGGCCACAGCTGTGCATGTATAGGAAACCAGCGTGTGCCCCAACAGGAGGATACAACATTTTTTCACTGGTTATATGATTACTTAGCCTTAATGTTGTTTAGTTTCGCTATAGCATGTCTGTTATGGTCATGCTTTATATTTTGTCTATGAAGGTTTAGAGCAGCACGGTTTATTTATGAAATTGGCTTTTGTATGCAGTGTTTTTGATTATATAGCACTTGCTTTAATCCGCAGCAGCTAAATTTACAGGAATGATTTATTTACACATTTTATGCACTTAAACCTATTTCCTGGGCACGAGATCTTTTTAGTTTTTCTTTGTTCCAAAAAAAGTGCCTCATTTGAATGTATTGCACTGTGTCAGAATACACATTGCACTATGCTGTGTAAATTGTAGCATCGTGGGAAAGTTTTGCAGGTTATTACCACTGACAAAGTGCTCTTAGCGTTTGATAACACTCCGATCAAATGGAGAAACCGTAGGTTTTAAAGTGTGCAGCTGTTGAACTCGCTGAATAAAACCTTTGTAACACTTCACCTGAATTTTTTGCAAACTAAATTTCTGACATGGAAGAAGGATTCCCTGAACACTGTTGTCTGCCCACCCCTCCCCTACATCATAATGATATTGCATGCTGAGGTTGAGTAGCCAGAAAAAAAAGTTTTCTGATTTTCAAAATTTTTCCCATATTTCTGTTAGAAAATTTCTATATACGATGAACTTTTTTTTTTTTTTTTTTTTTTTCTTGGTAATACTTGGGCAATGTGTGACATGTTTGGATGCAAATATTGCTTAGCAAGGCTTACACAGAATGTTTTTCTTCATATTGACTTGTACAATCTATCCTCCAACTTCTACAAAACTGATTCTTCTTTCCTTGCTTCTTTTTGTTCCTTTTGGCTGTGGATTTATGTACGCAAGCAAATGTTTATTTCCACTGCCTTAGGATAAGTCACAAAGCTGCATGATTCAGGGACCATGGCAGAGCTGAGTTGTATCCCAAAGCAACAGAAATAAACTAACTGAAGATGTTGTATGCATCACAAATAAACAACATTTAGTGATGCTGTTTTATTCAAATATGTTTTGGTTTGCGCTGCGTGCGCTTCCACAGTGTATTTTTCTCACCATTGTTGCACTAATGTGGTCATAACATTTCTCCTGCCATGGGTGCTCCTATGATACTTATACTGGCAGGGAATCTGTAATGTTTTCATTCTATGTATCCTACCATGGATGCTTGCACATTGGGGTCCTCTAAAGCTCTCATAATATTTTTCCTGGTGGGTGTTTTATGACGTTTATGTAATATTTATGTTATGGGTGCTTTTTAATATTCTGTCAGGTGTTTTCTGTTCATGAAATAGTGATCCTGCTATGTGTTCTTCTGCCCTATATATCCTGACAGGTGCTCTCTAATGCACATTTAATATTTATCATGCAATGGGTTCTCAAGTTCTTGAGCTTGTCATACATACGTACGTAATTGACATTTTATTTACAATACCAAGTAAATCCTCTTTAGGCATATTGATTAAATTTTGACAGTATACCAAAAAAATTTTTGCTGGGGGAAATACTACATTTATTCACACAAAGGTAGAGTACATTAAAAAATTTCAACAAAAAGTGCAATAAGCTAATTGTACAGATCTATGGATACTGCTGGCAGCTGATGAGTTAGAAGAAGCCAAAAGATTATACAGATGTTTTGTATAACCTGAGCATATTGATCAACCTGTGGGGTTTCACTTCTATGCTGCAAGTATAACTAAATGCAAAACTTTTTTGTTTTGGATGGAGTGAAGATGGATTAGAACACCTGTCAGCTTTTGTTGTTGTCTGTGCCCCTGTTGGGGAGATTCCCCCTCTCTATTTCTCCTGATTACCATTATCACAAAGTGAAAGAAAATCCCAAATTTTGGGTTTTCCCCAGAAAAGAGGGGAAATCTTCCAATGAGGACACTAGTTTTGGGGGTCCCCAAGAACTGTCCTTAGCGTAACGTCAGTCTTTTTTTTTATTTTTTTATTTTTTTCAACTTTCCATCTATTAAATCTTCTGCCCTTGTCTTAACTTTGGATAGTAAAACATTTTTTCTCCTATCGTCTTCCAGGACAGCCTCTGAGACATAGGGCTCCTCCCTCCGGGACAGGAAACACATTCACCCAAATTGTTTAAAGGCAGTCCTCCAGACCTTCCCCTTCAGTTTTTTGTGTTTCCTGCTGGATGGGTAGAAAGCATGTTGGGAACCTGGGGAGCTCCATGCTCAGGGCTGTCCTGTGTGAAATCTGAAGTTACCTTCTCTGCCTCAGTGGCCATCTGTCTAGCCAGGGAAGAGAGGGCTTCTGGTCCTGCTACTGCTGCTGTAAGACTCAGGGACTCGGACCCCTGACAATGTGGCGTGATCCCGTCCCCATTACGCTGGTTACCTCATTCCTCCGCTGCCATTGGTGACCCCGGTCCGATGGACGGGCGGCGTCCAGCTCAGTTGCAGGGTGCATGTCTGGTGGATCAAAGCGGCGCCTGTTCACCTGGTAGTTCTGGGTATGAAGTTCGTGCTTCAGAGGCGAGGCTTCTGCGCTCTGAGAGGAAGTGGTGTGATTGATTACTTCCGGCAGAGCTACATCATCAGGAGGCGCCGGAGACGAGGTTCCGGTCTCCTGAGCAGGGCGAGTGGACGTGTAAGGCATCCGGAGCCAGTGACAGGCCCAGCAGAGGCTATGGCAAGCTTCTCAGGCGGTTGACTCCGTTTCTGGCACTGGCACCTCCCAGGTAAGCGTGGTGAGGGGTGACCATGTCTTATTCTTGGGGGGGGGGGGTCTTTTGACCAAATGTCCTCCTCTGGGTGGGGAACCACAGGTGAAGGGCTGGGCTCTTCCTCCGTTTAATCCCAATCACAGTGGTGGTGAAGGGCTGGGGCAGGCACTTATGGGTATTTTTTCTTTTTGGGTGTTAGGGTAAAACAAGGCCCAGATGCAGCCCCTAGGAGAAGATGTGCAGTTTGCAGGTCAAAGTTAGGTTTCAATTGGGAGAAACCACTTTGCCCTGAATGCGTCAGCAGTTTGGTTAAGGACGATTTTATGACAGCAAGTCATAAGATCCTTACGTCCGTTAAAGATGAGATTGCATCCACGTTCCAATCTTTAAAGGGATGATGGATAGGATGCAGGGTTCCTCTCTGCCCCTATCCAGAGCAGCAAGTATGCCTGTCCTATCAGAACCTAGTTAGGAGGATAGGGAAGTTGGGGAAAGGGAACCCAGGTCGTTTGCCTCCTCTCAATTGGACTCTGGGTCTGATTCAGAGGGAGAGGAAGATTCCTCCAGAGGGTCTAGGACACCTTGGAGATCAGAGAGGAGTCGGTACAGCTTTCTAAGCACAACCTCATGTATCAGGGGGTCAGTGCACAGAAATCCAGGTTTTTACAAAAGTCCTGGCAGAAGCCTTAACATTAAACAAGGCAGTGGCTTCTATAGCGGACGCTTTCACAGAGTCTGTGAGATTTAGGGCCAGGGCCACAGCTTTAGTTAACGAGGTCAGGAGGGCTATCTGGTTAAAATCCTGGGAAGAGGATACAGTCTCAAAAATTAAGCTCTGTTTTCCCTTTTCAGGCGAATTGTTGTTCGGGAATAAGTTGGAGTCGGTACTCAAAAGGTCAGCCGACAGGAAAAAGGGGTTTCCTATCCCCAAAAAGCAGCAATAATAAAAAAATTTCGTCCCTTTCAAGGGACAAGTGGCAGCAGAGGTGACAGATGGCAGAACAAAAATTATGCAAACAGGCAGGATCAGAGTAAGGGGTAGCAGTATAGGAGGGGGAAAGGAAAAGGTGTGGCTTCCTTTTCAAACCCCTCAGCCTAAGGACCCCTCTGTCACTCAGCCGGCCAGGTAGGGGGAAGATTGAGGGGTTTTTCCCACAATGGCAGACCATTTCCAGCAACTGTTTTATTCTGGATCTTATCAGTCACGGATAGAGAATAGAATTAGTGGGCTGTCCTCCTCAAAAATTTCTTCAATCTTCTACAATTTTACCAAGAGAGAGAGAAAAAGTGGTGGCTATGTCTTCTCTCCTTTAAAATATGCTTGAGGAGAACGTGATAAGTTACATCCCTCCATATCAAAGGAAAGGTGCATTTTATTCCCACATCTTCCTCAGGAAATAGCCGTTCGGCAAATATCGGCTGGTTCTAAATCTGAAACAGCTCAACGCTTTTGTCAAATACAAACGGTTCAAGATGGAGTCCATTTACACCACCAGGGAGTTGTTAACCACAGGAGTTTTCATGGCTTCATTCGATTTAAGGGGCGCATATCTGCACATCCCAATTCGGATGAAGTCCAGACAATACCTTTTTGATTCGCAGTGAAGAACAAGTTCAAAACTCTGTACTTCCAATGCAACTCTCTGCCGTTCAGCCTAACATCATCGCCTCACATTTTTACGAAAGTGCTGGTGTAAGTCTGCAAACTCTGAGGGCAAAGGGGATTCAAATAATCCCTTACTTGGACGACCTACTGATATTTGCAGATTCCGCGAAAGAAGTGGAACGAGACCATCGTACACCCCCAGGAGCTGAGCTGGCTGGCGAATTGGGAAAAGTCACAGCTAGTCCCTACCCAAAGGATAACATTCCTAGAGTACACAATAAATTCGACATTATCCAAAATCTTTCTGATGGCGGAAAAAATCATAACGATAATTACAGAGGCGAGCAACCTCTGCACAAGCGTGGAGACCTCCAATACAAAACATGATGAGGTTTCTTGGATTGATGACTGCGGCCATCCCAGGGGTTCAATGGGCCCAATTTCACATGAGAGCTCTGCAGTCCTTTACGCTCTCTGTCTGGGGTGGGAAGGAGTCTCTCCCAAGCCAGACAAGGATCCCTCAGGAAATAAAACTCATTCAGGTGGTGGCTAAATGCAGAAAATCTCTCAGCTGGGCGTCTTTGGTCGCAGCACCTTCCAGTGACAGTCACCATGGACTCGAGTGGCCGAGGATGGGGCGCCCCACACGGGCGACCAGATGGTACAAGGCATCTGGAACAATCAATTAACTCACCTTTCTTCCAATGCGAAAGAGCTGAAAGCTGTACAAAAGGCCTTGCTGGCTTTCGGATCGTACCCTGATAGGAAAACAGGTATAAGTTATCTCGGACAATATAACTACCGTGAGCCAACGTATACGTTTCCTCCATTTGCGCTCATACCAAAAATGCTACGGAAGATAAGAGCCTCAAGGGCGAAAGTCATTCTAATCACCCCAATTTGCCTCGGAAGGCTTGGTTCCCATGACAGTTAAAATTCATCACTACGGATCATTAAGGACTCCCCTCCATGCCAGACCTCATTCATCAGGGACCGGTTAATTGTCTGACGGCCTGGCTACTGAAAGGGGGCTTTTAGAGTGGGAGAGGCTGTTGGGATAAGTAATAGATACTATCATTAGGAGCTGAAATGCCGCCACCAATACTATATACTACAAGATCTGGAAAAAGTTTGGCGTACAATCAGCAACAGAATCTCGGGCCATATGATCCCGGCGGTTCTAGAATTCCTCCAAGCAGGTGCAGACCTATACCTTGAGGGTACTGACTGCAAGGTTTATGTATCGGCTCTATCAAGCTTCCTGAATCCAAGGCTAGTAGAAGAACCCCTAATCAAAAAGTTTCTAACAGCCATAAGTCAAAGAAGGCCTCCCAAATCTAAGTGGTTCCCCTCTTGGGACTTATCCACAGTACTACAGAGTCTTTGCAGGGAGCCATTCGAGCCACTGGAAGACTGCTCCATAAAACTTCTGACCTTCAAAATGGCCCTTTTTATTGGGTCTTGTCTCCACTAGGAGTGTTGGAGAAAAAAAAAGCCCTCTCAATGACGGAAACATTTTGCATAATATCTCCGGACAAGAATACCCTTTCTCCTGATCCTGCTTTCCTGTTTAAAGTAGCTTCAACTGATTAGAAGAAACAGTAATCCCGTCTTTTTGTGGTAATCCTAAAAATGAGGCCAAGTTTAATAATATAGGCGTGAGAAGATGCACGACTGCATATATCGAGTGCACCAAAGAGTGGAGATTCTCCACGAGTCTTTTCGCCGGTCCCAACAAAGGTAAAAGGGCATCAAAAAATACTATCTGCAGGTGGATGAAGTCGGCAATCATTGAAGCATACAGGACAGCATCTCTACCACCACCAACAGGAGTCAACGCTCATTCCACAAGAGCAGTATCTACATCTTGGGCTGCGCTCCTCCAGATATGCAAAGCGGCAACCTGGTCCAGCTTTCATATATTTGTAAAGCACTATAGGCTGGATGTGCTTGCAAATCAAGACCAGTCCTTCGGCAGGAAAGAGTTGCAGGCTGTGGTCCCACCCTGATCAGGTAGTTCTATTTTGCCCTCTCTGTAGGGCAACCTGGAAGATGACTGGGGAAAAAAAGGGTTATTGCCTGTAACGCTTTTTTCCAGGAATCTTCCAGGACGGCGTCAGTTCCCCCCTTGTTTCGTAGGAATAATTATGTAAAGCTAAGTTTGTTGTGCAGTCTGTAGCTCTCTACTCATAAAGCTGTGAAAACTGAGTGATCGGACCAATGCTGCATCCACCTAGGTAAGTATGATTGGGGGGGGGGAGAGAAAACCCATACTTCTCATTTAAATCAAGACACCTCACTATGTTGCTGCTGGAGCTGGTCTCTACATGGCAGCTTATCTGGATCAGCATTTCCTCATCCTGGTTTTAGAGAGTGCGATACCCAGACTTCTCTGGATTGGACATGCAGGGCTAGCCTGGAATGACCTTTGTGAACTGGGTTTCACTTTTGGTGCTTTGCAGACTTTTAAATACTGGTAAAAGTTAGTACAGTGTGCTTTTCAGGTCCAGAGCTGTGGCATTGTCATTGCTTGCCCTGTCTCTAACTCTTTTGAGTTGGCTGATTGGTCAGAGCACCAAGGGCTGCCTCAATATTTGCACCCCTGGGTGCTTTTCAAATTTCCTGCTAGGGACTGAGTGCTGACATCCTCCACCGGGGGTTGGAAGTATTACCTCGGTGCTGCTTCGGTTTTGCAAAATCACCACAAGGTGCTCCGATTTCTGGTCTGTTCCTACTATCTGCTTACTGCGACTCTTATCTCCCCTGGCCACCATTTTCCTGAGTTTTGAGTAACTGGGGTCTTGTCTCTTACCTTGAGCCTAGTTACGATGCCACCACATGATCACAACAGGTCAGTGTTTAGACACTGAGTCTGGCTACTACAGTTAACTCCAGCTCACACTCTCGTAAGGTTTGTTTTTGGAAGTCTGAAATCAAGTGACCCTGTGGTTATGGGGTCTACCTTTTTAGTCTCCCTTGGCTCCATTGGGTGAGGCCAATTACCCTATCATCAGGGACCTCTACTGCAGTCAAACAAGTCTTTGTTGCCAAATTCACCCTATTTCCCATAGACACATCCTTGTATACCAGAAGATATGCTGGCTTCATCCTCAGTTCTTTCTGGTCCTTTTTATCTCTCTGGTCTGGCACAAAGTTCTAAATTCCAACTAGAGCTGCACAATTAATCATTAAAAAATCGTGATCTCGATTCACCTCCCCTGATCTCTCCTGCTGAGTTTGCCCATTCTTTCATATAAACAAGTGGAGAGATTATCTGCTCACTCTGCTGTCAGAAGAAAACATTCAGGCAGTCTGCCAAGTTTAGAACTTGAAACATTGTATCTAACTTCCTTCTTAGATCAAAGGGATAAACTTCTCTGTGTAAACAAATAACCTGGGCAATCTGCCAAGTTTTAAACAACCTGTAAATGCAGGAAGTTTAACCACTTAAAGTCTAAATCTTTTTCTGACACTTATTTCTTAAGTTAAAATCAATATTTTTTGCGAAAATAATTACTTGGAACCCCCAAACATTAGAGATTATATTTCTCTCTCTCTCTCTCTCTATCTATATATAGATATAGATATAGATTCTCTCTATCTATATCTATATCTTATAAATTTAAAAAAAAGAAACAGTAAAGTTAGCACAATTTTTTTGTTTTAATGTGAAAGATGTTACACCGTGAGAATCGTGATCTATCCTCGTGAAAAAATCGTGATTCTCATTTTAGCCAGAATCGTGCAGCTCTAATTCCAACTCCTGCCTACCCTTCTGAGGGTGTTTGCCATGCACCCTACCCCTGCAATCTTGTTGACTTCTTGGAATCAAATTCCTGAGTTTTTTGGATGACTAAGGAGTCGCTTCAGTTTTTGTAGGCTGTTGTGTTTGAGACTTACCAGAAAAAACCCTGAATCAGCTAACTGGGAGATTTAATGTCTAGCCAGATAATCTTTTTAGACATGGCGTTCTTGTTCTTTGATTTGGGGGGGTCAGGGGTGTAAAGATGTATACAGGACTGGTCTTTTTTTACAGAACCTGTTTTTCTTAGGTTTCTCCTCAGGGAACTGTTCTTTCTAGGGCAGCGGTTCTCAACCTGGGGGTCAAATGATGATTTGCCAGGGGTCACCAAATCCTTGGCTGTTTCTGAAGCCCGCACCGTTCTCCCAGCCTTTTTGTGGCTGCCCAGCAGGGCTGTCCCTGGAGCCTGCAGCTGCCCGCCGTCTGGAGGAGACCCTATCTCCTGATTTCGGCATAGGTGTCACTGCTACAAGACACTACAAAGTCGGAGACACAGTGAGTAACACTACCTGTGATTATAGTTGCCATTAAAAGTCCCCAATACAGTTCTCAGATCAGCAGATGAGCTTGATCAAGAGCACCTAAGTTGGCTGATCAGAACTCCCCGCCAACATTGCCACTCATCCTATCCTCCCCCCCCCCCCCCCCAACCACCACCACCAACACCAAGGAGTAAGAGAAGGAATAAAAATAGAGAATACATAGAAGGGATAGGAAAAGAGGGGGAATAAAAAGGGAGAGAGAGAATAAGAGAGAGGTTATGGGGGGAAAAAAACAAGAAATTAGGATAGAGAGAGATAAAAGGGAAAGAAAGGAGAACAAAGAGAAAGAGTGGTACATCCTAAAATGTACCATAAGGGGTTTTAAAACTGTGCAAGTGGAAGGGACTCAGGGAGCGCTAAATGTCCATGGGTTAGGGGCGCAAATTGCTTGTCTAGCCTTGGGTGCTGACAACCCACGCTGTGAAAATAATTTTACAGTTGGGGGTCTCCACAACTTGGGAAATTTTATCAAGGGGTCACGGCACTAGAGTGGTTGAGAACCACTGTTCTAGGGGTTTGTCCCCATTTTTTGCTGACCTCAGGTTATGGATCTTTTAAGCTCTACAGTCCCTGTGGAGAATCCCCTAAAGTCATTAAGACATTCACTGCTGTCAATGGATAAAATTGCTTGTTATTGGTCCTTGAGCACTGATTTGATCTATTGATGCCACCAGGTGTCAGAAGCAAATGTCTCGCAATGCAATTTGGAATTTGCAGATGTTAAGGACTTTCACTCTTTTGGGTTCTTTTGAAATTGCAACTTTTTGACTACCTGGAAGAATGACAGAGATAGCAAGGGTCTGCTGCTATGAGAGAGATATCTATCTATGTTGGGGAATTTGTAGCTCATTGGTAGCACCAAACAGTGAGTTTACTCCATGCCAGAAGTACATTGCAGGGCTTTTTCTGCCCATTTATGTAAAACCAAAGCAAAAAGTTCATACTTGAATAGTTTTACCATCAATGCAACAAAACATAGAATCCAGCCTTGTGTCTCTTTGCAGCTTCATTGCTCAGACCTCATGTCTTGGTCTTCCAAACCATCAAGCATACAGTCCCAGTGCTTGTGCACAAAACGTTGTACCTTTGCCAGCTTGATTGTTTGTTTTTTTTTCTATAATTCCCAGCTGCTACATCCTCACAGGCTTGGGCCTTTGTCTGTTCTGACCTTGACAGTATGGTGCAATGTGCACCTCACAGCTCCCTTCATACACTGACCCCCTTGGGAGGGTGGGGCTACTGACCTCTAACATAAACCCAGCACACATCTGCATCATTTGTGTTCCTGCACACTCTGGGCTAGACCGCCATTTTAAGCAGTGGCACGGGCTTGACCGTGTTTGTATATACATACACACATACCCCTATACTCCCCTACTCCAGTTGCATTTGCAATCCATGGATCATGTGTGCCATAATGGGTTTTCATTTACCGAGCGTCAGGAAGTGTCAGTAGACTGTGTGCAGAACAGGAAGTGAAGGTTGGGGCTCTTGGCAACACTTTTTTTTTTTTATTAATTACTTACAGGTACTTATAGGAAATGAAGTACCCCCAAGCACTTATGAGACTTTAAAGGCAACTCATACGATAGACTAGTAGTATATAAAACATAACTTTATTAGTACATGCGTAAAAAGGTGTATACATCACCAATATAAAACAAGGCATAAAATGGTGAAACAGCTGATAACAAGAAAAAAGTGCTGCTGGAACACTGTCTTCTCTGTATACCCTACGTGTTTAAGGAAGACTTCAATCCTTTCTTCAGGGGTGTTTATTATAGAGAAGGTCACATGTATTATTGCAGTCTATAACGGAGCATAGCAGTTGTCAAAAAAATGAGACAGGGATACAGTGTGATGATGATCACAATAGATGGTATGCTACTATCTAGATAATTGACACATTTTAATCATCAAAGGTGTATAGACAAGATAAAGCTGTGCCGTTCCTGGGGGTGTCCCCGCCGCTCCCCTAGGGAAGCCAGGGCCCCAGATAATCCTCACATCGATCCCTTGGGTAGACCACGTGGTGCAATAATGGGTAATCAATGTAAAAGTAAGCAGAAGTAGGTAGGGGAGGAGGCAATTGTCACCCATAGATGTAAAAAAAGGTAGAATGAAAGCAAAAAATCCAATGTATCTATAGCTGACCATGCAGCACAGATAGTCCTCAATAAGTTGTCAATATAAAGTGGGGATCTATAGAAAACTCCAAGGGTGTATATACCCTGCCCCCACAAGATATTGAGACAGAGTCCCAAGGGGCAGGAATTTGCATTAAATAGTAATAGTGAGTAGACCGCCATCCAACAATCAACTAGTGGAATAATCAAGCATTCATGACACCTACCCTGACCTCTGGCTCCCTGGTTAGTCTGCCGTCTGTGCTTGATTATTCCACTAGTTGAGTGTTGGGTTGGCGGTCTACCCACTATTACTATTTAATGTAAATTCATGCCCCTTGGGACTCTTGTCTCAATATCACCCTTGGAGTTTTTCTATAGATCCCCACTTTATATTGACAACTTATTGACCACTGTCTGTGCTGCATGGTCAGCTATAGTTCAATTGTACTTGACTCTGATTCTTTTCTTCTACCTCCCTTTTTTTTTCTTAGATCTGTGGATGACAATTTCCTCCTCCCCTACCTATTTCTGCTTCCTTAGGTTGTTTACCCAAGGGATACTTGTGTGGAATATCTGGGACCCTGGCTTACCTAGGGGAGCGGTGGAGACACTTTCAGCAATGGCATAGCATTATCTTGTCTTTACATTTTTTGATGATTTTAATGTGCTGATTATGTAGATGGTATGTTACTACCTATTGTTATTATCATTTGTTCATTAATATCACACTATCCCGGTCTCATTTTTTTGACAATTGCTGTGCTTGGTTATAGAATACAATAATACATGTGACCTTCTTGATATATAAACAGCCCTGAAGAAAGGATTGTCTTCCTGAAACACGTAGGGTATACAGAGAAGACAGTGTCACAGCAGCACTTTTTGTCTTATCAGCTGTTTCACCATTTTCTGACTGGTTTTTATATTGGTGATGTATACACCTTTTTAAGCATGTACTAATAAAGTTATGTTTTATATACTACTAGTCTATAGTATGAGTTGCCTTTAAAGTCCCATAAGTGCTTGGGGGGTACTTATTTTCCTATTTTCAAATATCCAGGGATGTTTGCAACAATTCATGGCTTCCTATGGCGGTTTATCCCTTCTACAGGTACTTGACAGATAGAGAGAGATATATATATATATCTCTCTCTATGTGTATGTATATATGTATATGTATGTATGTATATGTATATATGTGTATATATATATATATATATATATATATATATATATATATATATATATATATATACACATGTATGTATATATATATATATATACACACATAGTGCATTCACATAAAACCCTACCCCAAGGAGCTTAACATCGAAGGTCCCTACTTCACATTTATGCATACACATACTAGGGCCAATTTAGACAGGAGTCAATTACCAGCATGTCTTTGGTGGCATGGGAGGTTACTGGAGTACCCGGAGGAAACCCACCCAGGTACAGGGGATACATCCAAACTCCAGGCAGGTAGTACCATTGTTGGGTTTCGAACCGACAACCCTGGTGCTGCTAGGCAGAAGTGCTAACCACTTAGCCACTGTATGTTGCAAACTAAATATGGGTGTAACGTGTTGCTAAAGGTGGAGATAGCCTTTTAAAACATATATTTTACACTAATTCCAATTTTACAGATGTTCAGGTTAACCTAAGGCTCCATTCACACCATGGCATTCCCTTTTGTGGGCGGAATAGCTACGATTTGGAGATGCCGCAAATCGTGGGACACCCCTGCGATCCCCGTTACTTTGGCACCCAAATCGCGGCACGATTTTGCTGCGATTATCACACGATAAATAGTGCAAACAGAATCATGGGGCACCTGTCGCCCAAAATAAGTTCTTGAACTTAGCCCTGCAAAACTGAAGGCCATGGTATGAGCCTAAATGTTTCTATAAATATAACTGTTTACTGGCATCAGACCTGCATGAGCCTAGCAGAAATCAAGAAAAGCCAATTATACCCTTTTGTAGGCCAACTGTTGATTTTTTTTTTTTTTTTTTTTTTTTGTCTGTCCTGGCCAGTGCTCTATGGGCACAAACATGCATGTGTGCACAATGCCTTCATTTGTGCAACAGTTGTTTTGTGAAAATTGTTATATGATTGAATTGTCCTTAGTTGCCACCTAGCATCTGTAGTCACACAACAAAAAAATAAAGAAAATTGGGTACTAAATGAAAGATGGTTAGGAGCTATAGTGTCCCAATATGTGACCCAATCTGGTGGAAAACATGTAACACACTTAAAGAAATATCACGCAGAGGGTTAGAATGCCTACTGTACTTTGTTGGAGTTGTAGGACTATGCATTTTGTCAGCTAATCCACATCTGGTTTAACAGAATTTAATTCCACTATTCAGAAGGTTATGTAAGGAGTACATTTTACATACCTATAGACTCGTAGATTTGTTTTCAGTGCATGTGGAATTTGCGTAATGTGCACATTTCTTTGTCCTCAGATAAACTTCTGACTTAAACTATAGATGTTTGCCCCGTCGTTTTTTTAAGTTCCACTTTATGAAAAGGGCTTAGTGCCTGCAGCAGGGTATCTACCTAACAATTCCTCTTACCCTTTATTCCCCCTTTTCATTTAGCTGTTTCCCATGCAGATTACAAAAGATCTTTTCAGATAAACTTTCATCTTAATCTTCTCAAACGTGTATTCTGATGTCACTAAGGGAGGATTAGCTGACATGTAAATTCAGGTTTTGTGCTTTTATACCTTGGAATAAAATGCTATTTGATAATCAGGGTAGTATACGAACAAATGGAAATGGTCATCTTGCTATGCGTTATTATGAAGAAATCTGTTAAATAAATATTTCACTAGAGGGGGTCCTGGAATCCTGTGGTATTTTGCTATAGAATTCCATGTGAAATTGAAATGAATAGAAACATGTAGAAGGGGGACACTGTGCCACACAAGATGGCAATCTGTGCTGTGCGGACGTGCTGAAAACACCAGCGGCCTCCAACAGAGGCCCAGATGTGGGTTTACAATGCATTTTGGTATCCTAAATTATACTTTTTAAGTTATTTTATACAAGAGTGTCCTGTGACTTCCCACAGTGCATTTTTTAAGCTTACTAACAAGTAGATGCACCGCTTTGGTAATTTGCAACATATCAGAAGTACACAGGCCTCTGACTGTGTGATAAAGATCTGCAAAACTAAGTACTGCAGATGAATTGGGGAAAAGAAAAAAGATGCAGTAATTTTTGTCTGTGCCACCAACTAGTCAGTTTCCCCACTTTTGTTTGCTCTATATTTAAGGAAACCATTTTTACAGTAGCTAAGCAGTTGGAGGAAATTGGTAATTTTGGTAATGATATACAGGCAGTCATAGAAGATAGGTTCTTTAGATTTGTTCTTACCTTGAATTTGTATGTAAGTACTTAAATTTTTTTAAGTACTAAAAAATTGTTTTTGGATAGCATAGGGATAGCACCCCTGTAACATTTGTTTTGCTGTCTGTGTCCCTGTTTCGAATTTCAACCACTTTCTGTCCTGTGACAATTAGATTTTGAAAATATTGAGTTGTTATAGAAACCAGGATTGGTGATAAAGCTTCAGACCTGTTTCCCATGATAAACTCTTACAGGAGTGAAATTCCCTTCCTAGGGGTAGATTTCCTCTCACTTCCTGTTGTCTCCCTGCGTTTGTGTATGAGTCGGATGTATATAACTCTGTATATAGATTTACGTGGTTAAAATATGGAGCCTATACTAAACAGAGACGGGCCTGGATGGAGTTAGCCCTTAAAGTGGTTGTTAACCCGATTGCCCCCAATTAATCTGGCACACAGTACATGGTTCCCTAAATAGTGCAGCGTCTTTCTTACTTTTTTTTTTTTATAAATACCTTTTTTCAAACCGGTTTAGCGATGTCACATGTCCTATATTCTCCCTGGTCTCGAGCCGAGGGAGTCAAGTAGGAGGGACACAGATTCCTTCTGACATATGCAAGATACATCAGAAGAGGAAGCTGTGATCTTCCACCCTGTGGCCATGCAGGTCCGATTGGCGCTGCACCGGTCACACGACTTTGACAAAAATAAATGATCAAAATCATGTGCAAACGCGCCAGAAACATTGCAGACAGTGCACATATGATATCTATCTTGTTAAAACAATTTGATTTCCTGTAAAATGAATTTTGTGGGCGGGGAAAAGTTACTGGTGATTGACAGGTAGTTTAATTTTTGCAGACTTGTGAAGTGTGTACGGAGAGGGGCAGGGCTGGGAGTGAAGGAGATCATTTTTCTCGCTCATGACTATAAAGAGGGAGGGGGAGATGAAGACGGGCACAGAGGAGGACAGGAGAGCTGCGGGTGACGCAGACACGCACTGAGACAACGATCTCTTGGCTCAGCAACAGACATAATTGGAGTCTGTACTTGGGGGGTTAGGACCGGGCATTTTCAAACAGGTATTGTAGGAGATACAGAGGGATAATTTAAAAAGCAAAAGCACCATGCTATTAATTTCACATTGAAGGGACAGGAGAAGCTTTAATACTTTTTTGGGTTAACAAACGTTTAAAGGCCAAGTCAACCTTTTCCAGAAAATAGCTTATGCAGTCCAGGGGCCCCAGTAGGCGTTACAAAGAGATAGATATATAGATAGATATATATATATATATATATATATATATATATACACACTCAAAAAAAATGAAAGGAACATTTTGAAAACGCATCAGATCTCAGTGGGGAAAAATATGCTGGATAGCTATACTGATATGGACTTAATATGGTAATGGTCAGGAATGAAAAAATGCCACATTGTTTGGCAATGAAAATGAGCAATCTACAGAGGGCTGAATTCAAAGACCCCCGAAAATCAAAGTGAAAAAATGATGCAGCAGGCTAGTCCGTTTTGCTGAAATTTCATTGCAGCAACTCAAAATGGTAATGACAACATCGGGGCATTCTCCTAATGAGACGACAGATGGTGTCCTGGGGTATTTCCTCCCAGATCTGGACCAGGCCATCACTGAGCTCCTGAACAGACAGAGGTGCAACCTGGCAGCGTTGGATGGCCCAAAACATAATGTCACAGAGGTGTTCTATTGGACTTAGGTCAGGTGAGCGTGGGGGCCATTCAGTGGTATCAATTCCTTTATCCTCCAGGAACTGGCTGCATACTCTCCCCTCATGGGGTTGGGAACCCAGGACCCACTGCACCAGCGTATGGTCTGAAAATGAGTCCAAGGATTTCATCCCCCTACCTAATGGCAGTCAGGGTGCCATTGTCTAACCTGTAGAGGTCTGTGCATCCCTCCATGGATATGACTCCCCAGACCATCACTAACCCACCCCCAAACTGGTCATGCTGAATGATGTTACAGGCAGCATAACGTTCTCCACGGGTTCTCAAGACCCTTTCAAGTCTGTCACATGTGGTCAGGGTGAACCTGCTCTCATCTGTGAAAAGCACAGACTGCCAATGGCGGACCTGCCAATTCTGGTGTTCAATGGCAAATGCCAATCGAGCTCCACAGTGCCAGGCAGTGAGCACAGGGCCTACTAGAGAGTATTGGTCCCTCAGGCCACCCTCATGAAGTCTGTTTCTGATTGGTGGCCTGCTGGAGGTCATTTTCTAGAGCTCCGGCAGTGCTTATCCTGTTCCTCCCTGGCACAAAGGAGCAGACACTGGTCCTGTTGATGGGTTCCTAAGGACCTTCTATGGCCCTGCCCAGCTCTTCTAGAGCCTGTCTCCTGGAATCTCCTCCCATGCTCTTGAGACTGTGCTTGGAGACACGGCAAACCTTCTGGCAATAACACATATTGATGTGCTATCCTGGAGGAGTTGGACTGCCTGTGCAACCTCTATAGGATCCAGGTATCGCCTCATGCTACCAGTAGTGACACTGACCCTAGCCAAATGCAAAACTGGTGAAAAACAGAAAAGATGAGTAGGGAAAAAGTCAGTGGCCTCCACCTGTAAAACCGTTCCTGTTTTGGAGGTAGTCTCATTGTTGCCCTTCTAGTGCACTACTTGATAATTTCATTAACACCAAAGCAGCTGAAACTGATTAACATTCCCTCTGCTACTTAACTGACCAGGTCAATATCCCAAAAGTTTAATTGACTTGATGCTATAATCTAATTAAAAAGTGTTCCTTTAATTTTTTTGAGGTGTGTGTATAAAAAGTATTTGATCCCCTGCTGATTTTGTACATTTGTCAGTGGGCAAAAAAAATGATCAGTCTAGAATTTTAATGTGAGATCCGGAAGCGAGGGGAGAAACTATCTGCGACGTGCACGGCACTGGATCGAAAAGGGTGTCAGGTAAGTAAAGGGGGGCTTAGGGGGGGCGATGCTGACACCTAAACATTTTTTACCTTAATGCAAGGAATGCATTAAGGTAAATGTTTAGACTTTACAACCCCTTTAACAGTGAGAGACAGAATAACAAAAAATCCAGAAAAACGCTTTTCAAAAAAGTTATAAATTGATTCGCATTTTAATGAGTGAAATAAGTATTTGACCCCATCGCAAAACATGACTTTTGTACTTGGTGGCAAAACCGTTGTTGGCAATCACAAAGGTCAGATGTTTCTTGTAGTTGGCCACCAGGCCTGCACACACCTCAGGAGGGATTTTGTCCCACTCCTTTTTGCAGATCTACTCCAAGTCATTAAGGTTTCGAGGCTGAGGTTTTGTAACTCGAACCTTCAGCTCCCTCCACATAGAATTAAGGTCTGGAGACTGGCTAGACCACTCCAGGACCTTTAATGTGCTTCTTCTTGAGCCACTCCTTTGTTGCCTTGGCTGTGTGTTTTGGGTCATTGTCATGATGGAATACCCATCCATGACTCCTTTTCATTGCCCTAGCTGAGGTAAGGTGATTCTCACCCAAGATTTGACAGGGGCATGGCCCCGTCCATTGTCTTTTTTTTTTTTTTTTTTTGATACAGTGAATTTGCCCTGTCTCTTTAGCAGAAAAACACCCCCAAAGCATAAGGTTTCCACCTCTCATGTTTGATGGTGGGGGTGGTGTTCTTGGGGTCACAGGCAGCATTCCTCCTCCTCACAGCGAGTTGAGGGCAAATTGCTTGATTATGGTCTCATCTGACCACGACACTTTTTCACCCAGTTCCCCTCTGAATCATTTAGATGTTCATTGGCAAACTTCAGACGGGCTTGTGCATGTGGTTTTTTGAGCAGGGGGACCTTGCGGGCGCTGCAGGATTTCAGTCCTTCAAGACGTAGTGTGTTACCAATTGTTTTATTGGTGACTATGGTCCCAGCTGCCTTGAGATCATTGACAAGATTCTCCCATGTAGTTCTGGGTTGATTCCTCACCATTCTCAAGATCATTGAAACTCCACGAGGTGAGATCTTGCATGAAGCCCCAGACCGGTTAACCATTATCTTGTGTTTCTTCTGTTTGCGAATAATTGCACCAACTGTTTTCGCCCTCTCACCAAGCTGCTTGGCGATGGTCTTGTAGCCCATTCCAGCCTTGTGTACATCTACCATCTTGTCCCTGACATCCTTGGGCAGCTCTTTGGTCTTGGCCATGGTGGAGAAATTGGAATCTGATTGCTTCTGTGGACAGGTGTCTTTTATACAGGTAACAAGCTGAGATTAGGAGCACTCCCTTTAAGAGGGTACTCCTAATCTCAGCTCCTTACCTGTATAGAAAACACCTGGGAGCCAGAAATCTTGCTGATTGATAGAGGATCAAATACTTATTTCACTCATTAAAATGCAAATCAATTTATAATTTTTTTGAAATGCGTTTTTCTGGATATTTTTGTTCTGTCTCACTGTTAAAATAAACCTACCATTCAAATTATAGACTGATTATTTCTTTGTCAGTGGGCAAACATACAAAATCAGCAGGGGATCAAATACTTTTTTTCCCTTACTGTACATACATACACACTATATTACCATAAGTATTGGGACACCTGCCTTTTCACACACACATGAACTTTGATAATATCCCAGTCTTAGTCCGTAGGGTTCAATATTGAGTTGGCCCACCGTTTGCAGCTATAACCACTTCAACTTTTCTGGGAAGGCTGGCCACAAGGTTTAGGAGTGTGTCTATTTGAATTTTTGACCATTCTTCCAGATGTGTATTTGTGAGGTCAGGCAATGATGTTAGACGAGAAGACCTGGCTTGCAGTCTCCACTCTAATTCATCCCAAAAGTGTTCTATTGGGTTGAGGTCAGGACTCTGTGCAGCCCGGTCAAGTTCCTCCACCCCTCGCTCATCCATGTCTTTATGGACCTTGCTTTGTGCACTGGTCCAAATCATTTGGTGGAGGGGGGATTATGATGTGGGGTTGTTTTTCAGGGGTTGGGCTTGGCCCCTTAGTTCCAGTTAATATATTCAGGTGAATCTCAAAAAATGTAAATATCATCAAAAAGTTAATTTATTTCAGTACTTCTATTCAAAAAGTAAAACTTCTATATTATATAGATTCATTACACACAGACTGATATATTTCAAGAATTTTTATTTTATTTTTGAGGATTATGGCTTACAGCTAGTGAAAACCCAAAATTTCAGTATCTCGAAAAATTCGAATATTACATAAGACCAATTAAAAAAAAAAAAAAAGTTTTAATACAGAAATGTTGGCTTACTGAAAAATATGTCCATGTACAGTATAGTATGCACTCAATACTTGGTTGGGGGTCCTTTTGCATGAATTACTGCATCAATGTGGCGTGGCAAGGAGGCGATCAACCTGTGACACTGCTGAGGTGTTATGGAAGACCAGGTTGCTTTGATGGCGGCCTTCAGCTCATCTGCATTGTTGGATCTGGTGTCTCATCTTCCTCTTGACCATACCCCACGGATTCTCTATAGGGTTTATGTCAGGTGAGTTTGCTGGCCAATCGAGCACAGTGTTACCATGATCATTAAATCAGGTATTGGTACTTTTGGTAGTGTGGGCAGGTGCCAAGTCCTGCTGGAATATGAAATCGGCATCTCCATAAAGCTGGATAGCAGACGGAAGCATGAAGTGCTCTAGAATTTCATGGTAGAGGGCTGCGCTGACTTTGGACTTGATAAAACACAGTGTACCAACGCCAGAAGTTGACATGGCTCCCCAAATTATCACTAACTGTGGAAACTTCAAACTGGACCTCCAAGCAACTTGGATTCTGTGCCTCTCCACCCTTCAGAGTCTGGGACCTCGATTTCCAATAATGCAAAATTGACTTCCATCCGAAATGAGGAATTTGGACCACTGAGCCAACAGTTCAGTTTTTTTTCTCCTTAGCCCAGGTAAGATGCTTAGGACATTGTCTCTCTTTTAGGAGTGGTTTGACACAAGGAATGCGACAGTTGTAGCCAATGTCCTGGATTCTGTGTGTGGTGGCTCTTGAAGCACTGACACCAGCCGTAGCCCACTCCTTGTTAACCTCCCCCAAATTCTTGAATGGCCTTTGCTGTGGTTATCCCTATTGCTTGTGTACCTTCTTCCTTCTACTCCTTCTTTTCCTTCTGCTCAACTTTTTATTAATATGCTTGGATACAGCACTCTGTGAACAGCCAGCTTCTTTAGCAATTACCTTTTGTGACTTGCCCTCCTTGTGGAGGGTGTCAATGACTGTCTTCTGGACAACTGTGAAGTCAGTAGTCTTCCCCATGATTGTGTAACCTACTGAACCAGACTGAGAGACCACTGGAAGGCTCAGAAAGCCTTTACAGGTGTTTTTTAAAATTAATTATAAACAAAAAAGTAAAAATTCTCAGCGCTGCCCCTGGACTGTTCAAGTGTGAAGTGTAAAAATTACTCTAGTATGTGTGTGTAATAAATACATGTCTCTTAGGTGCTCAGTCTAGATATAAAGTTCAATTCATAGGTGATGTAGATCAGGGTTTCTCAACCTGTGGTACGCGTACCCCTGGGGGTACGTGCACCAAGGGCAGGGGGTATGCTGCTGTGCGGGCCGATCTGATGCCGGGTAAATTGAAGACACAGCCACTCCTGATATAACCAGTAATTTCCCTGCACTTCTGGAAATGGTTGCTAGGGCTGGCCCCACCTGGCATCTAGCAACCAGTGACATCAGACTCGCTCTCTGACAGTAAGGCCGGGAATGGAAGCCCGTGCCAAGTACTGCACTGTTCCCTCGGCATCTCCTTCTCTGACGCCCGGCGGCAAACAGCAGGGACTGGTGTGTGACTCTCCAGAGTCCAGACTTTGTCTCCTTTCCACCGACCTCCTTCTCTGGCACCCGTGGCCCGCCACCCAACAGCATGAAGAGGGAGTGACAGCAGCCGGGACTGGTCGTCTGGTTTGCTGCTGCTGGATCAGATCAACGGCTGCCCGAGTGCCCGACTTCTCCTTCCGCCCACGGCCCAACTCACTGTCTGAGGGACCATTCAACAGAGGGGATATTGGCACTTGGAAGGTGAGGGAAAAAAGTAATGAAGAAGGTGACAGTCATACAGGTGGACGCTGGACAGTAATGAAGGCGACAAGTGTATTCGGTGAGGTGAAGGTGACATGGGTGGCAAGTGACATGGTGGCAGGCTGCGTGTGGCAAGGGACATGGCTGCGGGTGGCAAGTGACGCACTGCATCTGGTGGCAGGCTATGGGTGGCAAGTGGCACACTGCATCTGGTGGCAAGCAACGATGGCAAGTGTCATGGCTGCAGGTGGCAAGTGGCACACTGCATCTGGTGGCAGGCCAAGGGTGGCAAGTGGCACACTGCATCTGGCGACAGGCTGCGAGTGGCAAGGGACGCGCTGCATCTGGCGGCAGTGGCAAGGGACGCGCTGCATCTGGCGGCAGTGGCAAGGGACGCGCTGCATCTGGCGGCAGGCGACAGTGGCAAGGGACGCGCTGCATCTGGCGGCAGGCGGCAGTGGCAAGTGACGTGCTGCATCTGGTAGCAGGCAACGGTGGCAAGCTGCATCTGATGGCAAGTGACATGCTCAGGGTTCCCACTGATTCTACATTATAGTGTGTTGAACCATTTCTTTTTATATTACAATGTAGTAATACAAATAATGTGATATGATCATCCTGACACCATATCAAGCATGGTGTCGCGATGACCTAAGTGCCAACACCAGCCATTCACCCAAAAAAACACCCGCCGCCGAATTGCCCGTCATCCCCAAGACTCCCCCCCCACCCCCCCCCCCCCCCCCCCATCTTTTTGGGAAGGGGATGTCCCTGAATGGTAGTTTGGAAAGGTGGTCACCCTATGGCCGCTGCTACAGTTTTATATTTGCAGAGCTGTCTGCAGTGGAGCGGTACAAGTGTGCCGAGTGTGCTCCTGCACCCGGCCGGTGTTACTCACACAGACACTTCACTGTTGGATGGAGTGTTCTCAGCCAGACAGGAGCTTCCTAGGCCCCGCCCAGGGTGATGTCATTCAGAGGCTGGGAGCGTGGGATGGCTGAGGAGTGCTGCCGCTGTTACCTGCTTGGAGCGTCCACTGTCATGGACAAGTGATTGAGCAGAGGCTGATAACATTGCTGACTGTACTGCTGTCTTATCTGTGTGCTCCTACTGTAGTGCCTAACTTTTTTTTTTTTTTTTTTGGTAGGGGGGTTTAATTACTCTACAATGCTATTTGTAATATGCAGCATGGAGGAGGTTAATGTATTGCCATTGGTCACTGATGCATTAGGGAGCAGTGGCATTTAACCCCTTTGTGCTGCATTAGTGGCACCAGTGGCAGTGCTAATTAACCCCTTTATGATGTAGCATAAAGGGGTTAATAAACACTGACCATGGTGCCACTAATGCAGCATAAAGGGCTTTATTAATTGCCACTGGTCACTAATGTATCAGTGACCAATGGCAATACATTAACCCCTTGTGCTGCATATTACAAATTGCATTGTAGATTAATTAACCCCCTCTCCCTCCCCCAAACAGTTAAAGTGGTTGTAAAGGAGGTTTTTCACCTTCATGCATTCTATGGACACTGATAGGCAGCACTGATGGGCACTGAAGAGGCTGCATTGGTGGGCTCTGGTGAGGCTGCATTTGATGATTTTGCACATGAACAAAAACCATCACAAGCACATACTGACATTACACACACACATAAACCATGACACCCAAACAATAGAAATTACTTTCTCGATACAGGGGTACTTAGGAATTTTTGTTTAGATCTGCAGGGGTGATTCAATGTAACAGGTTGAGAAACACTGATGAGGGATGACTGTGATCTCCTATGGAGGCTAGGCTGCCTACACTTGGGTCTGGGAACCCGCACTGTAAAGAAGGGAGGGGGAGAGAGAGGTGCCAGGCAACCAATGGTGTAGCACAGTTTAACCACTTCAGCCCCAGAAGATTTTACCCCTTCCTGACCAGAGCACTTTTTACAATTTGGCACTGCAACGCTTTAAATGACAATTGCCCGGTCATGCAATGCTGTACCCAAACAATTTGAGTCCTTTTTTTCCCCATAAATAGAGCTTTCTTTTGGTGGTATTTGATCACACCTGCGGTTTTTATTTCTTTTTCATACATCATAGGACATAGTCAGGCTAATATTTATTACCTGCTGGGTTATACTCCATCATTGGGTGAATGGACACTGGTAGACCAAAGGTCTTCAGACAGGAAGTGATTACCCCTCCCATACAGGAAGTACTTTAGTTATTGTCTGCAAGGTGGATGGCACGGTTTGTCTGAGCGCCAGGTCTCTAGTCCCACAAACGGTTCCAAAATGAATCAAGGAATTGACCGATCAGATCCATTTGACACAGACTTTTATGCTTAGATAAATGGTACCCAAGCCTCGCAAAGAAGACTTCAGATCCTGTGAGGTTTTGCCTGTAATGTGGCCTCCGGGCGCTGGACACTACAGCGCTAAGGCATTTCCTGCAGGGTGCTGTACAGGTCCAAGGGAGTGGACCCTAAACATGAAAGAGTACCCAGTCCTTGAAGGTCCAAGTGACAGGAACCCATCGTGAAGGGTGAAGATTGGGCCCTTAGTTTCTAAGTAAGTAAGGTAAGTGAAAACCCTTTTATTTTATTATTGTGGGGTGTCCCAGTGATTGTAACAGTCAAGCTAGCTAAAGGCTGGACACCGGTGTGCAGTGAACAGACGGGGACGTTCTGGGCTAGCTGTGGGTATTTGCAAAGTGTACTGTTTTTTGCTTGTGTCTGGCTGTTATTTTACCTGTATGATGGTGCACAACAGTGCGCCACTTTGCCATGGCACACGTGTGTTTGCAAGAGCGCCACTGGGCTCAGCAGTTTGTTTGGCGGCCATGGCGCACGCGGCTTCGCTGCACATGCGCCGTAGCCTTTATCTGGGCGCACAAAGATTCGCGTCGCACTCAAATACATTCACGCCCGCTCGCCGGGACAGCGCACATGCATGCGCACGCATAGAACGTTCCGGCGCACACCCAGCTTATTTAAGCTGTGCAGGCCAAGCAATGTAGTGCTTCCAGAAGGCAGCTGTCGGACACAGCAGGCTCTGAACAGACACTTGCAGTGGTTCATTTTTCCTTACCCGGGTCACGTGAGTCACCAGGTGTTGCTTGGCAGGCTAAAGGTGCTTAGCAGGATTGTTGCATAGGGGCTTGGTGAGCCCTATTAAAGGGTCTCCCTTCTGAGGTGTTTTAACTACACCCAAGTACTCTTTGTTTGCAGCATTGAATGTCTTCCAAAAAGAGGAGTGGGACTAACACCATAGGGAAGGGCACATCTATGTCATCAGTAGTTCCTGATGAACCTAGTGGTATCCCTAGTGTCGTATCCCCTGAAAGACCAGAGGCTCCCGGGCAATCTGAGCCGCCGCGCCTATCTGGTATTGTGCTCACAGTCAACGCTGAAGATTCCCCCTAATCACTAAGGATGAATTGTCCTCAGTCCTAGCCAGGTTAGAGCACCATCCCACAGGGTGGCAGGAAGCGTGACAAATCCCCCTCCCTAGAGTCTCCTGGTCTGGAGCAGGAATGGGTTGAGGATGGGGAAGAGCTTAAAGCTCAGGATTCGGTGGAGTGCCCGGCAGATGAGTCTGCTTCTGAGCAATCTGGACAAGAAGATATCCGCTCGATGTCTGCCTCTCAGTCACAGAGGCTTTGATCCTGACTCTGACCGAAATGGTTCGTTCTGCCTTTAAGTTGCCTCTTGCAGAGGTGACTGAGCCCCACTGGTCCTCTTTGGGATCTCTGAGACCTTTTCAGGTCGCACAGACTTTCCTGCTACACCCCCTGTTGAAACAGGCGGTGTATGCTGATTGGGAACATCCTGACAGGACCTTTTTTTGCCTCCTAAAAAGGTTTTCCCTTTTATAGCCCAAGGAAGAATAGTTTGTTAAAAAATGGAGCATGGCAGCCATAGATGCAGCAGTCTCTTCCTTTAAACAAGAACTTAACTTGTCCGGTAGAGAACGCACAGGGCTTGAAAGACCTTGTTGACAAGAAATTTGAGTTGTTATTAAAGGCT
Organism: Aquarana catesbeiana; assembly: GCF_042186555.1. NCBI lineage: Eukaryota > Metazoa > Chordata > Amphibia > Anura > Ranidae > Aquarana > Aquarana catesbeiana. The sequence goes on from NC_133325.1 coordinate 179,763,712, forward strand.
TCCTTTTCTTTGGCCAGTTCAGCTATTCAGCCAGCTGTTGCAGAAATTGGTATTTGCCAGTCCATAAAGGATCAGGTCAAACGGCCAGATAGGCCTAACCAGGAGGATGATCTGCCTGAAAGTAAGACAGATATTCCTCGAGCGCTGTGTTTTGCTGTTGATGCTTTAAAGGATTCAATATAGCAGGTTTCTCGTTTGGCTCTCTTGTTTGTACATATGCGCAGATTTTTATGGCTTAAGAACTGGTCAGCCGAGCTTCCTTGTAAAAAGATATTGACTGTTTTCCCGTTTCATGGGGAACGTTTATTCGGTGATTACTTGGACAAATATATCCAAAAGTTTTTCGCAGGGAAGAGTTCTCTACTTCCTGTGAAGAAAAGCACCAGACGTCCCTCGTTTAAAAACCCAGGGACTGCTTACTCAAATGGCTCAGCGTCAGGACGGTTCCGCCGCCATCAGGGCGCTAGGGCCAGGGACAAGCCACAGGGCCAGAAAAGGCCCTGGGTCCAAAATTCTTCTAAACCCAGCACCAAGACCTCCTTTTGAGGGGACGCCCCCACTCACCTCAATTATATTTTGCGGTTACAAGCTGGAGTTATGGGGAGTTCCCCCCTCAGAGGTTTTTAAGATCCAGCGTTCCCTCGGATCCTCCAAAAAGAAACTTATTGCTTTAGGCACTACATAATTAGTGCATCAAGGAGTGATTGTAGAGGTTCCAGTTTCCAAAAGGGGCACAGGGTTTTGCTCAGAAACCAAACAAGGACACAAGGCCCATTTTGGACCTAAGGTCCCTGAACAAGTATCTATTAATACAATCCTTTCGGATGGAGTCTGTCCGCTCAGTAGTAACCTCACTTCAGAGGGGAGACTTTTTAGCCTGCATCGATATAAAGGATGCGTACTTGCACATACCTATCTTTCAGCCTCATCAGAGGTTCCTACATTTTTTCAGTTTGTGGCTCTACCCTTCGGGCTTGCTACAGCTCCCCAGGTGTTCACAAAGGTCCTAGCACCAGTACTGGGTCTTTTAATGGCCCAAGGGATCCTGGTACTCTGGTATCTGGATGACCTCCTGCTCAGAGATCACTCAGTACAGGCTCTAGAACAGAACATAATGTATACAGTGCGGTATTTGAAAAGCTTAGGCTGGATCATAAATACCGAAAAGTCAGCCTTGAGACCAGCTCAAAGTCTAAGGTATTTAGGTCTGATCCTAAACACAGTTCAAGCAAGAGTATTCTTGCCACCCATAAGGATCTGTGCCCTGAAGGATCAGGTGCATCAGGTAAGGGGTACCGGACAACCCTCCATTCGGTATGAGTCTTCTAGGGAGGATGGTATCCTCCTTCGAGGCAGTGCCCTATGCCCAGTTCCATTCCAGGCTGTTACAACAAGACATCTTGTTGGCTTGGAACAGATGAAGAAAAGCCCTGGATTATCCAATGTGCTTATCTCTTCGGGCAGGCTTAATCCTAAACTGGTGGTTGCAGGATCAGAACTTGTGAATGGGAAAATCCTTTTTGCCTGTAACTTGGAGAGTACTGACTACAGATGCCAGTCTCTCTCAGGCTGGGGAGTGACCCTAGACAGGCTCACAGCTCAAGGGAAATGGTCAGGGACAGAGCAGATCCTGCCCATCAACGTCCTAGAATAACGGGCAGTACGTCTGGCCCTGCGGTCCTGGACGGTGGAGCTTCAGGACTGCCCCATCAGGGTTCAGTCCCACAATGCCAAGGCAGTGGCCTCTATAAACCACCAAGGCGGTACCAGGAGTCGTTTAGCTCTGAAGAAGGTGAACTAAATACTAGCCTGGGCAGAGGGACATGTGCCAATAATATTGGCAGTCCATATCCCGGGAGTAGAGAACAGGCAGATTATCTCAGCTGCCAGCAGATCTGCCCGGGGCAATGGTCCCTACAGCCAGAGGTGTTCCAGGAAATTTGCCAACGTCGGGGATGGCCAGAGGTCGACCTACTGGCATCCAGGTTCAACAACAAGCTTACAGGAGTTTGTGTCTCGAACAAGAGATCCTCTGGCAATTGTAGCAGATGCTCTGATAGTTCCATGGAGTCAGCACTACCTGGTTTATGCTTTCCCTCCAATCCCTCTCCTTCCACATTTGTTGCGCAGGATTCAGAGAGAGGGGCTTCCAGTCATTCTGGTGGCACCAGCCTGGCCCAGAAGGCCCTGGTTCCCGGAGATTGTGAGACTGATGATAGATGGGCCATGGACGCTTCCATGTCGCCCCGATCTACTGTCTCAAGGTCCTATATTCCACCCCAATTTACAGTCTCTAAATTTGACGACCCTGGCTATTGAAGCCAGGGTGTTAAAGGACCGTGGCATCTCAGGATCAATGGTGTCTACTCTAGTGAACGCTAGAAAAGCTGTTACTAGGAAGCTTTATCATAATGTCTGGAAGACTAATATTGCTTGGTGTGAAGCCAGAAAATGGCATCCTCAGAAATATGTGATTGGGAGAATTCTCTCTTTTCTACAGTCAGCTGTGGAAATCAAATTGGCTTTGAGTACAATCAGAGGTCAGGTTTCAGCCCTATCAGTATTCTTCCAAAGGCCTTTAGCCTCCCATTCACTGATCCGAATCTTTATGCACGGGGCAACTCCCTTGCTTCCCCCCATTAGGTCACCTATGTGTCCTTGGGACTTGAACTTTGTGTCTGTGTTACAGAAACAACCATTTGAACCTATTAAGGAAATTCCATTAGACTTGCTGTCACACAAGCTAGCCTTCCTGATGGCTATCACCTCGGCTAGAAGGGTGTCGGAGTTGGCGGCCCTTTCATGCAGGGAACTGTACTTGATCCTGCACCATGAGAGTCGTGCCAAAGGTGGTGGCGGCCTTTCATTTAAATCAGGACATTATTTTCCCTTTTTTTTTCTCTCAGCCTCGTTTGTCAGAAGAGAGACGACTGCATTCTTTGGACGTTGTCCTGGCAGTCAAGGTTTATCTGTCTAGATCTGCGGAGATCTGAGGATCAGACTCTTGGTGAAAAAAAAAAAAAAAAAAAAGGACCCAAGAAGGGGTAAGCAGCTTCCATTGCCAATTGGGTCTGTCAGTTGGTCATTCAGGCCTACGGTCTGAAACATAAAGCTCCTCCCTTTAGGGTGAGAGCTCATTCTACCAGGGGTGTAGGAACCTCCTGGGCTTTTTGCCATCAGGTATCTGTGGCTCAGATTTGTAAGGCTGCCACCTGGTTTTCAGTGCACACATTCACAAAATTTTATCAAGTGGATGTTTGAGCAGCCGAAGATTCGGCTTTCGGCCGCAGTGTACTGCAGGCTGCCATATAAGTTCTGATGGATATTGTGTGGCAGGGTGTCTCCCTCCCTTCAAGGCTATTGCTCTGGGACGTCCCAGCAAATAATGAATGTTAGCCTGACTCTGTGTCCCATGATGTATGAATAAGAAAATAGGATTATAGGATTATACTTGCCTATAAAATCCTTTTCTTTGCATACATCATGGGACACAGAGATCCCTCCCCTCTTTTTTGTGGATTTAGTGCTTGCTACATAACTAAAGTACTGCCTATATGGGAGGGGTTATATAGGGGATCACGTCCTGTTTGAAGTCCTTTGGTTTACCAGTGTCCATTCACCTAATGATGGAGTATAACCCAGCAGGTAATTAGCCTGACTCTGTGTCCCATGTTGTACTCAAAGAAAAGAATTTTACAGGTAAGTATGATGTAAAAATCCTATTTTTTTTGTGCTATAAACAAAAAAAGTGACCATTTTAAAAAAGAAGAAAAAACTATTTTTTTTACTTTTTTTGCTATAATAAATGTCCCCCAAATTTAAAAAAAAAAAAAAAAAAAATGTATTCTACATATTTTTGGTAAAAAAAAAATCACAATAAGCATATATTGATTGGTTTGCGCAAAAGTTATAGCATCTACAAAGTATAGGAAAGATTTATGACATTTTTATTTAATATTTTTTTTTTTTACTAGTAATGGCGCTGATCTGCGATTTTTAGCGGTATTGCGACATTGTGATGGACAGATCGGAGACTTTTGACACATTTTTGGGACCATTGACACAGCGAACAGTGCTATAAATATGCGCTGGTTACTGTATCAGTGTCACTGGCAGGGAAGGGGTTAACACTAGGGGGCGATCAAGAGGTTAACTGTGTGTTCCCTCACTGTATTCTAACTGTGTGGGGATGGAACGAACTAGGAGAGATGACAGATCGCGCTGTCCCTACTTTGTAGGAACACATGATCTGTCTTCTCTCCTCTGACAGCACAGCGATTTGTGTGTTTTTCTCATACACAAATCCCCGTGCTGGCTCTCGTGCACGCGATCGCATGTGGCTGGCGGCGATCGGGCCTGCCAGCCACGCGCATCGGGTCCTCCGATGTGCAGTGGGTGCGTGCGCAGTATATCTGCATGAGGCGGTCAGGAACCGGTTAATATGGAGATGTATAAAAAAAAAAAAATCATCAGTTAAAGGTTCCACTCACAAGGTGACAAACAATGCCCTGACAGGCTATGGGAGTGATCCTGCATGGGGTCTAAGAAACAGGCCTCGCTTGAACGGCGGCTCTGAAGGGGGAGAGTAGGAGGACGCTGAGAGCAAGAGCCGGTGGAGTCCTGTCAAGCCTTCGGGTGGAGTAACCAGTCGAGACACGTTTCAGAGGCTAGTCATGCCTCCTTCCTCAACCGATAAGATCAGCGAGGACTGTTTCTTAGATCCCCTGCAGGATCACTCCCAGAGCCTTGTCAGGGCATTGCTTGTCACCCTGTGAGTGGAACCTTTTTATTGTTCTGTTTTTTTTTTCATATACTTCTCCATATTAAACTGTGCTACACCATTGGTTGCCTGGCGTCTCTCTTCCTCTCTCTTCTTGCGTTTTAAATTAATTAGCTGATTAGTTTGACACCATGAGTCTACAATATTGAACTTCTTCACAATATTCTAATTTTCTGAGATACTGAATTTTGGGTTTTCGCTAGCTGTAAGCCATAATCCTCAATGAAAAAGAAATGCTTGAAATATATCACTCTGTGTAATGAATCTATAGAATGAGTTTCACTTTTTGAATTGAATTACCGAAATTAACTTTTTGATATTGTGGTTACATAGAGATGAATAAATATTTCCTGCCCAAACCCAAGTTACCTGCGTTTATCGAAGTTACCTGCGTTTATAGTCCCTTGTGGTATATAATACTTTTTTTATAAAATGTTTTTATTTGAATGTCTTATGCTGGCCATACACTATACAGAAAATCGGCCGAACCCATTTTCGAAAAACGAACGTTCGACCGTGACCGCAAACGATCGTGCCATCATATAATGTCCGATAATCTGTTCAGTGGACATGAATAAATAATTTTGTGTTCGTTTTTTTACATATACCTAGTGCAGGCAGTTCGGACGGGAAACACATTAACCTTGCAATTTATCGTACGTTCGGCAGAAATTTTCCAAACATGCCGTTCGTTTTTTTTCCACAAAAACGTCACAAACGATTATCGATTTGTACCCACTAACTTGCCGAAAAACGAACGAAGTGTCCATACGAACGATTTTTCGGCCGATTTTTCGTATAGTGTATGGCCAGCTTTAGTTTCTACCATTTCACTTAAAATTGCATGAGCTTAGACTATGCATCTTTTCTTCTTTTTATTGGTTCTATAGGGTTATTTTGTTTTCTTCTTAAATGATCTTTTGTGCATGGTTGTTACCAGTAGATGGCACTGTGTACTCATCTAAAGAGGGTAACAATTTTTTACTTTAGAACATTGCATCTGTTAAGAACTGTGCACACTATCATTGCTAAAAATTATGAACTGTTATTAAAAAAATAATAAAATAAAATCATGTCGGCGTTATTATAAGTTTGAGTGCTAAGAAAAATAAAATGATGCTGTATATTTAATTGCAAGTTTGTAGCAGTCACCAGCAAATCACTTTAGTTAACTGCTTTTTTAAAAAAATTTTACATATTTTAAGTGCTCATCTACATAATTCGAGGCTGTTTAATACGTTTTCACAAAAAAAAAAAAAAAAAAAAAAAAAAAGTTTGTTTCAAGATACTACATAAACCATAATGTGCATCGAAACCCAGGAACAATATAGTGGTATAATATATTGCATCTTATCAGACCCTGTGTGTGTGTGTGTGTGTGTGTGTGTGTGTGTTTTTTTTTTCCTTAGGCTTTTTATTTTTACCTGGGGATGAAGGCAAGAAGTGTATTAGGGCTGCAGAATACCTTGCCCTCTTTTCACCTCCATAGCATGAAGAAGGTGGTAGAAATTGTTCTGTAGTCCAGAGAACTGGAAACAGTGCTAAATGAGGCAGAAAGAGCAGGAAGCTGCCCTACTAGTTTTTTGGCACAATAAACCAGAATTTTTTGGCATGTATTGAACAGCTCTAACATAGTACTTTCAGATGTATATTTAAAAGAAAAAGGCAGCAAATATGAGGTATTCATTGTTAAGGTATAAATGACCTTTTATTTTGTTTTTTGGACCACAAGCATGAATTTGCTTTATTACAGGTATTTATAAAATGCAGACACAGCGCTTTACATACTATACATTTATATCAGTCTTTATAGATCATAACTCTATGTAGATTGCGTGTGTCTTGAACTGTTTTTCATGTATGTCCTTGGAAATGAAGACATTTTCTGTTCTTTTTTATATGAATAGTCCTACTTCTATGTAACTACTCCGCAGCACTGAACTTTTATAGCCTGCAACCAACATGCTTCTTCTACCTACAGGGCATTTGTGTTTTTGTTAACATGTTAGCTATCTGCATCTACCTGGGAAGGGTTTTAAGCCTAGGTTCACGTGTAAGCAGTTCTGCATGCTCACATGTATGCGGGCACAGTACCGCATTTATTTAAATGGGCTGCCGTACCTGCGATTCCTGCAGAAAAAAGGTCCCTGCACCTTTTTAAAAATGCGGCCCCCATGGAAACATGCTTTTTTTTCAGTGCACACATTTTCTTAAAAGCAGCGCCCTTTCTGTGTGCCTGAGGGAATGCATGCAATTTACAAACCTTCCCACACCTGCACAGATGTAAAGCTAGCCTAATGGTTATAAAAATATATCTAATGATTTGACATGTTTTAAAGAAAAAGAAACAAGGTTTCAATCATGTTCATACTCCTTATTGGCTTGGTTTCATGCATGCGTTGTTAAAAGGATGAAAATAATTTTTCATCTTGTAGTATTATATTAGATGCATGCTTCTTGCTCTGTTATGACGCAGAACTTGTACGCAGGTGATGTGGTCAAGTTGAGCAGGTGTTCCTGTAAGTGTCTCCCCCTCCAAGAATCACAGTTGTCTTTATTTAATTAGCAAGGGTTTAGAAAGGACAGCCATGGTGGTCATGTTGTTTGGAATGGACAGATTGCCTTGACCTGATGTTACATTGACTAAACTATGGGCACAAAGAAAATGGCACATTTTAAAATGCCTTTTGATGAGTCCTAAAACTTGCAGTGCGTATTGACTTCTCTGGGGTGTGTGGAATGGCACGTCCTGTCCTATGACCCCACTGTGCTTCCTGTGAAAGTTGTTAAACCTTTTACTGCCCCATGGGAAAAACTTCTTCCAAGATTTTGGAACAAAAGCATTGCAGTGTTCCCCCTGAGTGAGCACCTCTGCTTTTATGGGGCTCTTACGACCCACACTTTATGGGAGAAAGCTTTTTAAGGGCCTGACACCACTTGACTTTCATTTTGCTTTAAAGCCTGGGAACTTCCTACAAAGAAAATGTCCTTGTGTCACAGCCATAGGGGCAAGTTTGACACTTTTGTCCTCTTGTTGGAAATGAAATTATTGCTTGCTGGAAATCTTTCTTCTATGAAAGACCACCTTCACTTCCAGATGATGCTCCCTGTGTTTTCATAATGAAGAAAATACCTGTATGCAATCCATGTGGCCACTCCCAGTTAATTTGATTGACTTCACTCCTGCTCTTGGTGAACCTGAAGACTGCAACAGTTTAATCTATACGTTTTGGAAATTTGAATAATTGTTTGAAAATTGCAGTGACAAACATAATGATGTACATGCACTAAATTAAGATGTCTTTGCCTTTTATTGCTTTACCTTGAACTAACTTCCATTTACAGCAACATTCAACCATCTAAAGCCTTGCACTACTATAATATTATAAGGATTAAAAAACAAAAGAAAAAACATTCTTTCACTTTTTGAATCTATGAAAGATAGTGTGGCTTAATATATTCTGTCTTCTGTTTTGTACAGAGAAACGGAGACGAAAGTGGTGAAGATAACAAGTGGGGTGCCTCTGGCTGACGTAAGAAATTGATTTGTATTATTAAACTATGACTGTAAATTACTGATATGATTCAGTCAGTGCCTACAACTGCTAAATAAAAACTTTTGAAAATTACACGAAGTTCAGAAAACTACCAATACCAACTTAGACCTAAAGGTACACACATGTCCAGAAATTGAGATCTTTAAAAGTTATGTAATATTGCCTTGCAGTCTGTTCTTCTCTACGGAATAACTGATTTTCTTGTGTGGGATTTTTTGGGAAAGGCAGCCGTGTGTGTGTGTGTGTGTGTGTGTAAGAGAATCTCTTTCCTGTATTCCATTATCATAGCAGCCTCATACTATCTACAAATGTTATAGAAACCTCTTTTTACAGCATTACTTCATATTTTGTGGCCCTTATTTAGTAAAAAACAACAACCAAATGCCCATTCAACAGGACTGTAGATATCTTCAAAGTTTTCTCATCTGTGTCTACTGTAGATCAGTTACGCATGCAGTATATAACATTAACTCGAAGGCTGCTTTAAATTAAACCATCCATGAGAGACATAAGGAGGCTGTTGTGCTTGCCTTCTATTGCGTCTTGCCTGGGTGTCATGTTATTCCTCCCCGTCAGTACTTATGTAGTCCTCAACCTGTATATATAGATCAGAATTTGTAAATTCACTTGGTTGTTATTTGTTCCACATCGATGACTTAAGAAAATAAACAAAACTAGCTAGAGGTTTAACATGGTAGCCAGCACTAACGTTGTCAGGACGTTGCTAGCTATGGCAGCCTTCACTCTATAAGCCCAAGGATTTTCTCTTTAGCTAAAGCTATAAAAATATATAGAAACTGCTTTTACACTGTGATCAAGTAATTGGCCAGGGTTTCAAAGTGTGCATTATATCCTAGAATTTCCACCTCCTTGTCGAAGTGGAGGACCCCTTTAATTACATTTCTGTACTCCTCCGCTTTGTAGAAGGGAATTGCGCAAATATGTATGCGAGTGACACTTTTATATTAAAGTAGAAGTTCAGCCCAAAACTAACTAACTCTAAATCTACTGGCAGCCACATTCTAAGATAAATCTATCTAAACCAGTAAAGCAAAAATCTCTATACCTACATACCTTTTCTGCAGCCAACCCAGTCCCACACTGAGCTGTCAGCGACGGTTTCTCTGTGTAGGCGTGTGCAGGAGAGGCAGCTGACAATGGAAGCCCCATAGTAAGTCTATGGGTGACGTCACTTCCCAGGCATTTTCCAGCTGTTGTCTGCTGTCTCTTTCACACAGCATCCGCCACTTGAGACCAGACCGGATTGGCTGCAGAAAAGGTAAATTTAGCGATTTTTGCTTTTACAGGGTTGGATAGATTAGTTTTAGAATGTGGCTGCCAGTAGATTTCGCGTTATTTAGTGTTAGCCCGAAACTTCTACTTTAAATGCCCATTTTTATTGATCTGTGCAGAGCAATAGTTTAGGTGGTCACACTCCAGCAATGTTTTGTCAGATTTAAATGTTGCAGAGCAAATCTTATCTGGTGATTTTTTTTTTTTTTTTTCCTCTCTCCCCCTCCCACAGAGACTTCAGAAAAGAGCTGAAAGGTTTAATGTTCCTGCCAATTTGGATAGCAAAAAGGCAGCTCGTGCTATACGGTAAGTATTTTTTTATGGGTGTCATTTTGGAGCTTTTGCATATGTAGCACATGCAGACTAATTATGACAGTTATGCACTAATATACTGCAACCTCAACTTTTGTATTTAAATATTCTCCATTACATGTGCTCACCATTTGCTTTTTGTTTCCTTGTAAGGTTTGGTCTTCCTTCCACTGAGCAGAAAGGTGAGAATAAGAATGGATTTATCAGTCTTGAGAATTAGGTTTCATGTACACTGCTGCTGGTAAACAGACGTTTTAGGAGCAGTTGGGCATTTTTTTTCAGCTGCCACTGGACTCTCCTGTATGTTATCTTATCAGCACATGTACACAGGGTCGTTTATAATAGTTTCTAGGCAGTTGAGTTCAGAAGCATTTTTTGGAAAGCAAAAATATGCATTCAGAGGCATTTGAAACACCAAATGCTTGTAACGGCCTGTAAACGCGGTAACTCGCATTTAGCCGCGTTTCGTTTACAGGTGTTTTTAATGGAGATACATTTTTGACTATTTGAAAAAAAAAATTTAAGAACACTCCTAAACACAAACGTGGCAAAACTGACTTTTTTTTTAAACGTTGTTTACTATCCATCAAGTTAATTTGTTCAGGGGAGGTTGTAAAACGTCCCGTGTACATGAAGCCTTAGGGATTGTTTAGCTGTATTGCTCCAAGTATTGATGCCTCTCCATTTATTTGTTTTGTGGCAGTTCTTCTGAATAACAATATATTTTTTTTTTTTTTTTTTTTTTTTTTTAGGGCAGACCACAGGTGTAAAATCCCTGGTAAGTTTCCATTGTTGCCACCCATAGTCTAAAATAATGCATTTAGCGTTAAATTTTTACTTTGAAGAGTAAAAATGAATATTTGGACTTGGGGTATGTTACATCATTGTCACTTTTTTTTTAGTGCAGAATTGCAGCAGTTATTTGTGTTGAAAGTTTTTAAACCTAGTATTAGATTCTTTCACCATGATGGATTTTTTTTTCTTAAAATATTCCCAATCATAAACAAACTTTTATGAATTGGTGAAAAATATTTCTCATCTAGGTGAATGTTGATAAACTTAAAGTGAGAGCCCAAAGGTTTGGTGTCAGCGTTTCTCCAGTCACAAAAAAGGTAAGGGATTATTAGTTTTCTGCATGATGACAGTTAGCTAGTTTTCTTTTTTTAGTTTTTTTTTTTTACCATAACGGTAAGTAGGGTTTAGCCATACCAGGTACATGGTCATACACAGAAAAAATGTGTGATGAAAATCTGGCATGTGTTTTCAAGGGAACAAGCCCTTACTCTGATCAGGTCTGGTACTCTAATATGCATGACACAAAAGTCACAAAGGCTTGATACAAGCATCATTTTATAAATCTGCTAAAAGCCAGACCATTCTCTAATTTTTTCCTGTGTTGATGTTTGAGTATCAGCAACATTTGGATTTGCCTTTGCTACAGGCAAAATGGGAAGGATGATAAAGGATAACTTTGTGAAAACGTTAGGCTGCAGATTACTTAAAAAATGAATCCAAATTACATTGATTTCTGTATGCAGGTTACGCTTTTTTATTTAAAATGTTTTAATTGCAAAAGAGCGTTAGGAATACCAGAAGCATTTTATAGCATAGCTAGTGATTTTTACCCCTCTGTATTCTGAAATGTATTGTACACTATTCTGTTTTTGTACATCAGCCCCATAGACCCTGTGTTGTGAGATTTTCGTTTATTTTTTTTTTTATAGTTGAAAAATTTTGAATCTGCAAAATATTAATAAAGTACGCAGTTTGGTCTGGCTGGTTTCATTATACTTGTTAAAGGCATATAGGTGCAGAAATGTAGTTGGTTGGAATTGAGTAGTAATTGGAAATGAATATGCATTGTCTAAGAAACTATTTGACATACAAAATGTGAAAATTAAATTTCTCAAATGTTTTAATAAAACATATTGAGATCATTCTCAAAACACCCTTACAACTGTTGTAACACAAATAATTGGGAGGATTGACCTTAGTTTATAGCTTAATAGCACAAAGGCTTCCTGGGTTTATGTAGCATGGAATAAACGGGATGTTACTGTGCCAAATGTGTTCTGATTCTTTATTTGGGCATTTTACTATTTGCAGATGCTTTGTATAGGCAAATTGTTGAGTGTTCTGTAACGACTGCATATAGAGTGTAAACAAGTCATAACCTTTGTGTGGGTATTACATTGACTGTGTGTGGTTTTGTTTTGTTTTTTACGTTTGTTGGCTTGAATACTAGTTCTACTGCTGTTTTGCAGAACTGACCAACATATGGAAGGAGGGTAGAGGGAGAGCAACTGCTTTTATCTAATCCAACAATTCTTAACTAAGAGTCACTTGTAATGTGTATGTTTGACCCTCCCAGGTGTGCCCTCGTGCTACGCCTCCATCCGATCACCATTTCACAAAATTCCACCTCAAGCAAAGTAAATCTCACACTGTAGTGTTATCCTGCAATAAGATGCATTTATGAGGGTCCAGTTAACTGCCTTTGTCTTGCACTGTGCATGACATAGTCACACCTCCTTGTTGGAAAGGTTATTGCTTCTTTTTAATAAATACAAGAACCCTTCCCCCAGCTAATTTATGGCTCTTTCATTCCTTCTATTTTTTGTGAGCAGCATTCCAAATTTGAAACGGTTATCTTGGAACATTTTCTGTGTCTTTGTTTCTGGCTAGGATGTATTTTGTTTTCCAACTGTAATTTAGAAATATTAAATTGTTTAATAAATATAGGGAAAAAGTTACAAACCGTATACCCACGTCTGTGTCCATAGTTTAATACATTTCAGTTTCCCCACAGTAAGTAAACTTTAAAGTGGATGTAAACCCTCACATATACCTAGTGAAGCGAACAGCCTCAGATGATACACAGAGATTAAACAAATCTCCCTACATAAGTTTTGCATGTATATCTGCTGTCTTCAGCTTTATATACTGTTTAGAAAGTTCAGATCATGTTAGATTTTCTCTTCCTGTTCAGCACTGCAGTGAAGCCTGGGTATACAGCCCAGACAGCTGTTTGGAGGAAAGCCCCCCCCCCCCCCCCCCCTTCCTCATAGGTGGAGACTTTCAGAGCTGATCGTTGAATAGTTCAGGGCTCTGCTAATCTATTTAAAGCATCCGCCCCAACACAAAACTCAGGCTGCTTTTATCATATGTAAATAAAAAAGTGCAGCGCTAAAAATATACTTGCAATATATAACAATGCATATAACAGGTGAAAAGATTAATAAAGTGCATTCATTGCAATCAATAGTGTATGAGCAATATAGGAAATTAATAGCAAAATATTGCATAAAAAAAAGAAATAGGCAAAAAATTTAAAAAAACATGTACTAATTGAAGTACAATAAGTTCCATCAAGTGCGCAAAACCTAAAATTCAGCTAGAGATGAATTTCAAGCATAAATATCAGTGCAATATATAGGTACCCCTGATGATGTCATTTATGACAAAACGGTTGTCAGGACTGATTACGTACACACGCTACTGTGCATGCACAACCATCTGGCCATTTGCAAGGGTTTCGTTTGGATTTATGTATCTACAGTATCTGCCTGCATTTTACTAATCTGATGTAAGTGCATTACCTTTTATTCAAGTTTGAAGCTGATACAGTATCGCACTATGTGGAGCCTTTTGTTCCATATTCCGTAAACTTCAGCTTGCTGATCCATTGATGGTTTTTGGCACTACTTCCTGGTTTGTTGAGAGCCTTCTGGTTTACCAATTAAGGACACCTGAGAGAGCACCTGGGCTTTTCTTCAGTGGATCAGAGAGTGTTGTATGACCTCCCTGAGTAAGGGGTGGTCGCAGGCTTTCTGGTAAGCCTCCATTTTTTACTCTGGTGATGGGTGTCACACAACTGGGTGTCTGATCATCATTTCAACACAGTTTTGCAATTGACTTTACACATGGACTTTAGTCCCAGAGATCTGCACCCTTTTTATATATTGCACTGATATTTATGCTGAATTTTAAGTTTTGCGCAATTGATGGCACTTATTGCACTTTAATTAGTACATGTTTTAATTTTTTTCACATTTTTTTAATGCAATATTTTGCTCTTTCCTATATTGTTCATACACGATTGCACTGAATGCACTTTATTAATCTTTGCACCTGTTATATGCATTGTTATATATTGCAAGTATATTTTTAGCGCTGAACTTTTTATTTACATATTGTTTGTGCCTGGTATCTGGGTTATAGTGCACAGCTGCTGTGAAATCATTGTAGAAATCTTGTGACAACGCTAATTCGAAATGTGATTTGCTGTAGTTTTCTAAGTTTTTTTTTATGAACAATCTCATCGCTTCTGCCAATGCCTTACCAAACAGAAAACCACTAGCCCTTAACCCTGCCAGACGAACAGACTGCCAAATAACCAGTGGCACACAGTACAAAAGTAAATATGCAGATATAGGGGTAGGAATGCTTTGTGATCAGTAATAGTTGATGACTTAACCTGTAACAGGCGGTCTGCCTAGATAGTACTGACTAAAAACAAATTCAATTTAAAAAAAAATGAAATTGTCTAATAAAAGATGAAAAAGAAACGAAAATCCTGAATTATCATAAAGTTCTATATAAGGCTAGTCCCATGCAGTAGACAAAATAAATCTTTACACTGAAATTAGTCCAAGGCAGCCAGGCAATCCAGAGTGGGGAGCTCCAGGTACATGCAGAGAGAACAGTGCAAAGGTTTCTATAGTGTAGCAAGTTAAAATGTGGTAAAATTTAGAAAATCATAAAATGCACTCGTAAAGAAGGAAGTCTATATAGCAAAACAGCAGTGTTTGGAGGCATCCTGTTACTCCTACAGATTACACAGCCTTGGCCAGGGTTAACAGCTGAGGTTGCTGAATCAATATTACAGCCACTGGACTCTGTCAAACAAAGTCCTGCCCTCGGGAGGGGTATCAGTCATGAGGCGAGTTCAGGGAGACCCTCCCTTTCTTCAGGGAAAGGATTAAAGTATCAACAGACTGTTACTCAAGATGGCAGTGGTTATTAATGACATCCCTTTGCAACATCATACAATGTATCTAAAGCCAAATTATTTATTTATTTTTTGATCGAGCGTTGAAGTGTTTAAAATAGTTTCTCAGGCATTTAGGCTTTTGCGCTGTCTGTATCCCTACTGTGGAGAATGACCCTCTCCATTTGTCCTGGTAACCACTGTCACTGGAACTAAAATAAAGGGAAATCCTAAATTAGGAGTTGTCACAAGAACAGGAATATAAAAAAAGTTTTTGAAAGGAAGCACTTGAACCAGCGACAGTTTTGTCTTGTACAGTGAAATATTGGGACACAAATTACAAAAAAACCTGACTGGTTTCTACCATTCCCTAGTCTACCCAAACTGGGAAGGATGGGGGAAAGTGCTTTAGATATACAGTACTTAAAAGAGCAGGGTAGTAGAGAGGCCACAGGTGTACTGCAAAAAACTCTTTAGCTACTTTTTTGTACCAGTTTTATAGGTGTGGCTGGCTGATGTGTGGTCTTCACCTCAAATACTCTTTCCTTGCAAGAATTGTGGGCTTCCATAGTTACAGAACCCTGTTGTAACGTATGCCGTCTAGACTTCTCCTGGCTAGCTGTTTTTAAAAAAAATTGGAAGTTAACTTTATGGACTTGGTGCTTCTACCCGCTGACCCCTATGTAACTGCAGTAGCAATGTGGAGGTCGGCAGAAGGGCCATCGAACGGAGTGCCCTTCAGCAGCAGTAGAGGTAATAATTTACTCTCTTATAGGGATATCCTTCTGGACAATTTTATTTACCTCATAGGGATGCTTTAAACTGCAGTTCTACATTATAGTTGTTTTTTATTATACACTAAACTACTTAATTCAGTGCCAGCTAGGTTTTCCTAGTTTGAAGATGTCTTGTCAATCTGCAAAATTAGGGAGATGACCTTTTTCTGTAAAGAGTAATTCCAGAATTTAGCTTTATCATTAATTTAGAATCAATATATTAACTTGTTCATAATACATTTGCACTTTCTAAAGCCAAGTTGTTGAAAAATACAGAAAGCCTGTCGCGTTTTGAGAATATTGCCTTATATATATATTCTGTAACACATGAAACTGTTAGAAAAGTAACAGCTCTGGCCTGATGAGTCTTTCAGATGCACGATTTTGTAGCTGTGAATTTAGTTAGACGAGCTGGGTTTAGTTATTAGTCACATTAACGTCTAAATGTAAAGCACGGGTCACAGGCAACTTATTCATATATCATGGGTTATAAGCTTGTACCTTCAGGTGATTGGACATCTAACAAGCTTTTGAGGACATGTCTACCCGAGACCATTCCTCTATGAGGCGGAATTCTAGGGGGGGTGAAGAGGACGTAGAAGCAGTGTTGGAGGAAACTGCAGAAGATATCTCTCCCCCACATCATCACCATATTGAAGCAGGAGCTTACCATAATATGCTTGCTGATGATGAAACGCTTGTTGCAGCTGTCCATGGCATTGTACAGGCAGACCCATATCTCTCTCTATTATATATATATATATATATATATATATATATATATATATATATATATATATTCTCTATCTATCTATATCTATCTTTTTATTTATATTTTTATTATTATTTATTAGATGCTCTTAAAAGCTCTCCAACTAGGCAGGCCCTGCCCTGCAACCAGCTCCAGCTGCTATTTCAATATGTCAAACCACAACTAACTGGACCAGGGCAATGAACAATAAGCATGTCCCAGTCTTTAATGATTGTGCAGTTGCAGAACAATTAGAGTCTTCCATCTGATCTTTTTTGTGTAGATTCCCTGGAACATGTCCTGAGACCAATGTCCAGCGGTTATCTCTGTTTATATGCGTGGGGTTCACAGGCTAAAGGCTTGGTTGTCAGGCTTGCAAAACACACCTCAGGTATGCCTTTTCAGGGAAGATGCCCGTTTGGTGCGCCACTTGATCTGTTCATTAAGGAAGTCACAGGTGGAAATGTTTTGCTGCCTCAGAAGAAGGTAACAAAACCCTCCTTCAGGTGCATTTACCTTCACGCTCCTTCCATGTTTTAACTTCAAGCCCTGCTCCAAAATCCTCTCCACAATAAAGAGGCGCCCTCACTCTTAGGAGTGGGAGACATCGGCTACATAAATCTCACTAACCTTCAGAGTCTCCAACCCTGCAAGTACAGTAGATGGGTTACCAGAGTCACAAAATGACTAGGTGTTCCGCTGCAAATTAACTGTTCTACAGCTCTTCGTTCATTCATTCTAGATACGTCTTCTTAAATAGTTATTTTTTCCAAAAATAAAAAAAAAAATTCCTTCTGTTTATTTTCACCTATTGGGATTCAGTGATATTCCTGCAGTGACCACTGTTAATTTCGTAAACTAAAACATTTTAGTCGACTAAATGAATATTATTTTAGTCGACTAAAATACGACTAAAACAACTGAGCTGACTAAAATACGACTAAAACTAAAATGGCATTTTAGTCAAAAGACTAAAATGGGACTAACAATTAAAATTACGTTTTAGTCAAAAGACTAAGACTAAAACTAAATTGAAATTTGACTTCAAAATTAACACTGGTCTGTAGTGCGTGTTCATACCTCAATGTAATAATAAATAACATTAGATTTTTCACTCCAGCAGTATGAGTTTGCAAATTGTAAAGAATTGTTAACTAATGCATTACAATTGAATTACACCCATTAGATTTTAGACGACTAAAATGAGTATTAGTAGACTAAAATATATTGGAGATTTTAGTCGACTAAAACGTACTGGAGATTTAGTCGACTAAATGCGACTAAAACAATTGCAGAAGACTAAAATGCCATTTTAGTCCTAAGACTAAAACTATATCGAAATTTGCTGCGAAAATGAACACGGGCAGTGTTATTATCCGCATGGAAACTCTTTTCCCCACTATCAGTTTGAAGTAGTAATTCACCTAGACAAAAAAAATCTTCCTCCTATACAGTTGGAAAACTCCTTCATAAGACAAGAGTCTGCCTGGCTCAGTAGCAGATCTCCCAATCCTTGACCGTTCGGGGAACGGAGCCCATTCTCTTGTACAACACTGGAGCTCAGAGCGATCCAGATGTCTAACTCTGGACCCTCCCCTTCTGGAGGGGCACTAATTCATGGTACAGTTTGACAATGCCGCCATAGTGACATTCACCAATTAACCAACAGTCCCTTGGCTCACAGGTGGTTTAACTGCCAAATATGGAGAAAGGCAATTTTTTTCTTATTGGACAAATACTCATTGTCCACAAATTTCTCCAATCCACCTATTCGGAGTGGGCAGCTGATTTTCAGTTTACACCATCTGGACCAAGTAAAGTAGTATTTTTCATACAGACAATACAATGTATTATGCCACACCCTTTCTAATCAAGGCCCTCGATTTCACCAGTCTTCACAGCCTCTAGCCTCTCAGCCAAAGCTGTTGAAACCCAGATCCAAAGGAACAGAGGGATCTCTAACTCTGTCATTGCTACCCTGCTGGATGCAAGAAAAATCCACATTCAGGAACATTTATTATCGCTCCTGGCAATCTTATTTAGCATGAATTTAGAGAAGTATATTCAATTCGAGTTTATTTTGTACCCCTAGTCTAGCCCCCCTAGTCAGTTTAAGACCAGAATCTAGCTCTCAATGCCCTTAAAGGTCAGGTTTCAGCTTTATCTCTCTCTTCTAAGGCCTCGGGCTTGTCTTTCTGCACAAGAACCTTCAAGTTCCTCCTTGTATCAGGCCCTCTTTGTGGCACCCTGTGCCCCCTGGAGACCCTAACTCAGTTCTTTTTCCTGTGCAGTAACCAACCTTGCAGTCACTGTGGACAACTCCCTTAGAATCCCTGACCAACATAGTAGCCTTTTCCAAAACATAGCCTACATTTGATGCATCTCAGAACTGGCGCTCGGGGATGGGCGGCCCGTGTGCCCTTGAGCCCTCAAAAGCTTGCCAGTGTCCAAGCACCTGAAGGTACACGACTATATCCCATAGTGTATGAATAAGTCTCTTTTGTTCTGTACTAGGGATGCACCAATACCTTTTTTTTTTTTTTTTTTTTTTTTTTTAATACTCGCCAATGCCAATTACCGATACCTACTGCAACTCTTTTGTTTACACTTCAGCTGTCAACAATGGTACAAAGCATTGAAAAGTCATTTACAAATGAAATAAATTGATTTTGTTTTTTAATTTTGTGTTTTTTTTTTTAATGTGAAATGTGTAAATATATGTTAATATATATGTGTGAAAATATTCACTAACAAGGCAAACAAAAAAAAAAAAGTTTTAATTGTTTATCGTTTCTAAAATAGACGTGAACAAAAAAAAAAAGCAGGAAAATAATAAATAAATAGAGCAGAATAGGGAGTTAATTAAGGCTGATTAGAGTAACTTAAGAGTTAATAAGGGGTTAAACAGAAGAACATTTGTTCATCCCCACTGACAGCTCAAACAACTGAGCCTGAAAGTATCGGTTTCAGGTATCGGGTACCGATACTTGTGCAAATACTCGGTATCGGCGCAACTGTTCTGTACTGTACTCCAGGGTATAGAATTTTCAGCAAGTCAGAATTCCTTTTTTGACTCCTGAAATTTGTCTAGCGTTTATATTACTGCTTAGATAATGCTTAACCTCAAATTTCTTTGTCCAACAAACTATAGAGGTTGTTTATTCTCCACAAGAATCATTATTACTAAGTAACTTCCTCAATCTAACTTCAAGTGATTTATGCTATATGGACTTTTCTCTAGAGCTATGAATTGAATATTCTTGGGTATTATTTTGACATGCAAGATATAGGAAGCATTTGTTGCACAGCTTCAGTTATTCTTTACCAGTGTGTGTCCCCTAACCAGCCCATAAGTCTGTGTTTGAGAAGGTCTTTCTAACCTGAATGACTTCAACCTTGTCACCCCCAATCCCTCCTCCCTTTTAATTCTTCTTAATGAGGGCATATTTTAAATGTGGTCCCTGCGGAATTGTGGTCACTCATTGCAAAAGATTAGCTGCCCCAAACTGGCAGGCAAAATATTTGATGACGTTTTTTTTGTGGCAGGCGAGAGGCAGAGGTCAGCAGTCCTGCGGGGTTAATGTGTGTACAAAATAGCTACAGGAGAGGGCAGGGGGCACAAGAAGAATGGGTATGATTGTTTCAGGTTCACATGCGTGCTTAATTCAGATTTTTTATGATTATTATTTTACCTGCTTATTTTCTGTCGCGTTAAGAAATTCAATACACTGGCAGTCATTGTGTTACTCTAGTAAAGTGTTTAAATCAAACTTATGACTCTGTACTATAGATATTGAATATGAACTCTGTTCTATGTTTTAAGGCACAGTTTTGTATAAGCTGGGTACATATATATATATATATATATATATATATATATATATATATATATATATATATATATATAATTTTATTCTTCTCTTTCTTCACTTTTTTTTCTGCCTCATTTATCATAATGTCTTTTAAATGAGCATTGTCAGTATTGCCCCCAGCAATTGGAGCTTTCATTCCCAAAAGTTTTCTGCGTGGGTTTTGAATTTTATGGCAGCAAGACACAGTTCTTCACAAAATTACATTTACGGTATATTTTGAATATTTTATGGCATATTTATAAAGCAGTGGATGTTTCTGCATTCTCCTGGATATTAAAGTACACAGTCCAGGAAGGTTCACCCGCATGAAGTTTTTGGTTAATATCTCATTCATAGTTTTTGTAAATATTTCCCTAGGCAATACAAACCTTGCTAAAGATGATCTTCTAGTGTGGAGTATACAGTTGCAGGGGAAAGTTTATGTTCCTTTTGGTATTGTCTGGCTTTTTACAAAATCCGACAAAGACTCCGCGCTTAGGACAAAAAGAAGGTGTGCAGCCTCCCCTGATAGACCCTCTAGGGGGCTAATAGATGTAGTAAATTGGGGTAAATGGCGCTCCCTATACTTGGGGGAATAATTCTCCCTATTTATACAGAAAGGTGTACACTCCACACATTACACGCTTACATAAGCAAAAAGTGATGATCCACTAGTGATGGCCACCTATAATATATAACTGCATTCAATCAAATAAGTTGTGATATATAAATAGGTACCAAGAAAAAATATATATATCTAAATACCAAAATTCTGACCAATCAAAGCAAATAATAAAAAAGTGGCCATGGAAAAGCTAAAGATGAATATAAATATGTGAAAAATTAATAAAAATCAGTGATGTATCAAACCATAAATAATTCTCAGTGTTACATTGAAAAAAAAAATTACACTAAACATATCAATATCAAAATAAGTGCATCACAAACAAGTCCAGATGATAAAGCATCCCAAAAAATGGTGTCAAAAAAGAAAAAGGGAAAAAAATGGTGAAGCTCCAAAATGGCCAAAGTGTTCAGACAATCTAGTGACTCTTGTGCTGCCCCTTGTGGGTTCCCACTCACCAGCTCCTCATACCCCTACAGAGGTGGTAGGCATGTATGGATGATCGTGGATGGTCTCCTTTGGTAGCTCTACCATTGGCACGTACTTGCACCCACTACACCAAATCAAGGCGTCCAGACCGGTCATCCGCACAGCACATCCTCCACCACCACATCCAAACAATAATCCAGCAGCTCCTCAGGGCTAAGTCCTCATCGGAAGAGACAAAACTCCCATAGTGTAGTAACTTAAAAAATAATTTCAAAGGCGGCCTTTGAAAACATCTACGACGAAACGTGTAAGGCGGGGCTACGCACTTATGTCATTTCCGGTACAGA
Source organism: Aquarana catesbeiana (assembly GCF_042186555.1). Lineage (NCBI taxonomy): Eukaryota > Metazoa > Chordata > Amphibia > Anura > Ranidae > Aquarana > Aquarana catesbeiana. The sequence continues at coordinate 179,785,423 of NC_133325.1, forward strand.
GACAGGGAGCCTGGAATGCAGCTGAGGCGCATGCTGTGAGCCGGCTTCCTGTATACCGCATTGACCATACGCTGTAGTGTTTCTGTTAGCCTTGTTCCCATTTTGGGAAGCTTTTGTTTTTAGATTTTTTTAAATAAAAGTATTTTTTAAATTACTACACTATGGGAGTTTTGTCTCTTCCGTTGAAGACTTAGCCCTGAGGAGCTGCTGGATTATTTCTTGGATATAGTGGTGGAGGATGTGCTGAGCGGATGACCGGTCTGGACGCCTTGATTTGGTGTAGTGGGTGCAAGTACGTGCCAACGGTAGGGCTACCAAAGGAGACCATCCACGATCATCCATACATGCCTACCACCCCTGTAGGGGTATGAGGAGCTGGTGAGTGGGGACCCACAAGGGGGAGCATAAGAGTCACCTGATTTGGTCGCGCACAAGAGTCACTAGATTGTCTCAACACTTGCCATTTTGGAGCTTCACAATTTTCCTATTGCCATTTTGGAACTTCACCATTTTTTCCTTTTTCTTTTTTGACACCATTTTTTGGGATGCTTTATCATCTGGACCTGTTTGTGATGCACTTATTTTGAAATATGTTTAGTGTATTTTTTTTTTTCAATGTAACACTGAGAATTATTTATGGTTTGATACATCATGATTTTTATTCATTTTTCACATATTTATATTCATCTTTAGCTTTTCCATGACCACTTTTTTATTATTTGTTTTGATTGGTCAGAATTTTGGTATTTAGATATATTTTTTTTTTCTTGGTTCCTATTTATATATCACAACTTATTTGAATGCAGTGTTATATTATAGGTGGCTATCACTAGTGGATCATCACTTTTTGCTTATGTAAGCATTGTAATGTGTGCAGTGTACACCTTTCTGTATAAATGGGGAGAATTATTGTCTGGCTTTTTGTATGATTGTCTGAACATCTTGTTTGAACATGGAAGCCATACAAATTAAAACCATTTTATATATTCACACATCTTAAAATGTCGATTTCAAAGAATTTTAGTGGTTTTAAGAATATAGTCCAGAAGATCAATTGTTTGGTTTAAAGGAGTCCTGCTCTATCAAAAAAATAAAATAAAATGCAGGCTTGGTTACTAGCAGTCTGCTCTTCTGAAGAAGGTTCTGTTGGTGTAAGTCATGTATTTATCCAGTTTGTTTTGCCAAAGTCTTATGTAATGTTTCTGCTAGTGGAGAAGTAAACTTAGCCATCCAAGGAACGGAAGTGTGTAATGCGTAGGATTACCAGGTGGAAAAAGGATAACTAATGCAGCCACAATGTCTAGGGACCGTTAAGCTATTATTTTAGGGCGGGGTGGATTTGATTTAAATTGTCACTTTAAATCACTAGTAAAAAGGCTTGATTTTTAAACCATTTTTTTTAAAGAGCAACTGTCATCGATTTGTCTCACAGTGGCTTTCCTCTGACCCGCTGTTGACTCACTGACCGTCCCATTCACTTTAATGGGATGGCTGGTGATGCGGTAGTGACACAACAAGGTGATGGACGTGGTGGTTAACGGGCACTGCCATGATGGATCTGAAATGACCGGTGCTCTTTAAATGTAAGGACTTATTCTTGCTAGTAGTTAGAATCGTTAAAATTTGCAAACAAAATTAAGGTTTCCTATTTTAGAATAATAAGCTTAGTAACAGCGATATCAGAACCGATTCAATCATACAGTTTGTGGTGTACATAGATTTGCAAAACAATGGGATAAAGGAATATTCCTGAACTGTGTTTTAGCTCATGGTTACTGTGACATTGTGTGAATGCATCAATGCAGTGCATGTCATCTCAGCTTGCAGAGCTTGGATTCATTGAATGAAAAATAAAATTATTGCAGCCTCATGCTACATAACCAAGCTCCATTTCATGCTGAATAAAAAAAAAATTAATGTATCTTAAATAGAAAACTATCTTTAGATAGATTTTTATTCTAAAAGCATTTTATTAAAATTTGATAATGATCAAAGAAATCGATTTTAAATAAAAAAAAAAAATCTGACTTAAAAAAAATAAATAAATAAAAGAAAATTCATTTATATCCACCCTGTTTTAGGGTTTAGATATACTTTAAAGTTCATCTATGGTTGAAAGTTGAAATTTCTTCATTTCAACAATGTGTTTTTCATTTTCTAGCATATTCTTATTAATCTAAACAATCTTGAAGTTTGAAAACTTATTTCGTTAAGAAGTAACTAAAAGATAAATAACACACAAAGCTTGTGTGAAATTCAGCGCTAAAGGAACCTGATGGTTGCAATCAGAGTACACAAATGCTCATAAATCATATTGATCTGAAAAAGGTGCAAAGATGAAAGTTTGAGAAACAAAAACCGTGTTTCAAAGTGAAGTTTTGGGGGGTGAACCCCTTAAATGAGTCTCATGTTGCTGCAAAGGTTGGCAAGGCTGCTTCCAGTAGGGGTTGGGAACCCATAAACTGTGGAAGATAAAAGCAAGAGAGAGGAGAGAAGCGCCAGGCACATTCCTAGTACAGCAATAAAGTGAGAGAACGGATGAATAAGCACAGGGGGCACCGTTGAACAGCAGCATGGTCATGTCTGGAGGAGGAAAGTGTTAGATGTACTAGCAGAATTGAATACACTAACAAATTGAAGCCAAACTCCAGCTAACACTTTATCGGTTGCAGCGTTTTTTTTGGGGGTAAATTTTTTACATTAAAAAAGCTGATCACTGTAAGCACCCTTGCTAGTGGTAAATGAGTTGTCTCATCTCTGTAACTGATGCATACTTTTTTACAATTTTTTTTTTTTTTGTATTTATACATATACTTTCCATTCTGAAGTGTGACGTTATTTTTGTTACAAAATTTTTTAATTTTTTTTTTATTAAGGTGGTTTGTCATTTCCTGGCCTGCATTACTTTTTATGGTGGTGGCGCTGATTTTCTTTGTGTATTTACAAATCTTGTTACCATTTGGATTTGTGAAAGTAGTCCGAGTAAGGGGGTAACATTCGGAGAGTATAGAGTTTGAGAGAGGGCTTCCAACTACCTATTTGACATGTAGACTAACAGGGCAGCTTGTTGACATGGCAGATTTGCCATAGAAGATGACTACTCATGAATAATAAGAAAATAATTTGTAACATGCTTCAGTCTTTGAGAATTAAAGTGTAACTCCACTTTTGTTAAGAGGAAAAAAAAGCATTCCCCTCTGGGTGATAATATGAAGTGCCCCATGATGTACAATTAAGACATTATGATTTTTAGTTTACCTGTAAAATCCTTTTCATTGAGTACATCACAGGACATAGGGATCTCTCCCCTCTGTTCCTTGTTGCTTACTACAAAACTAAGGCTTAGCTGACCTGGGAATGGGTAAGACTGGGCGGGGATTCCTGCCTTTTTTGGCCAGTGTCCATCCACCTGAAGGGGGCAGCATAATCCAAGTAGTCATGAATATGAAGTGCCTTGTGTCTTGTCATGCGCTCAAAGAAAGATTTTACAGGTAAACCAAAAATTTTTTTTTCAAATATGTTTTTTTGCACTGATCAATGCATAAATGACACTGGCAGGGAAGGGGTTAACGCTAGGATGATCAAAGGGTTAACGGTGTTCCCTGGGTGTGTAATATGTGCGTGATGGGCTCACTGGGACAACACAGAGATTGCTGTTCCTGATCTCTAGGAACAGCAGATCTCCATGATCCCTGTCAGAATGGGGATCAGCCTTGATTACATAGGCAGATCCCCGTTCTGCCTCTCTGTATCGCGATCGTGGGTGGCCGGCAGACCTAGAGTCCACTGGACCCATGCGTGCCCACAGTATCTAATGCATGAAACGACGTACCGGTACATCGTTTCGTGCAGCCAGGCTGCCCTGCCTCAGTATGTGGGCGGTCCGGAAGTGGTTAACTTAAAGCAAAATTAAAGTCTTGTGGTTGTTAAGTTTGTTGTTTTAGAAAAAAAAAAAGTTATACTTACCTGCTCTGTGTTATGGTCTTGCACAGAGCAGCCCAGGTCCTCCTCTTCTTGGGTCCCCCGCCAGTGCTCCTGGCCCCTCCATCCTGTCAGGTGCCCCCACAGCAAGCAGCTTGCTGTGGGGGCACCCAAGCAGGCGCACTCCTGAGCTGTGGCTCTGTGTGTCCATTCACGCATTGGAGCTGCAGCTCGGCCCCACCCCCTCCGTCTCCTGATTCACTCACTGCCTGTGATTAACAGTCAATTGGAAGTACAAGTCCCCAGAGAGCCAAGGCTCTCATGGACATCGCTGGATTGAGAGCGGGCTCAGGAAAGTATTAGGGGAGAGCTGGGGGGGCTGTGCCTTTTACAATCACTTTAAAATTAAAATGATCTTGTAATGTATGTGTATTACATGCTAGTACGAAAGCGTTCAAGCTTTAGTTCATCTCGGTAATCCAGCTTTTTTATCAGTTAAATGGGTAAGAATAGCCTGATGAGCATATTAAAAAAAAAAAAAAAAATTCAAGCAGCCCAGAGCACCAATCACAGCCTGGAAATAGTGACTGTAAAACAGTAATTTCATTAGATCAGATCATAAATCTTATTTTTTTTTTTTTTTAACGTAATAAAAAATGCACAAGTTTGTAATAGTGATCTGACAGGAGTTCCCTCTTGTAAGTGTTGAGGGTGTTGGGATACACGTTCGGGTTCCTGTAGAGCAGCAATCCTCAACCATAGAACCTGGGGTTGCTATGGGTCTCTTGCTTATTACGTTTTATTTAAATTTACCCCCAAAGTTCTGAGACTAATGTCATTTGGTAGACCAACTGCATTGCACCAATGATCTTTTTTTCGAGTTCAAATTTTTTTTTTTCTTTTTGGATAGTTGGCATGCAATCTTGTACCAAACGGCTATCACAAAAGTTTTCACGGGAGATTTGCCGAAGGATACACAATAACCAATATGGATCCAAAGTCGCTCAGTGAGGTATCAACACTTAAGTTGCGTGTACACACGATCGGACTTTTCAACGGGAAATGTTCGATGACAGGCTGTTGGCGGTAAATCCGACTGTGTGTATGCTCCATCGGACAGTTGTTGTCGGACTTTCCACGGACAAATGTTGGCTAGCAGGTTTTCAAATTTTCCGCTGACAAATGCGTGGTGTCGGATTTTCCGAGCGTGTGTACACAAGTCCGTCGGATAAAAGTCCAAAGTACAAACTAGCATCAGCATGCTCAGAAGCAAGGACGAGCCAGAAGCGGTCGGTATTGTAAACTAGCGTTCGTAATGGAGAATTAACATTCGTGATGTGGCAAATTATAAAATTTCCAAATGGGATAATAATGAAGCTGCTTTGCTGGTGATTACTGATGGAGTTATTGCAAACAAATTTTCAAAGGCTTTTTTTTTCTAGTGATATCAAGAATAATAATTTTTATTTATTTATTTTTTTTATTTGGGCAAAGATACAACTATCTTGGTGTCCCTTGTCAATTTTACATTGTATTTTTTTAAAATGTAACTGCCTACTCCCAAACTGTCATTTGAAGTAAAACACATAGCCAAGTATTATTCTACACCATTTTTTTATTGTGCATTAAAAAAAGAAAACAAATAAAATTAGACATGATATCTGCCAATAGAACTTAACCAAAAAGTGTATTCTATGCATCCAAAAATATAGAAAATATAGCAAATCATATCATTATTCAACCAAAAAAATAATGTCAAAGCAATAACTCCAAGGCCAATAATAAATAACACGTAATCTCCTCTGATTCCGCAACATGTCTGGTTGACGAACGGCCGTTCAAAAATGAACTGAAAAGCGCTAAATGAAAAACGCAAAAAGAAAAGCGCGAATCAACTCTCACCAAACTTCTACTAACACGAAATTAGCAGAAGGAGCCCAAAGGGTGGCGCTAAAGAGCTGAAAAACCACATAGTACGTCACTACGTTTGTAATTGTTGTCCAACAATTGTGTGTATGCAATACAAGTTTGGGCCAACGCCCTTCGGACAAACATCCACGGTTTTGTTGGCCAACAATTCCGATCGTGTGTACGAGGCTTTGGAGTCCGATATAGATCTGGTAAGCGATGGCATCTTTAATGGTTTAAACATAGTAGTTATGAAGAGAGCAGGATAGCTGGCATTTGGATTGTCCACACCAGTCATAGCTCGGGGAATAATAAGAGACCAAACTAATGTCACTGGAGCATACAGTAAATGGCAGGGGGTTTTAAAAAAAAAGGTGGGGAGGAAGGGAAGATTCCAGGGGTTGTACTGGCGATGATCCTGAGTGTGTATTTTTGACAGGATTATAGAGCGAATAAGGGTTCCAGGAATGAAGTGTTAGTCGGGGTAAGTATCTGCTAATCCAGGGCTGCCAAATTTTAGTACATTGATATAGTTGGGTTGATTTACAAAATTGGGTGCTGCTCTGCATAGAAACTAATTGGCTTTAGAATATATATATATATATATATATATATATATATATATATATATATATATATATATATATATATATATATATATATAAATGTATAGTGTGTGTGTGTGCGCAGGTTTGATCCCTAGCTGCACTGTGTGCTTGGCCTCACTGGCTGACAGCATGCAAGTCCTGTGAGGAGGGCGAGAGAGCAGCGCTGTGCCCATGGTTCAAGATCGGGATAAAGCAATTATACAGGGGGGGTCTGGGAAGAGCTGGCCACGGAAGGGTTTTTACCCCAATGCATAGAAGGCATTATGGTAAAAAAAAAAAACTTTTGCATTTTACAATTGCTTTAAATCGCCTCCTCCTGCCCAGGACTACATGTCCATTATACATTGCTCCTCTCACATTCACAAGTTCTCGGGTGCTTACTGACATGTATTCATCGTGTACTGAGCCGTATGTGTGATGCTCTGTGTATATTGACATATACAGTAGGAACTGTATACTGAGCTGTAATTTGCCTATACTGCCACCTACGGGAGAAAGGGACAATGGCAAACAGCCCAGCATAACCCCTTCCACTTCCAGCAACCTTCAGTTTTCTTTTTTGCTTGTTTGCTCAGGAGAGTCAATACGTTTCTTATCGTACATCACGGGACACAGAGCCATAGTAGTTACTATGTGGGTTATAGGCCACCTTCAGGTATTGGATACTAGCACGCCCTAAGACAAAAAGTACACTCCCTATATAACCCCTCCCACTACTGGGAGTACCTCCAGCTTTTTTGCCAGTGTCTAAGGTGTTGGTCACAAGCAAAGATGAGATGTGCTGTGCTGAGCTCCACTGGAGCAATCCTTGCTGGAGCTAGCCACGCAGCCAGATCCATTCAAAGTGTCTTTGGCCGAATTGAATAGTATCCAGGCCTCGTATCCGAAGAAACTAGGTTTTGCCTGTAACGCTTCTCTTTAGAGAGCTGAACCCCGGGATCCAGTACTTTTTGGTATTAATGCCATAAAGTTTTACTGGCAGGGTGCTATTACAGGTCCAGGATTGTGGGTTTCCTCGAGGATCCCCAGCTCCTGAAGGTTTAACGGAACCCACCGTGAAGGATGAAGATTGGGTCTGTTGGTTTACCACAGAAAACCCTGCGGCAGGAAAGGTAAGTGGAATTTTCTAAGAAATGTTTAAAATTCTCTTATGAATGTCTCCTTTAATTTAGTAAATGCTGTCATGCCTATGTGTCACCACTATGGGCTGTATTGAGCACTCACCGTCTCATGCTTTCCAGAGAGCCCACGCTGTCTTGAAAGCTGCAGATGCTTCTTCCTCCGGTAAGTCTGAGGGGTTCCCTCTCCCCACCAGATTCCCCCCCCCATGCTAGTCTTCTTCCCCTCTTCATTGGGGAAAGAGCGCTGCAAAATTTGAAAAAGAAAAAGGCAAGAACGGCACGCCGCTCGGTGGCTTCCAGACACCCCCCCCCCCCCCCCCCCGACCTTTCTGCTCCTTCCCGACGGATCCCATAGGATCAGGAGCCCACACTCGCGCGGGAAAAAGTTCTTTTCATAAAAGAGGGAAATGGCCGTAGACGACGCGGGGGCGGAGCTTAGCGTGGCGTTCTCCAACGTCCAGCTCGGGAAGGTATGTTTTTAAAGGGATATGCAGTTGCAAGCTGCAGGAGCAAAGTAAAACAAATGTTTTGTTTGCATATAAGAGTTGGTGACACAGGCATTCCTTTGACACATTTACTACTGCAATCAGGCTGAGCATTAATAGCAGTGACAGAGCTGGACTGTTGCTCAAGCAGTGGATGCATTCCTTCTGATAGTACCTTTGTGCTTTGTGCATCGGGCTATGGCAGAAGGGGGGTGAAAAACACCTCAGAAAAGGCTCTAGTAAGACTTTTTACAGTCACACAGAAGCCTAGATCCATCCCAGTAAAGATGGCATCCTCCCCTAAGAATAATATGGCTGGTCAGAGTAAGCCATCAGAAGGGGCAAGTGTTGCAGCTGCTCTTAACACTGCAGCCCCTGTGATATTACTAGGAGGTTTTTTCTTCAACCGTTTTAAGTAAAGATTGATGCTTTAATCGCATCCCAGAGTGGGACTAAGCATAGCAGGTCCCCATCCATTGTTTAGGGCCCTTTTACTGAGGAACATAGAGCATAGAGATGACCAATTTCTCTCAAAGGACCAGGAAGAGGCTGATGTCTCCTTCCGAAGAACCTGATACGGAAGTGTCAGGTTCGCAGGAAAGGTTGTTGGTAGTCTCTCACTGAATTGGTCCGCTTCACATTTTTACTGCCAGTAACGCAGTCAGTGAATGAGCCCACCCCTGGGTTGGGTTCACTAAAGCCTCCCCAATCTGATTCATGTTTTTCCTATCCATTCATGGCTAAGAAAGCTTATGTATTCGGAGTGGGAGTACCCAAATAAACAATTTTTTTTCCTCCGAAAAACATTTTTCAATACTTTATCCTATGGGGGAGAAGTTTTATAAGAAATGGGGAATTCCAGCATTTGACGCTGCTATATCCTCTGTAAACAAAAATCTAACTTGTCTAGTAGACAATGCTCATATGCTAAAGGATCCAACAGATAATAAGTTGGAGTTCCTTTTTTGCTCGCAGGTTCAGTTGTTCAACCGGCGCTGGCAGCGATCTGAATATCTCAGTCCTTATAGGACCAGTTTATAGAGGTATTTAAAGTTTTTCCTGTTAGCGTTGTGTTCTACAATAGACGCGATGAAAGATTCTATTCTTCAGGCCTCATGGCTCATGCTAGGGCTGGTACATGTGCGTAGAATCCTATGGTTGAAAAATTGGTCAGCCGAAGCGCCATGCGAAAAGCTCTTGACCAGTTTTCCTTTTCGTGGTAAACGGTTATTTGTAGAAAATCTGGATAAGTATATCCAAAGAATTTCTAATGGGAAAAGTTCCCTTTTATCGGTTAAGAAGTTTAAGCATTTTTTTCTTGTAAGCGTGCTTCTTCTCCAGTGCCAGTGGCATCAGCCTCCAGGCAGTCTCGACGGCCTCCACCGTCAGGTTCAAGAGGTAAACCTCAGGGTCAGTCCCAGGGTCAAAATAAACCCACAAAACAAGATACTAAAGCCTCCTTATGAAGGGGCACCCTCGCTCGCTCGAGTGGGGGGGGGGCTTCTAAAGTTTTCAAGGGTCTGACAGGAACAATGTCAAGACATATGGGTGGCTTCCTCAATTTCTCTAGGTTACAAACTAGAGTTCTGAGAGTTCCTGTCTCCTCGTTTTCTCAGATGAAACGTTCCCAGAGATCCAGTGAAAAGAAAGTCTCTCTCTTTCCAGCTTTGGAATCGGTGACCCCTTGCAAGAGCAAGGTTTAGGGTTTTATTCAAACCTATTCATGGTTCCAAAACCAAACAGGGATGTCAGACCCATTTTGGATCTCAAACATCTAAACCGGTTTTTGAATTTCCATTCTTTTCACTTGGAGTCAATCTGATCAGTAGTCTCAATCCTACAAGGGGGAGAATTTCTGGCGTCAGTCAACATCAAGGATGCTTATCTCCATGTGCCGATTTTCCCCGCTCACCAGAAATTTCTACCGCTTCGAGGTAGAAAATGTTCATTTCCAGGTTGTAGCTCTGCCTTTCGGTCTAGCTACTGCAACTCGAGTGTTTACAAAGGTCCTGGGTCCTCCTTTAGCCAGGTTAAGGGCTCAAGGTATAACAATACTAGCCTACTTAGACAATCTTTTCTTGATATATCAATCGATAGCCCGCTTAGTCCAAACTTTGGTCACCTCAGTCCGCTACCTGGAATACCTAGGTTGGATTCTCAACCTAGAGAAATCCTCCTTAAAACCATCAATAAGATTGCAGTTCTTGGGGCTGATCCATAGATACAGCTCAGAAAAGGGTGTTTTTTTTTCCCCTAGGGAAAGATCAGTTCCATAAGGGAGCTGATTCAGTTGATCAAAACAAAGAAGAATCCTTCTATTCGACTTTTCATGAAATTGCTGGGAAAGATGGTGGCTTCTTTCGAGGCTGTTCCTTATGAGCAGTTTCATTCAAGACTGCTGCAAACCAGTATGCTGTCAGCTTGGGACAAGAAGGTCCAAGCTCTGGACTTCCCAATGCGTTTATCCCCCAATGTGCGTCAGAGCCTCAATTGGTGATTGATATCCAAGAATCTTCAAAAAATCCTTTCTACCAGTTACCTGGAAGGTGGTAACAGATGCCAGCCTTCTGGGCTGAGGAGCAGTCCAAAGGAAATGGTCCAAATCAGAGATGGCTTTGCCCTTCAATATTCTAGAGATTCGGGCAGTACGCCTGGCCCTCGAGGCCTGGACGCTCAGACTATGGGCTTGTCCTGTCAGAATCCAATCCGACAGTGCCACAGCTGTGGCTTATGTCATTCACCAAGGGGGCACGAGAAGTCGTGCGGCCCAGAAATAGGTGAATCATATTCTATCTTGGGCAGAAAACAGCATTCCTTGCCTATCAGCAGTTTTTCATTCCAGGGGTAGAGAATTGGTGGGCGGACTACTTGAGTCGCCAACAATTGTTCCTGAGAGAATGGTCCCTTCACCCTGACATTTTTCTGTCAATATGCCAAAGATGGGGAGTTCCGCATGTGGATCTGTTTGCGTCCAGATTCAACAACAAGATCGACAACTTTGTGTCAAGGACAAGGGATCCGGTAGCATACGGAACAGATGCCTTGGTTTTTCCATGGGATTAGTTTTCACTGATCTATGCGTTCCCTCCTGTTCTGCTGCTTCCGAGCCTTCTCGCAGGATCAAGCAGGAAGGGGAGGAGGTGATTCTTGAAGCCCAGCGTGGCCCAGGAGATATTGGTTTGCTGAGATCGTAAAGATAGCGTTAGTGGACCCTTGGACCCTGCCACTATGGCCAGACCTTCTCTCGCAAGGTAAGGTATTCCATCCTACCTTACAAACGCTAAATGTAGCGGTTTGGCTATTGAGACCCACATTCTGAAAGATTGTGGACTGTTATCTTCAGAGTCATATACTATAGAATCTGGAAGGCATATGTCTCCTGGTGTGAATCCAGGGGTTGGCACCCCAAGAAATATGTCATAGGTAGGATCCTTGAATTCCTATAGATAGGATTAAAAATAAAGCTGGCCTTGAGTACTATCAAAGGCCAGATGTCGGCCTTATCGGTCTTTCTTTTCAATGACCACTTGCTTCTCACTCTTTGGTTCGTAACTTTATTCAGGGGGTAACGCGGATTAATCCTCCAGTTTGGTCACCCCTGAACCATTGGGACTTAATTTTAGTCCTGTCGGCTTACAGATGCAGCCTTTTGAGCCAATACAAGATATTCCCTTGGTCCTCTTGACGGGGGAAAAATAATTTTCTTGATTGCCATATCTTCTGCAAGAAGAGTATCAGAGCTGCTCTTTCTTGTAAAGAGCCACATGGTTGTTCATAAGCATGAGGTTGTATTGCGGCCTCATCTTGAATTCCTACCGAAGGTAGTATCGGGTTTTCATTTAAACCAGGATATTGTTCTGCCTTCATTTTTCTTCCAGAACCTCGTTTCTGTGGAAGAAAGGTCACTACATTCTCTTGATGTGGTGAGAGTGGTCAAGGTCTATTGAAAGTGACCACTCAGATTCGTAAAACGGATGTTTTGTTTGTGTTGCCAGATGGTTGTAAAAGAGGACAGGCAGCATAAAAATCTACTATTTCTAAATGGGTTTGTTAAATGGTTGTTCAAACTTATGGTTTAAAGAGGAAAATTCCTCCTGTTCATATTAAAGCGCACTCCACCAGGGCTGTTAGTGCTTCTTGGGCAGTGCATCACCAAGCCTCCATGGTTCAGATCTGCAAAGCCACAACTTGGTCTTCAGTCCATACATTTACCAGATGCTATCAAGTAAGAGGCATGAGGATATCGCCTTTGGGCGCAGTGTACTACAGGCTGCAGTATGAGTCCTCTAGTCTCTTGGGTGCCCTACTTTGTAGTGTCTCCCTCCCTTCAGTTGGCATTGCTATGGGACATCCCACATAGTAACTATTATGGCTCTGTGTCCCGTGATGTACAATAGGAAAATAGGTTTTTTAATACAGCTTACCTGTAAAATCCTTTTCTTTGAAGTACATCATGGGACACAGAGGTCCCTCCCTTCTTTGGTATACACGTGTATTGCTTTGCTACAAAACTGAGGTACTCCCACCAGTGGGAGGGGTTATATAGGGAGTGCACTTTTTAATTTAGGGCGTGCCAGTGTCCATCACCTGAAGGTGGCCTATAACCCACAGAGTAACTACTATGTCTCTGTGTCCCGTGATGTACTTCAAAGAAATTTTTTTTTCTTTGCACAACCTTTCTTCTATCAACAGCTGCTGGTAGAATCGAGCCATACACTAAAATCCTCAAAGCCTCTCCAGGTGGCAAATGAGAGCAGATTTCACTAGTTCATTAAGTATACTGGTGTTCTGTCTGCCACAGCCCTGAATTCTTAGAAGTTTCTTCTGTCAGCCAAGAAGTGCAGGTTTTCCCAGGTCATTAAGTATTCTGGTGTTCACTCTGCCACAGCCTGGAATTACTGCTGGGTAACCCCATTTGTGTTCAGCTTTACAAGATGTTGCTATACGTCAGGCCAGTATTCTGCCTGCTTCTGTTTGTTTGCTCATCCTTGAGGTGAGCTGCAGCAGCCTATACCTACTGTGTTGGGGGTGAGGGGCTTTTTATTACTCTTAGGTGCCTTTTTTAATGCCATGTGCAATGGTTGAGTACTGTTTTATGTGCTGCAGCCTCCATTGCTTCCTTATTTCTGTGGCAGCTTTGGGAACCCTCCTTTTTATTGCGTAAAACGCTTTGTTGTATGTTTTTTTGCGGTGGCTGAGCCTGGTATAATGTACTGCAGCTATCTTTACTTATTTTTCATGCTTCTGCTATTTTTCCAGGCTTTATAATATCATACCTGGGGGCAGAGCTATCGTGATCACACCTGCTTCTTAATGCGCTCTGGCAGCTTCCCAGTGCTTACACGGCAATCTCTAAGTACTTTTAGTTGACATAGCATCGGCCAGACACATGTCAGACTACCTCAGGCCACCTGCAGTGGACCTTAGTCACAGAGCTCATTGCCGAGTACATCCGGGAAATTTTTGAGGGGCTGATAAGTGGAAGCACATCTTTATTCCAGGACTTCGTTCTTGTACATATTGTAACCCTGAGACTTTTGTGAAGGGAGTTCTCCATATGAAGGAGTTATTGTCACAGTTGAGGATCACTTTGACCCAGAGGTCTAACGTTCCTATTCCCCCCCCCCGCTAAATCTAGTAATAGACATACTAGACTTCACTGGTTCAGTCGTGGACCCCTTTGCAGATACACTACAAGATGTGGTATCTATGCTCTTTCTGTAAGAAAAATCTTTTCAGACAGTTTCTCAGTTTGTGGCTAATACACCAGAGCAAAGAGGTTGGGCTCCTGTTAAGTTGGTAGTCTGAGCAGGAGCCATTGATTCCACTATCTCTGGACTCTGAATTTCTGACACTGACACCCCCCCCACCCCCCCCCCCCCCCGTTTTACTCACCTGAGCCCCTTCGTTTCCATGGCATAGATGCGCTCTACCTCTCTGCCTGTTGTCTTGGCTATTGCTTGGATAGATAGCAGCGCAGTCTTTGGCTCCTGCTGCTGTCAGTCAAGTCCAATGACGCGGTGAGGTGGGGCCGAGTCCGGCATTCTGTGTCTATGGACGCAAAAGCCAGACCTGGGAGCGCGCCCGCACAGTAACTCCAAGGGAGAGCGCTTCTCCTAGGGGATTTACCAATGCGGGGGGGGAGCTGATAGCGCCGCCAGGGCCCCTAGAAGAGGTAGATTGGGGCCACTCTGTGTAAAACGAACTGCACAGTGGAGGCAAGTATGATATGTTTGTTATTTTAATAAGAGATTTACAACCCCTTGAACATGCCACAAGGTTTTTCCTCAACATTCATAAGTAGTCATCCCTTTTATATATGAACAAACAAATATACATGTGGCACTGGTACTGAAACAGATCCTATAGTACTGAAGTCCAAGTGGCCAGTGGGCTGCTATGCAGCCTAAAAAAAATAGTCTATTGATTCAGGGCCAGCCTTAGCAGGGAAGCAGAGGCGGTCTCCAAGAGTGCAAGAAAAAACAAATACAGGCGCCTCCGAGTTAGACTGTAAAGTGTGTATTAATAAAAACACATAGTAACTAGGTAAAAAGGAAGGGTACATCTGTGGGTTAACGCTCTGTGGGGCATCCATCACACTGGTCAGTAGAAGGAGGGCACATGTCTCTCACCACCAGGGTGCGCCAGCCGAGAAACATGTTGCAATCATGCCGGTGAGGTCATCCCCTCTAGCACTGCGATCCAGGAAGTTTTCCAAGCCTCTTCTCCAGCTCTTCACCGCCATACCATCTTCCTGCTGACTGGGAGAGTCCACAGAGTGGCTAAGACAGTGTACCTTCTACTGACCAGTGTGATGGATGCCCCACGGAGCATTTACCCACAGATGTACCCTTCCTTGTTTACCTAGATGTAAGTTACTATGTGTGTTTATTAATACACACTTTACAGTCTAACTCGGAGGCGCCTGCATTTGTTTTTTCTTGCATCCTTTTTTTTATGGTAGGACCACCAAGTCAAACAACCGATAAGCAGTTGGAAGTCCTCTATAGAAGCCTGTTCTCTCTGCCCTGCACCTCACCCCATTTTGCTGTGACTTTACTTTCATTCCATCCCTTTAAGAGATTTTTATCCCCACTGTGGTTGATTCCATGATTTATAGAATACAAAGAACAAATCATAACTTTTGATTTTCCCGTTTTGATGGTCTGGCGGAAGCTTCTCGGCATCTCTTTATGGGTCTCATGTCAATACACATGCGTCAGACACTTTGGTTAAAGTGCTGGACTGCAGGAACCTTTGTGTAAGAAGTGTTTAATGCATGTGGCCTTCAAGGCATGTTATCTCTCCAAACTGGCTTTTGATCGAATATTCAAGAATGCTTTTGGTGACAAGAGCGCACCTTCTCTAGTCTGAGAAATGTTCCCTTTGTTTTCCCTCTCCCTCAACCTGAATGTCTTTAATCGGTCCATGAATTTCACAAGAATCCACCAAATCTCTTTACCAGGGAGACCTCTTGGCTTCTGTGGAAGTCTACAGTGCTTTCCTTCATGTTCCCTTCTTTCCAGCACACCAGAGATTTCTTTGCTGTGGGGCCCTGATTTTACCAGTTCTTGGTCCTACTTTTCAGCCTCTCATTTACATCTGTCTGATATTTACCAGGTGCTGGCTCCAGCGTTTGTACTCCTAAGCTCTTGTGCAATAACCGTTGAGATAGCTAGGTGAACTCTTCTGTTAAGGGCACAGTCGGTGCAGGCTATGTTGGATAATGTGTCTTTAATTGTCCAGATTTTTCATCAGTTCATTTTGATTCTAAAACATTATAATTCGCCACTAACCATCATTTATAGAATCTGGGTCTAGTGTTGAACATCACTTAGGCCAAAGCATTTCTTCCTCAGGAAAAACCTAGTCTCCGATTTCAGCTCAAGAGTCATCAAACTTTGCTTTTATTTGAGAGAGCAGTAGGCCTGATGGGAGTTTTTTCATGACAGTTCTATTTTCCCAGTCTCAATCCAGACCTCCAACAGAGAGACAAAACCGATTAGTTTTGTTCCCGAGAACCAGGTTGTCCAATGCTTGATAATACGAACAGATGTTTGTGCTTGAATCAAATGGCTTACACATATATATAACAGACCAGGTGTTTAAAGGGGGATAACCACACGTTAACACTGAAAATTCTGAAATAACTTTTTGGCACACTGCCATACATCCTTACAAATTTTTAGCAACATTTTGCTTAAAAATAGTGATTTTTAGTTTATATGCTGCAATACATGTTCATGCTGGCCCACTTCATCAAACGAATCCCTCTGTCCAGCATGTGTGTATGCGTATATATAGTATAAAATATAAAAATAAACACTCCAGGTGCTAAAGGGGTGTGACCACATGTTGGCACTAAAAAATCTGAATTAACCCTTTGCACACTGTTCTTTGCAAATAAGAATAGGCAAACATTTCATTTTAGATGTGCAAAACTGATAGAGACGTACCCAAAAAGGCTTACAGCTGTAATTGCAGCGAAAGGTGGTTCTACAAAGTATTGGCCACGGGGAACGAATACAAATGCACACAACTCTTTTCACATTTATTTGTAAACCTTTTTAAAAAACATTTATCGTTTTTTTTTGTTTTTTATTTATATTTTTATCGTTTTTTTTTTCTCCACTTCACAATTATGTGCCACTTTGTGTTTGGGTCTATCACATAAAATACATTTACATTTTTTGGTTGTAAAGTGACAAAAGGTGAAAAATGTCAAGGGGTATGAATACTTTTTCAAGGCACGGTAGTGGAATCGGGACCTCCCTCCCTCCTCCTGCTGGTGTTCCCTCATGATGCATCCTAAAATTCTATTCACTTTTCCCACTGCCTGGTCACACTGTTTGGTCATAGTGCAATCATCCTGAAATAAGTACCCCCAAATCTTTTTTTCTCTGTAGTACTGGCCAACACTGTACCCACAATGTTGTTCTCTCTCTTTCAATGGGGGCTTCCTATTTTCAGGGTGGCGTTGGTGGTATTCGTAATCATAATTGGTTAAAAAAATAGGGGTGGGGAAAGCCTTCCCTATATCTGTAGTTTTACCAGAGATTACCAGATTTTGAGCCTATGGTATGATGAGAGAGCGGGATCCCATCTAGCGGAGATCCTGAAACAAGAAGAAACATGGACAATTTCCCACATGTGCTCCGCTTCAGTGGATGCCTTGAAGGACTACATTCAACAACTTTGTTTAGAATCTTACTGCTGAAGTGTTGGTTAGTGAAGTTATCCTGCAAGAAGCATGTGGAATGTTGATCTTTTCAAGAGGAACGTTTGCGTGGTCCTGGTTTGGATGAATACATCCAGAATGTAATGGTGGCTAAAAGTACCCTGTTACCACTCAAAAAGAAGTCAAAGCCTATAGTTCAGAAACCTGCTGCTCCATTCTCTTCCAAGAAGCATTCCTTTCACCTGTCTCGGTCCTTGGGATCCAAGCCCAAGTCCCATACCGATTTCTGCAAAAATCCATGGACCCTAAAGTCCTCCAAGCCTGGGGTCCATTCCACTTCTGCAGGGCATCAAAGTTTAGCAGAGGAAGATTACAGATGAGTGAGTCCACAACATAGTGACTCGAGGTTACAAGCTGAAATTTTTAGGTTTTCCTGCTCATATTAGTGGTTTTAAAACTGCTGTGTATTTTACTGAAAGAACAGAGAGCTTTGCCTGCTTCCTATATACAAACAAATAGAATTGAGCAGAGTTAATTGCAGTGACTTAGCATTTGCCTGATCTTTTCTTTGCTGTGGAGTTTCTTAAGAGGGCCTGTGTTTTTATTAAAAAAAAAAAAAATTAAAATGGTCATTCTCCCACCCCCCCAATTTTTTTTTTTTTTTACCCCAAAAAATCTAAAATGGGGAGAAGGCTCATCTCCGTCCAAATGGTGACCGATTTTTATTCTTCATCTATCCCTGCTGTGAAACAAAACTCGTCTTTGTCACTACTACAAGAACCTCTTACCTCATCAACCTCCCCCCTCTCTTCTGGTTCAATGAGCGTTGTCATGAACTGTTGAGTTTTTCTTTTTTAGGAGCCACCAACCCTGCTTGTCAGAGCATAGTGGTGCAAATAAAAACATAGATGTGTACAGAGCTCTATGGTGTAAGGCTTTCACCAACCCAGCCTTTTACCACCTCCATGGAAACCTTCCAAAGCATGTTTTCCAATGAACCAAAAGATCAGTAGATGCTGCCAACTAATGACATGTGTCCAGCATATGCTTTGCTGTATGTAGAACAATGCCTCACAGGAGCAGTCACACACACTGCATATCAAGCTGAAAGAGCAACTGAGGTGAACTGTGCCAGTCTTGCCATTAAGGGCTCAACTGTTTGGCTGATATTGATATTTTTTTTTAAGACCTTTACTGTTCCATATGGCTTAGTGTTCTGGAATGCTAATTAATGTGGTTAATTAACTTTTCATTATGCTAGAAAATCAAACTTGGCCATTTTTTTTTTTTTTGTTTGTACAAATCATGTGGTAACCTTGCAGGTTTCCATTTTTCAACGTTCTAAACCCAAGAATATACAGCTTACCAGTCCTTAGATGTGGTGGCTGCAATAGTTTTCTTTTTTTTTTCCCTTTATTTTAACCTGGTAATTTTGCCATTAACTCACTCCTGTCCTGAGGTGACAACCGTAATGAGCAGCATTGTCACCCTAGGAAGGGAGGTGTTAGGACTACAAAAACACCTCCCTCTGCTCTCCGTAAGAGGGGGGAGCTGTGTTGTAGTCCAGAAAGACAGCAGGGAACAACACTGGGGGCGGCTTCAAAGTCATCCGACTCTGAAGCCGCCCTACACAGCGTGACTTCAGCGCGGCTTGCAAACGACTTCTTTAATAGAAGTCAATGCAAGCCACTCTGAAGTTGCCCCAAGTAGTACAGGAACCTTTTTCTAAGTCGGAGCGACTTGAGTCGCTCCTACTAGAACGTTTCCACTGCACTACATGGAGCGCATCTTGTCAGGGGGCCCCATTGTGAACCGGCACTAATTGATAACTGTGCTGAAGCACTGTTGAATATATATAATTAAACTTTCAATGGTATATTTCACAGACCATAAAAGAGCAAATAAGGTGAATTTATTGTCTGAGCATATGTGCACCATTAAGGTGTATGTAAACTCCAAGATACTTGCGTTTTTAAGTGTCAGTACAATTGACACCTGATGTTCTTTATTAAATTACCAGTGTGTACTTTTATTGAATTGTTTTCTTAAACTTTGGTAATTAAGGACCAACTGTCAATAAGCTTTCAAGTTAAGGCATTGGGCAGCTTACTGCAGTCTCAAAGCAGCTTCATAATCTTAGACAAATGTTATCTGCACCCTTTCAGTTGTCATATTGCCCATGTATTAAAAAAAATTCTCTGCCAATCCTGTTAGAGTGAAAGTAATTTATATAAATGCAAATTTTCTGCCCCACCCTAACAACAAAGGCAGATATCTTTCGGTCGACTAGTCATCCCTGCTGCTCTAATCACAGAGGCTAATGTTGCTTTCAGATGGCCCTCAGCCCACGCTCCGCTGCTTCTTTTCTCCTGCATACAGAACCCTAATCCAGAATACTTTTCCCCTCCCCGCCTGTTCCCTTACAACTAACAAGTTCAGTAAGGCTCACTCCTTATTACAAGCATGTTGTCCTTTTGTTTAACTGAATGGCTATTTATGATATGCTGTCGTGCCTATCAAAGTCATTTTAAAACTCTTAATTCTAATATAAAATATAATTTTTACTATTTAAATTTTCTGATCACAAATTTTTTTAGCCTTAGGTGAAATGGTCATTGTAACTATATATAGTTTGACATCTTGGCTAATATTTACCTTTCCTCCCCATAATCTGTTATGGCATGTTTTTGGTTTTTTTTGTGTTTTTTTTTTTACCCCTGTGGCTTGATTTACAATCACTAGAGACAAGTAGCTCAATTCGTAAATGGGAATCGGCAAAATTCTGATTCATGTAGATCCGTTTTCTTTCCCAAAGACGACGCGTATATGAAACTAGATTTGACTATTTTGGGCAGTCTCTCTTGTTCACGTTGTATGTCTGTTTTCAGTTGTGTATTTTGGATTTTCTTTGTTTAAAGGAGAAGTCCAGCCTGAGCTCTCCGCTGACATCACTTCCATTAGTCGGTGCAGCGCATCATCCTGACTTCCCAAGTCTGGATCACCAGCTGCCTTGATTGATGGCAGTCTCAGCGAGCCACTCTTTGCCCCTCCACATCTTAGCACTCCAGTGAGCGTGGAGGAGCAAAGAGGAGACGCTGACTGAAAGTCAGCAGCTCTCCTCTCGGGGATCGGTGAAAACCGAGCCATCTGCAATGTTTAGTGGCTTGGTTCTCAGTGCAGAGACGGCGGGTGACTGCTGCAGCATCGGTCTGATGCTGCATCCACCTCGGTAAGTATGAATAAAAAACACGTACTTCTCTTTATAAAGCTGTGCATTGAGTTAAGTGCATAAAGCACCAGGCAGGCAATATTAAAGCTGAGTGTTCTGGTTGCGTTTACTAGAGTCAGTGATTACAGCAAAATATTTATCAAGCGGGACACACAAGACATCATGTGTAGCTTGCTAGGAGCCACCAAACATTGGGCTGTTTTTGAGAAATAAAACATAACATTTTGAGCAAGCAAACTTAACCACTTCAATACTGTTCACCTTCACCCCCTTCCTGCCCAGGCCAATGTTCAGCGTTCAGCGCTGTCACACTTTGAATGACAATTACGCAGTCATGCAGCGCTGTACCTATACATTCTTATCATTTTTTTCCACACAAATATAGCTTTCTTTTGGTGGTATTTAATCACCGCTGGGTTTTTTATTTTTTGCTAAATAAAAGAAAAAAAGACCAAACATTTGCGGAAAAGTGTTTTTCTTCATCTCTGTTATAAAATTTTGCAACTAAATGATCTTTCTTTATAAATTTAGGCCAAACTGTATTCTGCTACATTCCTTTAATGAAAATAACCCAAATCATTGTTTATATCTAGGGGGTCAACAACCCCCGACACGTGTGCCAGACATGCAGGTGGCCGCATTTAGGATGGCACACAAAGGCTTGGACACCCACATAGCCAGCCATCCGATTCTTGCAGCTGGCTACACAAGGAAGAGCACAGCTACCTCTTTCCCGCCTCCGGTTCCACCCACCTCATTCGGCTTACCTTCGTTTAGCCAACATGGTTCCTAATGTTCAGCCGCATATAGGGCATGTTGTGCCCCCTACTTCGAAGGATGCTGTACCCAGCCTGCTTAGCCACTACTCCCATCCCCACCCAGGGCACTCAGAAGATTTTGTCTTCGCGCACAGCACATAGCTTAAAATCATCTGATTATTTTACAGATACACCCTCAATCTGCCTGCTATGTTGCTGTTCTGACCTGTGAAATCTCCAGATCAAAACAGCAGCAAAGCTGCAGTAGCCAGCTAAACACTGTGCAGATGGAGGCTGTGTCTGTAAAATAATCTTATCTCAGCTATGTGCTGTTTGGGGAGGAGGAACTCTGCTTTATGATCTTCCAACACTGACCCCTATACGCAGCTTCTGTACACTGTTCTGCTGATCACATTCTTTGCCCCACTGACCTCTGTACTCTGCCTCACTGACCCTTGTGCATTACCCCACTGACCCCAGTCCTCTGCCCTGCTGACCCCATCCTCCACCTTGGTGAACACTGTTTTGCCCTGCATTCCTAACCATGTTGACTATTGGGAACTACTAATTTACAGGTGCAGAAATTGGGGTTGATATAGTCTGAAGGTGCAGAAAATGGGATGATCTGGGGTCTGAAGGTGCAGAGGAACTGGAGTTTATCTGGTGTGTGAAGGTGCAGAAATTGGGGCTGATCTGAGATTTAGAGGTGCAGAATTTGTGACTGATCTGAGGTGTGAAGGTGCAGGATATGGGGCTGATCTGAGGTGTGAAGGTGCAGGATATGGGGCTGATCTGAGGTGTGAAGGTGCAGGATATGGGGACTGATCTGAGGTGTGAAGGAGGTGCAGGAATTGGGGCTGATCTGAGGTGTGAAGGTGAAGAAATTGGGGTTAATCTGAAGTGTGAAGCTACAGGAATTGGGCCTGATTTTAGGTGTGATGGTGCAGGAATTGGTGGTGGTCCGAGATGTGAAGGTGCAAGAATTGGGGTGAACTGAGGTGTGACGGTGCAGGAATTGGAGTGATGTGGGTTGTGAAGGTGCAGGGATTGGTGTTATCAGAGATGTGAAGGTGCAAAGCTCAATATTTATTTCTAATATTCTCATAATTTACAGCATTTGCTAGTTTAAGATTCCATTTCATGGTTGAAAGTGTCAAGTTTAATTGTTTTTTATGTAGCTGGCACTCTGTTTTTTGTTTTTTTTTTGTTTTTTTAAAGGTTTTGGGCTCACTGTGTTTAAAAGGTTGCCTACACCTGATTTAGCCAGAAGGTTAGTCCACAAACTAATCTATATACAGTTGTGTGCATAAGTTTAAATCCCCTGGCAGGATTTATGATTTCTTGGCCATTTTTCAGAGAATATGAAAAGTAACACAAACTTTTCTTTCACTCATGGTTTAGTGTTTGGCTGAAGCCATTTATTATCAATCAACTGTGTTTCTTTTTTAAATCATAATGGCAACAGAAACTACCCAAATGACCCTGGTCAAAAGTTTACATACCCCAGTTCTTAATACCGTGTATTGTCCCCTTTAACACCAATGACAGCTTGAAGTCTTTTGTGGTATTTGTGGATGAGGCTCTTTACCTTCTCAGATGGTAAAGCTGCCCATTCCTCTTGGCAAAAAGCCTCCAGTTCCTGGAAATTCTTGGGCTGTCTTGCATGAACTGCACGTTTGAGATCTCCCCAGAGTGGCCCAATGATATTGAGGTTAGAGGTCAACCTTTATGGGTTTTTCTCTGGCCGATGCCGATATTTAGAAATCGGGCCGGCCGATTTATATGATGCTGATTTTTGCGGCCGATTTTTCTTTTTTTGGCAGGTGGCACTAGTTGCCAATGGCGATTGGCAGGTCGCACTGGTTCGCACTGGCAGGGGGGCACTGATTGGCACTAGCAGGTTTCACACTGAGCCGATTTGTCAGTTTCAATTACACTATATGTAACTGAATGCAGAGACCAGCTGTCAGAATTCAGTGTGATGTTGGGGGTGGGTGGGACCCGGGGTGGGCGGGGCCCTGCAGCTATCAAACACCAGCCATTGATTGTGCTGCTTAAGAAAGTGGTCGGGGCCACATACACGTAGTGTTTGATATCTGGGTCCCGCCCACCCCGACATCACGCTGAATTCTGACAGCTCCTTTCTCTGCATTCAGTTGCAAATCCATTTCACACACTAAGCACAGAGCCGCTCAGTGTGTTTAACTGTCAGTGGAGTGTGGAGTGTGGGGAAGGGAGGTAATCCTCGATTTCTTAAAAAAAAGGCCAACCTCTAATTGAGGTCAGGAGACTGAGATGGCCACTCCAGAACCTTCACTTTATTCTGCTGTAGCCAATGACAGGTTGACATGGCGTTGTGTTTTGGATCTTTGTCATGTTGGAATGTCCAAGTACGTCCCATGTGCAGCTTCCTGGCTGATGAATGCAAATGTTCCTCCAGCATTTTTTTTAGATGACGTACTGCATTCATCTTGGCATCAATTTTGACCTAATTTCCTGTGCCTTTGTAGCTCACACATCCCCAAAACATCAGTGATCCACCTCTGTCTTTCACAGTAGGAATGGTGTACCTTTTTATCATAGGCCTTGACTCCTCTCCAAATGTAGCGTTTATGGTTGTGGCCAAAAAGCTAAATTTTGGTCTCATCACTCCAAATTACTTTGTGTCAGGTGGTTTGAGGCTTGCCTCTGTGCTGTTTGGCGTATTGTAAGCGGGATACTTTGTGGCATTTGCGTAGTAATGGCTTTCTTCTGGCAACTTGACCATGCAGCTCATCTTTTTTCAGGTGCCTCCTTATTGTGCATCTTGAAACAGCCACATCACATGTTTTCAGAGAGTCCTGTATTTCACCTGAAGTTATTTGCGAGGTTTTCTTTGCATCCCGAACAATATTCCTGGCAGTTGTGGCTGAAATTTTAGTTGGTCTACCTGACTGTGGTTTGGTTTAAACAGAACCCCTTATTTTCCACTTCTTGATTAATTTGAATGCTGCCGATTGGCATTCTCAATGCCTTGGATATCTTTTTATATCCCTTTCCTGTTTTATACAGTTCAACTACCTTTTCCCGCAGATCCTTTTGACAAACCTTTTGCTTTCCCCATGACTCAGAATCCAGAAACGTCAGTGCAGCACTGGATAAAAGATGCAAGGTTCTGTCAGAAGTCCAGAAACGCATTGACCTTACACACACACACACACACACACACACACACACACACACACACACACACACACACACACACACTAATTATAAGCAAACAGATCACAGGTGAGGATGGTTACCTTTTAATAGCCATTCAAACCCCTCTGTGTCAACTTGTGTGCATGTTTACAGGCCAAAATCACCAGGGTATGTAAACTTTTGATCAGGGTAATTTGGGTAGTTTCTGTTGCCATTATGATTTAAAAAGTAAACACGCTAGATTGGCTGAAGCCATTTATTATCAAACACTAACCATGAGTGAAAGAAATTTTTTAGTGTCATTCATATTCTCTGAAAATGGCCAGGAAACCATAAATTCTGCCAGGGTATGTAAACTTTATGAGCACAAGTGTGTGTGTGTGTGTATATAAAAAATATATATATATACATACATACATACTCTCTGAAAATTGAGCAATCCTGATGTACTGACGTCCCTTTGTGTGAAAAAAAAATTATAAAAACCTCATATGGGTACAATGCTGCATACTGGGAGACTTGCCAGTTATGGGCTCTTCTTTCCTCACACATACGCAGAGCATGAGGAAAGGACTGCTGATAACCGGCAAGTCTGTTTACATGTGATCGGCTGTGATGGAACACGGCTGATTACCGTGTTCCATCACAGCCGATTGGCCCTTTACCCTGATCTGTGATCGTCTGTGTCCAGAGGACACAGCAGTCACAGAGCACGCCTTCCCAGAACCAGCCCACCACGCTGTAGCTATCTTTTGGCTGTCGCGTGGTCTGCAAGTGGTTAATAAAGTATAAATTTATTTTTCTTATCATACATCACGGGACACAGAGCCATAGTAGTTACTATGTGGGTTATAGGCCACCTTCAGGTGATGGACACTGGCACGCCCTAAGACAAAAAGTACACTCCCTATATAACCCCTCCCACTACTGGGAGTACCTCAGTTTTTTCACCAGTGTCTAAGGTGTTGGTCATGAGTAAAGATGTGCTGTGCTGAGCTTCACTAGAGCAATCCTTCCTGGGGCTAGCCATGCAACCAGATCCATTCAAAGTGTCTTTTTGGCCCAATTGAATGGTACCCGGGCCTCATATCCGAAGAAACGAGGCTTGTAACACTTCTCTTTTAGAGAGCTCCAGTGCTTTTTGGTATTAAGTCCATAAAGTTTTTCTGGCGGTGGTGCTATTACAGGTCCACGATTGTGGGTTTCCTCGAGAATCCCCAGCTCCTGAAGGTTTAACGGAACCCACCGTGAAGGGTGATGATTGGTTCTGTTGGTTTACCACAGAAAACCCTGCGGCGGGAAAGATAAGTGGAGTCTTCTAAGAAATTTTTAAAGATTTTTCTTATGAATGTCTCCTTTAATTTAGTAAATGTTGTCATGCCTATGTGTCGCCACTGGGGGCTGTATAGAGCATTTACCGTCTCTTGCTTCTCAGAGAGCACACAATGTGTCCAGGAAACAGCAGTTTTCTCTTCCTCCCTACCGGCAGCAGACCTCCGGTAAGTCTGGGGGGGGGGGGGGGGGGGGGGTTACCTCCCCACCAGACGTCCCCCTGTGCTGTTTTTTCTTCCCCCCCTTCATGGGGGAAGGGGCTCTGGGAAAAAAAAAGAGGCGCGAGCGGCTTCCAAGCCCCCCTTCACCATTACTGCCTCTCTCCCTGCTGATCCCATAGGATTGGAGCTTGTGCGGGAAAAACTTTTTTTTTTAATAAAGAAAGAGGAAGGGCCGTAGACTATGTGGGGGCTGGGCTTAGCACGGCGTTGGTGTTCTCCAACGTCCAGCGCAGGAAGATGTGTTTTGAAAGGCACCATTGTTGCTGTTGCAAGCTGCGGAGGGACACAAGAGCAAAGGTGGCATGCAAGAGGTTTTTGGTAACACAGGCATTCCTTTTGACACATTTACTACCGCATCAGGCTGAGCATTAATAGCAGCAGCAGGGCTGGACTATTGCTCAAGCAGTGAATGCATTCCTTCTGGTAGTACCTCTGCTTTGTGCATCGGGCTATGGTCGGAAGGGGGGTTAAAATCACCTCAAAAAAGGGCTCTAGAAGGACTAGTCACTCGGCAGCCTAGAACCAGCTCAAAAAAATATGGCATCCTCCCCTGAAAGTGATATGGCCGGTCAGAGTGAGCCATCAGGAGGGGCAAGTGTTGTAGCTGCTCTTAACACTGCAGCCCCTGTATATATTACTAAGGAGGTTTTTTTCTTCAAAAAGGAAAATTCTTTCTACCAGTCACCTGGAAGGTGGTAACAGATGGCAGCCTTCTGGGCTGGGGAGCAGTCCTGTAAAAAAGAAGCGTCTGTCCAAGGGAAATGGTCCAAATCGGAAAGGACCTTGCCCATCAATATTGTAGATATTCAGGCAGTACACCAAGCCCTAGAGGCCTACACGCTCAGACTACAGAATTGTCCTGTCAGGATCCAATCCGACAATGCCACAGCAGTGGCCTATATTAATCACCAAAGGGGGCACGGGAAGTCGTGCAGCCCAGAGAGAGGTGAATCATATTCTATCTTGGGCAGAAAACAACATTCCTTGCCTATCAGAAATTTTCATTCCAGGAATAGAGAATTGGCAGGCAGACTACTTGAGTCGCCAACAATTGTTTCCAGGAGAATGATCCCTTCACCCCGACATCTTTTTGTCAATATGTCAAAAATGGGGAGTTCCGGACGTGGATCTGTTTGCGTCCAGGTTCAACAACAAGAACGACAACTTTGTGTCAAGGACAAGGGATCCGTTGGCATACGGAACAGATGCCTTGGTTTTTCCATGGGATCAGTTTTCACTGATCTATGCGTTCCCACCTGTTCTGCTGCTTCCGCGCCGCCTTCGCAGGATCAAGTAGGAAGGGAAGGAGGTGATTCTTGTGCCCCCAGTGTGGCCCAGGAGATCTTGGTTTGCCGAGATCATAAAGATGGCGGTATGGGACCCTTGGACCCTACCACTGTGGCCGGACCTTCTCTCGCAAGGTCCGGTATTCCATCCTACCTTACAAATGCTAAATTTAACGGTTTGGCTATTGAGACCCACATTCTGAAAGACTGTGGGCTGTCAGCTTCAGTAGTTTCTACTTTGGTTAATGCTAGGAAACCGGCCTCCAGAGTCATATACTATAGAATCTGGAAGGCATATGTCTCCTGGTGTGAATCCAGGGGTTGGCACCCCAGGAAATATGTCATAGGTAGGATCCTTGAATTCCTACAGATGGGATTAGAAATGAAGTTGGCCAGGTGTCGGCCTTATCAGTGTTTTTCCAACAACCACTTGCTTCTCACTTTCTGGTTTCGTAACTTTATTCAGGAGGCAACACGGATTAATCCTCCAGTTAGGCCACCCCTGAACTCTTGGGACTTAAATTTAGTCCTGTCGGCATTACAAAAACAGCCTTTTGAGCCAATACGAGATATTCCCTTAGTCCTCTTGATGAGGAAAATAATTTTCTTGGTTGACGTATCTTCTGCAAGAAGAGTATCAGAGTTGGCTGCTCTTTCTTGTAAAGAGCCATATTTGATTATTCATAAGGATAAGGTTGTATTGCGGCCTCATCCTAAATTCCTACCGAAGGTAGTGTCAGGTTTTCATTTAAACCAGGATATTGTTCTGCCTTCGTTTTTTCCAGAACCTCGTTCTGTGGAAGAGAGGTCACTACATTCTCTTGATTTGGTGAGAGCAGTCTATTTGAAAGTAACTGCTCAGATTCGTAAAACAGATGTTTTGTTTGTGTTGCCAGATGGTTCAAAAAGAGGACAGGAGGCGTCGAAATCTACCATCTGTAAATGGATTCGTCAAGTGATTGTTCAAGCTTATGGTTTAACCCCTTCCCGCCGACCGTACGCAGATATGCGTACTCGGCTTTCCGGTGTTATACAGGGATGATGCCCGCAGCTGCAGGCATCATCCCGGTACCGTTGTTTACAGCGGGCGATCGGCTACCCGTGTATAACAACCGATGCGGCTAAAAGCCGCTCGGCTGCTATACCGGAGGAGCGGGAGGGGACATCCCCCGCCTTCCGCCGCTGTTACCGGGCCTCCCGTGCGATCGGGAGGCCCGGTGTCCATTCGGCTGCCTTTGGCGGCTGGGGGCGGGCTGGAACGAAGCCGCGAGCGTTCTCGTTGTAAACGCGGAAGCGACGTCATGACGTCACTTCCCGCTTACTCGGCTGCCAATGGCGCCGAATTTAAAAAAGTACACAGTATTCAGAATCGCCGCTTTCGGCGATCTGAATACTTTGAAGTGTAAAGGAGGGATCGGGGGTCTTTTAGACCCCCAATCCCTCCATAAAGAGTACCTGTCACCACCTATTACTGTCACAAGGGATGTTTACATTGCTTGTGACAGCAATAAAAGTAAAAAAAAAAAAAAAAATTTTTAAACACAATTTATAAAGTACAAAAATAAATAAAATTAAATTTAAAAAAAAAAAAATTTTTTTTTTAAAGTGCCCCTGTCCCCGCGAGCTCGCGCAGCGAAGAAAACGCATACGGAAGTCGCGCCCGCATATGTAAACGGTATTCAAACCACACATGTGAGGTATCGCTGCGATCGTCAGAGCGAGAGCACTAATTCTAGCCCTAGACCTCCTCTGTAGCTCAAACCTGGTAACCGTAAAAAATTTTTAAAGCGTCGCCTATGGAAATTCATAGGTACCGTAGTTCGTCGCCATTCCACGAGTGCGTGCAATTATAAAGGGTGACATGTTTGGTATCTATTTACTCGGCGTAACATCATCTTTCACATTATACAAAAAAAATTGGGGTAACTTTACTGTTTGGATTTTTTAAAATTCATGAAAGTGTCACTTTTCCAAAAATTTGCATTTAAAACACCGCTGCACAAATACCGTGTGATAAAAAATATTGCAACAATCGTCATTTTATTCTCTAGATTCTCTGCTAAAAAAATATATATAATGTTTGGGGGTTCTAAGTAATTTTCTAGCAAAAAATACGGATTTTAACTTGTAAACACCAAATTTCAAAAATAGGCTTAGTCATGAAAGGGTTAAAGAGGAAAATTCCTCCTTTTCATATTAAAACACACACCAGGGCTGTTAGTGCTTCTTGGGCAGTGCATCACCAAGCCTCCATGGCTCAGATCTGCAAGGCCGCAACTTGGTCTTCAGTCCATACATTTACCAGATTCTATCAAATGGATGTAAAAGGTCATGAGGATATCACCTTTGGGCGCAGTGTACTGCAGGCTGCAGTATAAGTCCTCTTGTCTCTTGGTGCCCTACTTTTGTTGTGTCTCCCTCCAGTTGGCATTGCTATGGGACATCCCACATAGTAACTACTATTGCTCTGTGTCCCGTGATGTACGATAAGAAAATAGGATTTTTATAACAGCTTACCTGTAGAATCCTTTTCTTTGAAGTACATCATGGGACACAGAGGTCCCTCCCTTATTTTGTATACACGTGTATTGCTTTGCTACATAACTGAGGTACTCCCAGCAGTGGAGGGGTTATATAGGGGGTGCACTTTTTGTCTTAGGGCGTGCCAGCGTCCATCACCTAAAGCTGGATATAACCCACATAGTAACTACTATGGCTCTGTGTACTTCAAAGAAAGGTATTTTACAGGTAAGCTGTTATAAAAATCCTATTATCAGCAGAATTGCCTTTGGCGGGGAAAGCTATTACAGATTTGGAAAAATTTGGTACCCATCAACATGAAAGAAAAACCTTTTAAAACCTTCTAAAAACCTAAAAAGTAATTTGCATCCATGCACTTGCTTTTGATTTCACAAAATATTTTAAACAATATAACAAATTAAACTAGAGTGGACAAAAATGGGACTCTTAAACTAATATTTTGTTGCCCAACCTTTAGCGGCAATCACTGCACACATGCAATTTCTTCAGCTTGAAATTTGATTTCTGCTCCCCCCAACAGGTAGTTTGCTCCACTCTTCTTGAGCAAACTGCTCCAGATATCTCAGATTTGAAGGTTGTTTTCCCGAAACGATATAGTTCAGCTCTTTCCATAGATGTTCAATAGGATTAGGATCAGGGATCATAGACATTCCAGAATAGTCCAATATTTTGTTCTTAGCCATTCCTAGGTGCTTTTAGCTGTGTGTTTTGGGTCATCATCTTGTTGAAAAACCCATCACTTTCAACATAGAAAGCTTTCTGACATTGGGCTGTACATTTTGTCACAGAATTCCTTTGGTAGTCCTTAGATTTCATTGTACCCTGAATAATCTGTATTCACGGTGTTAGTTGCGGCCAAACCCCAAAACGTCACCAAGCTTCCTCCATGTTTCACAGTATGTTCTGTTCTTTAGATGCTTTTGTTTTAATTGTCTCTGAACATTGAGCTTATGTGACATGGCAAAAAGCTCTTGTTTTGTCTCATCTGTCCCAGAAGGATTTTGTAATTTTGTCATTAGACATTTTATCATATTTAAGTCTGGCTTTTTTATGTTTTTCTTTCAACAGTAGAGTCCTCCTTGGTCGTCTTCCCTTGAGCCCACTGTCATTCAAAAAGAGATCAATGGTGCTGTCAGAAACTGATGTACCTTGACCATTGAGTTCAGCTTGTATCTATTGGAAGACTCTTTGAGGAAGATTTACTAAAACGGGTGAACACAGAATATGCAGTTGTGCATAGTAACCAATCAGCTTCCAGGTTTTATTGTCCAAGCTTATTTGAACAAGCTGAAGTTAGAAGCTGATTGGTTACTATGCACAGCTGCACCAGGTTCTGTGTGCACCAGTTTTAGTAAATCTCCGCCTTTGTCTACCATTTGCACTATTGTTCTGTTCATACAGGGGTTGTGTCATTTTCCTCTTTTTCCTCCAGTCTCACAACTCTCCATGATTAATACTCACCTGGCTGAGCTTGTACTGGGCACAGTCCAGTGAAAGGTGGGTGAATAATCCTTGTTAATCAGTTGCAAATTGACTGTTGGTCAGATGATCACCCCTGGATACTGCATACCTATAACATAAATCTGTTGATTCTTATGTGTGCTATGACAACCTGAAAAAATGCTGTATATGTATACAAAACAGTTGTCAATCCTTGGGTTAACCTCCTAAATAAGGTATTAAAATAAGTGTTTGAAATATCATAATTTCTACATTTTATACTTTTTTTTTATCCAGGGGTACCAACAAGTCTTTTTTCACACATTGTTTGCTTTACTCTGTTACATAGCAAACGCATACAAGTGTACATTTTCATTTCATCACTTTCCAAGAGTAATGAAGAATTGTTTCAATGAGCTAATAAGATACCAACAAATTTGTCCACATTTGTATTTGTTTTGTGGCAGTATGGTGATTAATTTAAGAGGAATGTGAAAACGATAAATAAAACCCCTACTGATATTTGTTTTTGGTTTTTATATTAGTCAGGTTTGCGTAATTCTATTTTTTCATAAACATCCGCACCAAAACATGTTTCTCTCCAAAGAATTTAGGGGTAAATAATTGTTAAAGAAAGAGCCAGATCTCTCCCACTGAAGATCTGCACAGATCTCATGGAGAGAGCTTCATTACAGAACAACTGGGAGTTTTAACTCTCAAAAGAAAACTATACAGCATTTGTCCATACAGACGTAGACTATATTACCAAAAGTATTTGGACACCTGCCTTTACGCACACATGAGCTTTAATGGCGTCTTAGTCAGTAGTGTTCAATATTGAGTTAGCCCACCCTTTGCAGCTATACAGTATCTCACAAAAGTGAGTACACCCCTCACATTTTTGTAACTATTTTATTATATTGTTTTCATGTGACAACACTGAAGAAATGACACTTTGCTACAATGTAAAGTAGTGAGTGTACAGCTTGTATAACAGTGTAAATTTGCTGTCCACTCAAAATAACACCACACACCCATTAATGTCTAAACCGCTGGCAACAAAAGTAAGTACATAAATGGATATAAAAAATACTGCGCTAAAGAGTAAGAATAAGGTGAGCTGCAACTAAAAAGTGTTATACGACACTGTACAAATATACAAAGATAAAAAGTCGCGCTGAATGGTGGGGAAAATCAATAATATATGTTGCCCAAATTAAGTGCAAAAAATTAATATGTGAGTGACACAATAATCAAGATGAAAATGCAAAATTAAATGCATCAACTAAAAAATTACATATTGAAGTGCATAAAAATCAATACAATCAAGTGTTATCAAAAAAGAAAAAAAGATTGAAAAAACCCCCAGAGTTAATCAATAATAATAATAAAGAATGACTCCATATAGTGAAAACAAAAAAAGTCCAGTAAACATGTTGATCCAAAAAGTGATGTTTTGGTGAAATTCCACACTCAAGTGACTAAGTGAATAGCTATATCCTCCACCACAGAAACAGCTGCCGCTTACCAGAAGGCGGTGATCCCTTATTATAGGGGACTGCACTGA
Organism: Aquarana catesbeiana; assembly: GCF_042186555.1. Taxonomy (NCBI): domain Eukaryota; kingdom Metazoa; phylum Chordata; class Amphibia; order Anura; family Ranidae; genus Aquarana; species Aquarana catesbeiana. Next base: position 179,818,201 of record NC_133325.1, read on the forward strand.
CCGGCTTTTATCTCCCTATTTACATCTCTAATGCTGTAAGTGTTCATTTGTCTTTTTATATTACAATAAATGTAAAGGATTTACACTATGTGGAGCCTTATTTTTTTTTGGTGACAATACTGCCTATCAATCGATTCTTCCACTGACCCCTCCACTGACCTCCGCTGACCATCCCTGCTGACGCTGAGGAGTTTGGTGCCTGTCATTGGGATCCCGGGCTGGGGTTACAGCCACCCGCTCAGTGTGGTCCCCTATAATAAGGGACCACCGCCTTCTGGTAAGCGGCAGCTGTTTCTGTGGCGGAGGATATACCTATTCACTTAGTCACTTGAGTGTGGAATTTCACCAAAACATCACTTTTTGGATCAACATGTTTACTGGACTTTTTTTGTTTTCACTATATGGATTCATTCTTTATTATTATTGATTAACTTTGGGGGTTTTTGCAATCTCTTTTTTTGTATTTTCACTTCAGTCAGTGTATATTTTTAGTTTTATTTTGCAAAAAAAATGTTTTTCCTTTTTTGATAACACTTGATTGTATTTATTTTTATGCACTTCAATATGTAATTTTTTAGTTGATGCATTTAATTTTGCATTTTTATCTTGATTATTGTGTCACTCACATATTAATTTTTTGCACTTAATTTGGGCAACATATATTATTGATTTTCCCACCATTCAGCGCGACTTTTTATCTTTTGTATAAAAGTACACCCCTAAGTGAAAATGTCCAAATTGTGCCCAATTAGCCATTTTCCCTCCCCAGTGTCATGTGACTCATTAGTGTTACAAGGCCTCAGGTGTGAATGGGGAGCAGGTGTGTTAAATTTGGTGTTAACGCTTTCACACTCTCATACTGGTCACTGGAAGTTCAACATGACACCTCATGGCAAAGAAGGATCTGAAAAAAAAAGAATTGTTGCGCTACATAAAGATGGCCTAGGCTATAAGAAGATTGCCAAGACCCTGCGGGCTGCAGCACGGTGGCCAAGACAATACAGCAGTTTAACAGGACAGGTTCCACTCAGAACAGGCCTCGCCATGGTCGACCAAAGAAGTTGGATGCACGTGCTCAGCATCCTATCCAGAGGTTGTCTTTGAGAAAGACTTATGCGTGCTGCTAGCATTGCTGCAGAGGTTGAAGGGGTGGGGGGTCAGCCTGTCAGTGCTCAAACCATACGCCGCACACTGCATCAAATTGGTCAGCATGGGTGTCGTCCCTGAAGGAAGCCTCTTCTAAAGATGATGCACAAGAAAGCCTGCAAACAGTTTGCTGAAGACAAGCAGACTAAGGATACGGATTACTGGAACCATGTCCTGTGGTCTGATGAGACAAAGATAAACTTATTTGGTTCAGATGGTGTCAAGCGTGTGTGGTGGCAACCAGGTGAGGAGTACAAAGACAAGTGTGTCTTGCCTACAGTCGAGCATGGTGGTGGGAGTGTCATGGTCTGGGGCTGCATGAGGGAACTATGAATGTCAACATGTACTGTGACATACTGAAGCAGAGCATGATCCCCTCCCTTCAGAAACTGGGCCGCAGGGCAGAATTCCAATATGATAACCCCAAACACACCTCCAAGTACAATGAGCTAGTATGCATCGCATACTAGCTCATTATGAAATACTTACCTTAGGATCGGTGCTGTTGCATCGGTCCCCGTACACCGCTGTGACTGGCAACATGTCTCCCGGAGTTATTTCTGGCTTTGCTCGTTCTGGTGCTGTGATTGGCCAAAGCCACAATGTTACCTCCCGTGCAATGCAGACGGGAGCCGTCGCTTGCAGTACAGCTGCTAAAGAAACAGCATGAGCGAGCGGTTTCTTTAATGCGCATGCACCGATGACGTCGGCACAAGCTTATATGGTAAATCTCCCCTAAACCGTGCCTTATTATAGGTTTACCTGTAGGTACAAGTGGTGTAACTAGGTTTACAACCACTTTAGAGAGAGAGAGTGAGAGTTCTAGGTCTAAAAGATTTTCTATTTTTGTCATTCCAGTCTTAATATAAAGCTAGGTTGGTGAATGGACTTTTTTCAACTGCAGTCAAATATAGCCTGTTCACCCCCTATTTCATGCTTGTATTGGTTGGTAAAGGCACAGCAGTACCATAGTGATGAGTCCTTTTATTCATTCCTCTGTTTATTTTGCTTTGTACTCCACTTGTCATGTGTAGTTTACAAACTCTTGTGCACTAAAGCACAATGGATTGTCTCCTAGTGGCGCCCCTCCTTTTCGCAGCCTGATTGCATGATGTTTTTTTAAATGAAACCCATGTAAGTCCCTTTTTTTACTTGGTATTGGCTTCCTAATGCCAAGGAGGCTAATACCAAGTCAAAATCAGGTACTTACACAAGTTTCATTTTAAAATACATTGAAGCATTTATAAAGAATGCATTTGCTGATTTTTTTTTTTTTTTTTCTTTTGTAATCTGCTCTAAGCTGGCCATACATTATACAATTTTCTTTAGATTTACCTTCAACTATGTAGTGCAATTGCAACTGCCTGATTGGATACAAATTTGAAGTGTTTCGGTTTGACCTCGTATAATATGTTTTTTGTAAATGGTAGTGTTGTCCCCCGCCTCCCTGCCAGGCACAAAACCTGACTAATCTACATGAATAACTCTTTCCAGATAGGGAAGAAATCTTATTGCCAATATCTTTCTAAACAGCTTTAGGTCTTAAAGGGGTTGTAAACCTTCGTGTTTTTTCACCTTAATGCATCCTATGGCAGTGAACGGCCCCCTGTTTTACTTACCTGAGCTCTGGAATTTCCCACGGCAAAGACGTGCTCTTCTTCTGATCAGGGTTCTCGGCTCTTGATTGGATAGATTGATAGCGGCGCAGCCATTGGCTCCTGCTGCTGTCAATCAAATCCACTGACGGGGCGGGGCAGAGTCCTACATTCGTCTATAAATGCCGAATGCCGGCTGCAAGGTGATCCCCCAGGAGAGTGCTTCTCCTAGGGGGTTATCTGATGCGTTGCGGTACCCCAGAAGTCAAGGGTTGGGGCCACACTGTACAAAACGAACTGCACAGTGGAGGTAAGTATGATATGTTTTGTTATTTTTTTTTTTTTAAATCAAAGCTTTACAATCACTTTAAGGAGAGAAATTTGTCTGTAGCTGACGCAGAGCGAGGGGTCTTTATCAGGCTTTATCAATACAGTGATATGTGCCTGGGAAGTATCCTTCAGGAGATTGCCTTCTAATATTGAGTCAAAAGCAGATACAAATTTTGGGGCCAAGGTTTGCCTAAACGTTTTATAATAAAATGGGGTAAACCCATCAGGTGCCGGACAAACTGGTTTACCAACTGGCAAACTTTTGCCATTTTAAAATCTTCTTCCGATATAGGTTTGTTGAGTACTATTTTTTTCTCAGGAGAAACTTTTGGAAGGGAAGAATCTACAAGATATTTACTTATAAGTTCGTCTTTTTGAGTAGTCGCAATTGGGGACAGTTGATCTGGGAGATTCTCAATTGGAGCTGCAAGATTCTGGCTAAAATGAGAATCACTATTTTTTTGCTTAGAGTAAAGATCACCATTCTCGCGGCGTAACATAATTTTTCACATTATACAAAAAAATTGGGCTAACTTTACTGTTTTTAGTTTTTTTTCTAATTCATTAACCACTTCAGCCCCAGAAGATTTTACCCCCTTCCTGACCAGTGCACTTTCTACAATTTGGCACTGTCACACTTTAACTGACAATTGTGAGGTCATGCAATGATGTACCCAAACAAAATTTCCATGCTTTTTTTTCCCACAAATAGAGCTTTCTTTTGGTGGTATTTGATCACCTCTGTGGATTTTATTTTTTGCACTATAAACAAAACAAGAGCGACAATTTAAAAAAAAAAAAATACTTTTTGCTATAATATCCCCAAATTTAAAATAAAAAACTAATTTCTTCATCAGTTTAGGCCAATATATTATATTCTACATATTTTTAGTAAAAAAAAAAAATCACAATAATCATATATTGATTCGTTTGGGCAAAAGTTATAGCATCTACAAACTATGGGAAAGATTTCTGGCATTTTTTATTATTATTTTTTATCTGCGATTTTTAGCGGTACTGCGACGGCGCACATTTTTTTTGGGACCATTGGAAATTCTACAGCGATCAAGGGGTTAACTGTGTTCTAACTGTGTTCTAATATTGCGTTAGAAAAACCGCTGCGCAAATACAGTGTGACATAAAATAATGCAGCAACCGCCATTTTATTTTCTAGGTCTCTGCTAAAAAAAAAAATATACATATGTGTGTTTATGTATATGTGTATATATATTGTATGTGAGTGTATATTTTATGTGTGTGTATATGTATATATATATAGTGTGTGTGTGTGTGTGTATGTGTATATATATGTATATGTATATATATATATATATAGTGTGTTTGGGGGTTCTCCGTATTTTTCTAGCAAAAAATACTGATTATAACTTATAAGCTACAAGCATCAGAAAAGGTTTAGTCTTTAACCACTTCAGCCCCCTTCCTGACCATGTCATTTTTTGAGATACGGCACTGCGTCGCCTTAACTGACAATTGCGCGGTCCTGCAACGTTGTACCCAAACAGAATTGATGTCCTTTTTTTTTTTTCCCCCACAAATTGCTTTCTTTTGGTGGTATTTGATCGCCAGGGGATAGATCTGTAATTTTCTTTTTCTAGTAATGGTGGCAATCCTTATACCAGGACTGCGACATTGGGGCGGACAGATCGAACACTTTTGACACTGTTTTGGGATCATTGACATTTATACGACGATCAGAGTAAAAATATCCACTGATTACTGTATAAATGTCACTGGCAGGGAAGGGGTTAACACTAGGGGGAGATCAAGGGGTTAACTGTCTTCCCTAGGTGTGTTCTAACTGTAGGGGGATAGGACTGACTAGGGGAGGAGACAGATTGGTGTTCATACTTAGTATGAACACACAATATGTCTTCCTCTCTCCTGAGAGAACTGGGATGTGTGTGTGTTTACACACACACATCGTTCTCGCTCTGTCACGCCCGCCCGGCACGCGCATCGGCTCCGGGGTGCTGGGGGTCATCGCACGTGCTTGCTGTGACGTTTTTAAAGGAGTGATGTACAGCTACGGCGTTTTGCGCAGCCGTGCCAACCTGCCACAGTATAACTGCGGCAGCTGGTCGGCTAATGGTTAAAGTGATTGCAAAGGCTTGGTTATTTAAAAATAAATAACAAACCTGTTATACTTCCCTCCTCTGTGCAGTTGGTTTTGCACAAAGCAGCCCAGATACTCCTCTTCTTGGGTCCCTCTTTGCTGTTCCTGGCCTCTCCCTCCTATTGAATGCCCCTTCAGCCAGCAGCTCTCTATGGAGGCACCCGAGCAGAGTCAGAGCCCTGTGTATCCATTAAGATACGGATCCCTGATCTGGCCCCACCCCTGAATGGCTGACTGACTTTGACAGCCGCAGGATCCAATGGTGCCGCTGCTTAGAGATGTAAAATTTCTGGAAAATTTGAAGCTCGGAAAAAACCCCTTTTTTTTTTTTTTTTTTTTTTTTTTTTTTTCCGTTTTTGTGAGGGGGGGGGGGGGTGAAATTTTCGTAAAAATTGAAAAAAATGCTACATTAGCACTTTTTTGTCTTTTTAAGATTGAAAGTCATTCTGTTACTTCAGGAACATAAAATATGACTTTGAACAATTTGACTTGGCATAAAATTATCACAACTAGCATATTAAAAATATAGTGTAGCCAAACAATTATCACAAACAGAGTTTACTTTTTATAATATTTATTTGTAACAAAGGGAGGAACAATCTCCTGAACTGCTTACTAGTTTGTGGAACAGCCAAAAAGCCTCTACAAAACAATTTTCAAAACCAAAAGTAACAATTTTTCATATTTCCTCTCCACAGTATTAAATAAAAATAAAAACCCCATTGTCATAAAAAGAATTGAAGATGGGGAAGTGTTAAGAAGAGAGTGGGACTAGGTTTCAATGGACATTTAATCAGAATCATTTTCTGAGCTGAAATTGTCAGTATCCGTCTCTGCTTCTGCAGCTACTCTTTTTTGTCCATCACAATTAGGAACTTCTAAAAACTTAAGGTGAACACCCTGTCTTAAAATATTTTAATCATCATGTTAAAATAAAATATTCCACAATTTTTTTTTTTCTTTTTTCAATTTTTTCGAAAAACAAAAAAGCCTTCAGGAAAAAAACGTTTTTTTTTCCGGGCCTTCACATCTCTACCACTGCTGTGTCTCAGCCAATCGAGAGTGTCCCAGACGGTTTAGACATTTGTGGACATCTCTGGAGAGAGAAGGGGCTCAGGTAAGTAATTAGGGGGTGCCAGGGAGGCTGCTACACACAGAAGGTTTTTTATCTTAATGCATATAATCCATTAGGATAAAAACAACCTTCCTTTACAACTCCTATAAGTGGTTAAACTGCCCTCATTTACAGACAGAAGTTCATTCGTTTTGATCTAAAAGAAGGAAATGTTACAATGTTTATCTTTATCTCGCCTTAGAGATCGTGTGATAAACTTGGCAGGCTGCCTGTGGTGTTTTTTTTTTTTTTTTTTTTTTTTTTTTTGACAGCTGTCGGCTTGAGCAGCGAACTCTCTGCACTGAATCAAAGAAATGCTGTGTTAAGATCGTGAGGGGGGTTGAATTGCAATCTCGATTCTTTAACGATCTTGCAGCTCTAATATAAAGCTGAATAAAAATCTTTAAAGCGAATCGCAATATCTACAGATTCAGAAAACCTTTGATTCCCTGTGGACGCAATGGACTGTAGAAAAGCCTGTGTGAACAGAACGCATATGGAACATGCAAGAAGCCTACCTGCTTTGTTACCAAATTCATAATACAAGTGCCTACTTGTATTTTGAATTAGGTTTGAATACCTAATATTGTGCAAGGGAAATAAATTTAAAAAAAAAAGACTATTGCTTGGATGACTGAGGTGAATACAACTGCACCTCATTCACTTAGCATTCACTAAGTAAATATGTGATTTGTTCCTTTGATGCACTGGAAGATTTTACTAAACCACAGATACACTGTATACCCTATTGGCACAGATAGCCTGTAATTTTGAAAAGGGTGAATCGTGAGGCTGCACCTCAATTTAAAAAGCACACATATATGGGAAAAGGTTCAGTTGTTTAACTCCACATTTTAATGGAAAAGTTTAACCACTTCAGCCCCGGAAGAATCTACCCCCTGCCTGACCAGTGCGTTTTTTGCGATTCGGCACTGCGTTAACTGATAATTGCGCAGTCGTGCGCCTTGGCTCCCAAACAAAATTGACGTCCTTTTCTTCCCACAAATAGAGCTTTCTTTTGGTGGTATTTGATCACCTCTGCGGTTTTTATTTTTTGCGCTATAAACAAAAAAAGCGACAATTTTGAAAAAAAACGCTTTTTTAAAAAACTTTTTTGCTATAATAAATATCCCCCAAAAATGTTTTAAAAAATGTTTTTTTTCCCTCAGTTTAGGCTGATATGTATTCTACATATTTTTGGTTAAAAAAAAAATCGCAATAAGCGTTTGGTTTGTGCAAAAGTTATAGCGTTTACAAAATAGGGGATAGTTTTATGGCATTTTTACTATTTATTTTTTTACTAGGAATTGACGGTGATCAGCGATTTTTATCGTGACTGCGACATTATGGCGGACACCTTGGACATTTTTTACACATTTTTGGGACTATTGTCATTTATACAGCAATCAGTGCTATACAAATGCACTGATTCCTGTGTAAATGACACTGGCAGTGAAGGGGTTAACCGCTAGGGAGAGGTTAAGTATGTCCTAGGGATGTGTTACTAACTGTGGGGGGGCGTGACACTTGTGACACGTCACTGATCTCTGCTCCCAATCACAGGGAGCAGAGATAATTGACACTGTCACTAGGCAGAACGGGTAGATGCTTGTTTACTTTAGCATCTCCCCGTTCGACCTCTGTGTGGCGATCGCGGGTATCCCCTTGGCGATCGAGTCCGCGGGACCCGCGACTCGACTCACGGAGCCCCCGGCCGGCGGCACGCACACAATGGCACGGCGGCAAATTCAAAGGGACGTACGGGTATGCCCATTTGCCCAGCCGTGCCATTCTGCCGACGTACATCGGCATGCGCCGGTCGGGAATCTGTTAAGCTCTGTGACAGTGGAATACTTGTTGTTGGTGGCCATGGTGGTTGCAACACCTCAGACTGTTGATCTCCTGAGTTTTTATTTATTGGTCCCTACTAGGCCTCTGGTGTCCGACCTGCAGTCCGGAGGCCATATGCAATGCTTTTGCACATTTTTTTTTTTTCAGCCCTTGGGGTCCTTGCAGGCACTAATCTGTGTTTCCCAATTGTTTTGTTTATAGTGGGTATTTCTAGCAGCCTCATGTAATATGTCTCCAGTTTATGGCTGTCTCCAGAAGCATGTCTCTAGCAACTCCTATAACATGTTCAGTTTCTGACCATATCTTGTATCATGTCTGCAATCTCTGACCATCTCGTTTGACTACTGTATATATTCTGCGTTGGCTGTTTCTGGTCTCTGATTTTTTTTTTTTTTTTTTGTGGGGCCCTTTGGTAATGTAGGGGGCTGCACTTGAGGCCCTCCATGTCAAGAAAGTTGCCCACCACTGCCCTAGGGTTTGATGGAAAAGGACTGAAACCAAATACCTTCCACATTACACTAGTAAAACAAAACAGATCTACCCTAGAACTAAAGAACAAATAAAAATGTAATACACAGCTGACAAAAGTTGTCTACTATGCCTTCTTTTTTGGAAACCATGAGTCCCCTTCTATGGTTAACTGTGGAACTTTTACCTGGTGGAGACTATGGAAGTTACAGTATGTTAAAGCATACGTTTTTACCTTTAGAAGCATGTTACACCCATATTTAGGGTGCGCTTCCAGCTGCTGTCTAAGCCTATGTTACACAGTCAAAACCTATTACCATTTTGTGTTTTGTGGCAGTGTGCACATGAACTAGGAGATACCAAAAGGAAACAAAAGGGCCACCAGACTAAGTGCAGCAATTTTTTTTTTTCCTTTTTGGTCTCTGCAGAGTTACTTTACTCCAAGGGTGCTGTCGCAGGTGCTCTGATCCACCATTCTTCCACTTATGATCCCATATGGACTTTTATGAACTTATATGAAGAATCTGGTTTTAATAGCACTCCAGCGCCATTTGATTGCTGCTTGTTTTTTTTTTTTTTTTCACATGAGCTAGGAGAAGCTGATTTATAAGCTGTAATCTTCAGTCTATAGACACTACAGCAGCTCACAAACAGAAGGACAAAAGCCACACCTGATCATATGATTACTTGTGAATTTTATGCAAGTTAAAATTCTTCTTTAAATAGCAAACAATTAAAAACCGTTTTAAGTGGGGCTCCCATTTTAGAATCATTTTTAGGAGAATACATAGGGGTAAATCAGTCTGAGGTGTATTGTGGCCACCTAACTTGTCAGGACTTCCATCAATTATGATCTTTACTCTCTAATACTTGTATTATTGCATTATTTAAATTTTATTGTATTTTAATATTTTGATGGTCAGATATCTTCTATAGATGCACTAAACGTAAGGATATGAATGAATCTCATGATTCAGAGGAAAGTGTTAACAACTCTTACCCTGAGAATGAACTTGGCCTAACCTTTTCAGCAATCAAGTGCTTCCTAATTTTCATCCTCTAGATATTGTCTCACTGTATTACTTGTTTGTAGTTTGATTTCAAGTGGGTTAATTACTGTTTTTTAAGAGCAAGGAGAATGGGGAGGGTTGAGTGAGTGTAAATAAAGCTATCCAAACGAGTCTAATCTAACCACAGGGAGACTTCCTTAATTCGTCAGGTCTCGTAGTTGGTGGTATAAAGGCACTGAGTTGGTATATACCACGGCAGGGGGAGGAAAGCAACAGGAATTTTGAATCTCTGCCATGCTGCATATTCCTTGGGCCAAGATGTCGCCACTCCCTATTGAGTAGGTCAGAAAGATGGTTCAGCTGTCTGTGAAGTCCTGCATGTAATTGCAGAAGATCTGTTCGGAAATACTTTAACTTGCTTCAAGACCAGCATTCATCTCCAAACAGGCAGAAGCGTTCCCGTGTACAGTATATTTTCACACAGACATTAAAGGAAGTGTGTTCTTTGCATATCAATTAATCTGCCATGCCAATATATGAATTTCAATACAAAGTTTATTTCCAACCCAGCCATTATTTAAGGTTTTTAAAATTCAGCAATTTAGTCTTAATGATTTGTAAATGGATGGCAAAACAAGACTGCAAATTGTGACCTGAAGCTCTAAATAAAAGTGTGAATCCAAGACAGCTGATTACAGTATATGCCATTAAAGAGAGCCAGTTCTCACTCTTGTACAATAATCTAAATCTTTACTCTTGATTTAATATAACTGTATAGACATCCTTATAAAAATGTACTATATATTATGTTCCCTTATTTAGCTTTACTTGTTTTTGTTTTTTTCCTGAGCCTGACCTTTTTAATTTTTGTCAGAGGCCACCTGCAGTATGACAGTTGCTGTTGTGTCAACTGCCTGGACCCACTTGCTTTCTTTCAGCTCCTGAAAATGCAAAATCCATTAAACAGAGCCATGTAGTTAAAGAATATGTAAACCCAACATTTCATATTCTTGATATGTGCCTGCTGTACCATGTACTTTTATTAAAAAATATCCTGTTCTCTTTGTAATGTTTCCTTTGTGTGAAATCCCTGGTGTTCCTGTCTGTCCCTCTGCTTTTCTGTTAAAAAAAATTAGCACAGTGGGCATGAGAGCACAGCATGGTCAGTTTTCTAGCGGTGCTGAGAACTCGGCCTGCTCTGCTACTGATCAGACTTGTCCTGAAATGCTCCCTCTGCACAGTCATTCACTGGGAAGATCAGTGTTCTGCTGTTTCTCCTCCCAGCTCTCTGAGCTACTTATGCACCTGAGAACAGAGGTTATGTGATCACTTACAAAAAAAAAAGGGGGGGGGGGGGCAAAAAAGGTATTTTATAATGTTTTTTATATGTATATTTCACGTTTCATTTCCATTTTAAACGTAATGGGTTTTTTTACAAGGTGAGGGTTTACATATACTTCTATGCAAAATAGCTCAAGCTGTCAGATTGAATGGAGAGCATCTGTGAACAGCAATTTTCAAGTCTTGCCACAGATTCTCAATTGGATTTAGGTCTGGACTTTGACTGGACACTTCTAAAACATAAATATGTTTTAATATAAACAGTTCCATTGTAGCTCTGGCTGTATGTTTAGGGTCTTTGTCCTGCTAGAAGGTGAACCCTTTGCCTCGGTCTCAAACAGGTTTTCTTTTAAGATTGCCCTATATTTGGCTCCTTCCAGCTTCCCTGTCCCTGCTGAAGAAAAGCATCCCCACAACATGATGCTGCCCCCACCATGTTTCACGGTGGGGATGGTGTGTTCATGGTGATGTGCAGTGTTTTCTGCCACATAGTGTTTTGCTTTTAGGCCAAAAAAAAGTTCAAATTTGATCTTACTAGAGCACCTTCTTCCACATGTTTGCTGTATCCCCCACATGGCTTCACGCAAACGGGACTTCTTATGGCTTTTTTTTTTTTTCCAACAATGGCTGCTTTCTTGCCCCTTTTTCCATAAAGGTTGACAGCTTCTCTCCCCTGAGCTGTGGATCTCTGCAGCTCCTCCAGAGCTATCATGGGCCTCTTGGCTGCTTCTTTGATTAATGCTCTCCTTGCCCGGCCTGTCAGTTTAGGTGGACGGCCATGTCTTGGTAGGTTTGCAGTTGTGCCATGCTCTTTCCATTTTCGGATAATGGATTGAACAGTGCTCCATGAGATGTTCAAAGCTTTGGATATTTTTTTTAATACCTAACCATGCTTTAAACTTCTCCACAACTTTATGCCTGATCTGGCTGTTGTGTTTCTTGGCCTTCATGGTTGCTGTTTGTTCACTAAGGTTCTCAAAAAAAATCTCTGAGGGCTTCGCAGAACAGCTGTATTTATACTGAGATTAAATTACACACAGGTGGATTTTATTTACTAATTAAGGGACTTCTGAAGGCAATTGGTTCCACTAGATATTAGTTACGGGTATCCGAGTAAAATGTGCGGAATACAAATGCACACCACACTTTTCAGATATTTGTAAAAAATGTTTAAACCCATTTATCATTTTCCTTCCACTTCACAATTATGTGCCACTTTGTGTTGGTCTATCACATAAAATCCCAATAAAATGCATTTACGTCTTTGGTTGTAACGTGACATGTAGAAAATTTCAAGGGATACGAATACTTTTTCAAGGCACTGTATATTGTTAGCATTCTGTATTAATATCTTGCCCTATATTGAGTCCCAGATGGCTTAGGGGCTCAAGCAAATACTTCAACTGTGCTGAAGTCTGAAAAGTAAACTCAGTTTACATTAGTCTGAGATCTATGTAATTAACTGCATCCAGATTCCAAACCACTCTTGGCATGGGTTCTGGGTGCGCCTGCTTCACAGCGCCTGTTCTGAGTAAGGTGTCCACTTGCCGCATTCACAGATTAAAAAAAATCCAAGTCAGGTTAACCACTTGCCCACCGCCGCATGCCGATTTACGTTGGCAGAATGGCACAAGTGCGCAAAAAGGCATACCCGTACGTCCTTCTGTATTTCCCACCTATCGTATGCGCGTGCCTGTGGCTCCCGCGGACTCTGTTCGCCGACGGCCCGCGATTGCAAGGAGGAGAGGCAGAACGGGGCGATGCCTATGTAAACAAGGCATTTCCCTGTTCTGCCTAGCAACATGACGGGGATCTACTGATCCCAGCGATCAGGAGCAGTGATCTCTGTCATGTTCTAGTGGGCCCATCCCCCCTACAGTTAGAACACACTGAGGAAACGCATTTCACCCCTTGATTGCCTCCTAGTGTTTAACCCCTTCCCTGCCAGTGACATTTATACAGTAATCGGTGGCTATTTTTAGCTCTGATCGCTGTATAAATGTCAACGGTCCCAAAATGGTGTCAAAAGTGTCTTATCTGTCCGCCGCAATGTCGCAGTCACGATAAAAATCGCAGATCGCTGCCATTACTAGTAATAAAAAAAATCATCAAAATGCCATAAATCTATTCTCTATCCCTTATTTTGTAGACGTTATAATGTTTGCGCAAACCAATCAATATACACTTATAGCGATTTTTATTTTTATCTTTTTTACCAAAAATATGTAGAAGAATGCATATCGGCCTAAACTGTGGAAGAAATTTTGGGGGTTTTTTTAATATATTTTTGGGGAATATTTTTATTATAGCAAAAAATAAAAAATATTGCTTTTTTCAAAATTGCCGCTCTTTTTTTTGTTTATAGTGCAAAAAATAAAAACCGCAGAGGTGATCAAATACCACCAAAAGAAAGCTCTATTTGTGGGTACACCGTCGCACGACCGCACAGTTGTCAGCTAAGGCGACGCAGTGCCGTATCGCAAAAAATGCTCTGGTCAGGACGGGGGTAAATCCTTCCGGGGCTAAAGTGGTTAACTTTTCTCTTTTTGTGACTTTTCAAAAATGAATGTCTTTAAGATATTGCAAAACACTTTGTATCCAGTTAAAAATTAAACATTATTACTATAAAAAGACCCTTCCGATGATATTGAACAATTTTGCGCTTTCTTTTTTCTTAAAAGTTCTCGTGCGGGCTTATGAGTGATAAAACATAAAATCTTGTGGGAAAATGTATAATATTTTTCAATGCATAATTTTGTAATTTGTCTTTTTTTTTTTTTATTGCCAATAACCATGTAAGCAATTTCAGTTACCCATCAATGATTTCATACTGACAGGGCACAATGCTAGACATTCTAAAACCATGGCTGGCTCGTATTGTATTCGATAGCCATAGTTATTTATTATCATCGTCATCTATTTGTATTTTTTTTTTTTTCTTTCCTGCAAAGCTGCATCCCTGTGTTTTCTGGACTTTGTGAATACAACTATATTATGCAATGTTTTCTATCTGCTGATCTTTGTTTTCTTTTTCCTAATTTATCCAATTCATCTCTGCCACATGTGCTCACGTTTTCACTTCTTTGATTTGTTTTCCTTTCTTTTCTTTTTTTTTTGTTTTATTCTCTTTTTCTTATTACATATGAAAACCTACTTCTATGTAGGTCAGATTTAAAGTAAGACAAAAAAAAGGAAAATACGCCATCTGACACTTAACGTGTAGGAGGTCACTAACAGCTGCTTTGTGCCCGTGGGTGCACTTGAGCATGGCCTGGTGCAGAAACAAACCTAGGGAGAGGTTTGATAAATGCCTTGCCTGATGGCTTTTGGATAGGGGTAATTTAGCTCAGATGGGCTCCAGCAGCCCATGAATCAAAAGCTGTCAGCATAAGGCTAAAGATAGAGTGAGGAGCATTGTATGTGTGCCTCCTTGTGACCCTTGCTGGCCTAGAGGTCAAGTGGGCTAGATATTTCTGAAGAGTTGATTTAGTTCAATAGTCAGTGGTGCTTTCTGGCAGTTGGGGAGAATGCACAGGAGGTGTGCTAATTCAACTTGAAATTTTACAATTTATGTAGCTTAAAAACCTAATGACATTTTGCTCTTCCATTAACCCTCACAGTAGCTAAGGATTTCTTCTTGATCCTAAATGATCATTGATGTCTTTTTTGTAGCAGCTGTTTTGAAAACAACTATTTCTTGTCTATTAAAAAGCAAGTGAGACAATTGACCATTATATTCTGTTATTTTTTTTAAATACACTGACTTCTCTTTTATTTTTTTTACATTTTTTTACATGGATAAGATTTTAATCCATTTTTCTGCAAGTACTTAAAACCTTACCATCGTTTAGTGACTACCTTACAGTGTTTAAGGTTTTTATGTTTCTCATCAGTGAACTAGATGTGTTACTGATCCAGGATGAAACCAGAATCAGTTTTTCAGGTTGCCTAGCCAGCAATTTCAGAAGAGAAGGTCAGCGGTGGCAACCTACATCTATTTCTTTCATGGCATATTTCATTTAAGTGTAGTGACCAAACCTAGGCTAATGAATAATGACCATTCCCAAGTTTGCAAAGCTAATCACTTTTCAAGTCAGAAATTTTTTTCGGCCCATTATATTTTTCAGAAATTTATTATAAGTTTAAGGGGAAGGATCTGCTTGAACTTAGGCTCCAGCTATAAGCTAAGTGTCTGTCGTTAGCCACTGAGTACATGAGTGCACGAGTACATATTTCATAGACTCTTTCTTCAGCTTTCAACTCAAGAAAATCCATGAACGAGTACCTGGGTTACTACCTGAACCTTCAGCTTGCCCACCACATGCAACTGCAGTTGGCTAAATAGTATTTGACTCCACACTGAATCACTTTAAGGAATTGATGAAGGCAGTGTATGCAGATATATTAAGTCTTTTGATACCTGTATTTAATCACTTTTTATTATTGTATTGGAATATATGTATACAGTATATAATGCATGTAGTATATGTATAGGAAAATTCATATCCCCCCCCCTTTTTTTTTAACCCATACAGACTGAAGATGATGAAAAGCTGAAGAAAAGGAAGGAACGTTTTGGTATAGTAACAAACTCTGCATCCATTTCTGAGGATTCTGAGGTATGTATGCTTAACATGCGCTCTTTTTTTTTTTTTTTTGCCACTCTTTTCGCCTCCTGTCCCTCTATGGCAACCTGATCAGATGCATAAAAGAAATCATTGTAAAAATTGTCACTAATTATGGGCACTATCCTTTATGGACACAACATTTTACAATTGCTTATGACCAGTTCCCATTTTACGTGCAGAAATTGCAGCTTATAGTATAACTCCTTTTTGCTGCATTTAACCCGCCACAGGAGTAAAGGAAACATAAAAAAAAAATGCTGGTTTTCTTATATGCAGTTACTGGCTAGAAAGTCTGCTACGTTTTTAAAAACATTGCTTTCTGTTATGCTTCCTTGGTTTTCAAAATTGTATTTTACATGAATGTTGTGATCATATTTAATTAAACCTTTACTTTAACCCTTTCGTTTCCAGAACAGTATTTGCAAATTTTTTGCACACATGCTTAAAAAAATCATTTTAGGCGTGAAGATTACATAAAACCCCCTAACCCTTATTAAAAATCTGAGTTACTACAATTTTTTCTCTAGGATGTCTCTTTTCAGAAAATATATGTCACACGATATTACGGGAAACGTCTAGCTAAATTAGAGTAAAATTTCAGTAAAAAATACACTAAAGTTCATTTTAGTGCACACAAACGCAATATAGTACCCAATTTTTTGGTAAAATATGAAAGATGAGGTTGCTAAGAGAAAATGGCAACAAACTTCAGCACCCTATATTTTTCATAAGTGACACTTTAAAAGCCCCGTATAGGTCATCAGTTTAGCATTATGGAGGAGGTTTGGTGCTACAAATATTGCTCTATGGCATGCGCGTTAATATGTAACGTGTATCACAATCGCCGTTTTAATGTGTATGCCCCCTTTATTCATATGTGCATATATCTGAGGGAAGGCCCTCAAACATTTTTTTTGGGGGGGGGGTGTTTATGTGCTTCAGTGTAACACATTTTTTATTCTCTTATTTCAAACAAAAATGTTGCATTACTGAATGTAATGCTATGCAGATCGCATTGCGATACATTCTTACCTGGACATGCTAGCCAGGGACACTGATGGGCAGACCCAGAATTGACCATTATTATGCCACTTTCCGGGTCAGCAACAAGGAGGAGAGGAGAGCGGACATGTGGGGAAGCAATCCGTAGCCGACAGTGTGTGGAAGCAATCAGGCGGCAGCGCAATGTCCGAATGCTTCCATCTGACAGGCGCAGGAGTCTGCTTATCAGATTTACACCCCCCTCAAGAGTGACGGCGAAAGGGTTAAAGCAAGATTAGTAATTTATAGCAAAACAATGTAGATGTGTACATATATGTGAGGAGTGTCAGAATTGGGCTGAAGTGGTTAGAGACAAAACCTAGGCAAATATGTACCTATTGCATAGACTGGATTTTTTTTCTTTCATTTTGTTCCAGACATACACTTTAAGCTATTGTGTTCAAAATATTGAGGACTTTACATTTCTACCGATATGTGAGCTTTAAATTTCTCCCATGTACTAGATCTCATGTGGCTAGTGATGGCTTTTGCACAGTGCTAAATCACGATGTGTAGCAGGTGCCAGTTTGAGTGCATCACCTCATTCAAGCATTCAAAGAAGCTAAACTGAATTCAGCAGGTGTTATTTTCACTTCACTAAATCCTTGTTTTATAAATCTGATTACATGTTTTTATAGTTTAGTAAGTTCCTAGTGTTGAATTTCTAAAGCCAATTTGTAAACTTGTATGTCGCACAAATATATTTTGAGGCACTACATGGTTTCCTTAATACTTTGTTGCCTTGCACGGGCAGTAAAAACACAGCTGGAAGTAGATGATGTGTTTGTAATGTAACTCATGCAGTGGCTTGTAAAACTGGAATGTGAGGTCAAATATGCAATCTTGCTGGATTTTGGTTACCTTGCTAAAAAATGAGGGCTTCTGTCAGAAGTGTGAACTCTATGCCACAGAGACCAGGAGCCCTCCTAACAGCCTCAGATGGGGGAAGGCTGGCCAATTAGTCCTTATCGTGGGTCAAAGGGCACCTAAGTGGGAGCTGCTAAGAGTGGGGGTAGTGAGAACAGGAAGCAGTGTCCATAAAGCGCTGTATGCCAGCTGTGTAATACTTTATTGAGCTTCTTTACTGCGGCTTTCACATGGTCTGTAATAGTTAATGAAGTGGTGGCATTTTTTTATTCTGTACACTTAAATATCTCCAGAGCGGACTTTCACTACATGGGTATCTAATATACAGTACACTCTATTTTTATTTTGTTATAAAATTGGAGTGCAGACAAACTTTTCGACTTTTTACAGTATAAACTGGAGCCTTTTTGCATCAGTTCCTGCTTGAGTGGCGTTTACATTCCCTACCAAACTCTTAAAAGGGCTCACAGTTGAGGTGGCCATAGACATGTCTCTCACCTAGAAAATAGTGTCCTGTAAACTAACCCACATCTGACTTGCTGTCATCTATTTTTATTTTTTTTATTCAGATAGGATACATGTAGTAAGGTACTCCTTACCTTGTGCATGAGGAAGAGGGGAGTGTATGGTTTCTGATATGTCTGTCAATCTCTGCACACGGTGACTGTTATTCCACTCTGAAGCATTTATCATTATTAGGTTTTATTCCGATTTATTTTTTAGGCAGTTTTCACACTGCTCTGTTGCTAGAATGAGGTAAATGCCGCCCTATTAGCACAAAAAAAAATTACACAGTGTTTCATAGGATGAATGGCTCATCAATTTATTTATTTTTTAGTGTGCATTGCAACTGCAGTTTCCATTAAAGTAAACTGATGCTGTAGACATGCAGGACTGTGCCTCAGTTTGCAGCAGAAGCAAGTGCATAGGCGCACCATGTCCAAGGACTAAGGCTGCTTTCACACTGCTCTGTTGCAGAAACATTGTAAAAATGCATATGTGTTTTTGCCGTGTATCTGGTGCATTTTACACCTGTGACAAAAAAGGAGATGCGACTCAAACATGACTGAGGGTGCGTTTTTAATGCATTTTTGCCGCGTTTGAAGCAATTTCCATTTATTTCAATGGGAAGGTGCACTTTTTTTTCTTTTTACCGCACCAAACATGCAGCATGCAGCAACTGACTGGTGTGAAGAGCTCCATGGTATTTAATGGTCATGAATTTTTCATCTACTTTTGGTAAAGCAAAAATGGAAGAAAAATATAATTGTAAAAGGGGCCTTAGTTTGGTAACAAGTGTTGCTCATACCATTTTAGCATTGCTCCCATATATTGGACAATGCATGGCTTGACTTTTACAGACACCTCTTGTGCCATTAAAGCTGAAGTGTCCTGCTAGATGAGCTTGATGTCCATCTGGACCTGCTTCTTTGACACCCGTTGGTGACTGTCAGTAGATGAGCAGAAACAGTCTCAATTCCTCTCTACTATATGCAGAGGTTTCTTTGCAAAGTGTAATAATGCTCTGTAAGTTTGACACCTGGTTAGATCTGTTGATTTAATAAGGGCCTTTGTTGCACATTTTACATATGTCCGAAACTTTCTTTTACTTCAGTAACAAATATAGATTAATAAACATTGATCAGAAGCCGCAACACAATTCATCGTCCAAAAAAATCCAGCCCTGTACTCTTAATTACAATACAGCTTGGTGAGCTAATTTAAGGGCTTAATTTATATTTTAAAAAATTGCAGAGCTTTTCATCCTATGAAACTGCATGCATATTCATTTTATACAGTTTGGAGCAAAACTGAATGTTATTTTCTCATCAGATAGTATTCTTAATACGAAATAGAATTGGGGACTTAAATTTCGGCTTTGGAACAAAGTTTTTACAATCGCTAATCTTTATATTCCAAACCATGATCAAATAACGGCAAAAAGTACCTTCACCTTCTGACAGAATTTGCAGAAGGCACCATTCTTGTAGGAGGGGATTTTAATTTGGTGCTAGAACCTCAGCTAGCTTTCTTACAGTCGTCTGAGGGTCTTTGGAAAACAGTTGTTTGAACACACAATGCTCGATCTTTGGCGTATCTTAAATCCTAGAAATCGCAATTATACATATTACTCATTGGCCCACCAATCTTATATCAGGTTAGACTACCTTTTTGCGGGACCTCATATCCTGGAATGGAATCCCTCCCTGGATATCAGCTCCTTAATTTGGTCTGATCGCTCATCACTTTTTTTTTTTTTTTTGACAATATGCCCTCCACTGACTCCGCGCATCTGATTCTGGTCCTGGCGTCTAAATGAAACTCTTATGTCAGACTCACTTTGTCATGAGGCAATTGTGGTAGCGATACAAAACTTTATTGCTGAGCATGAGACTTCCCTTCCCCTACAGTGGGAAGCTCTGAAGGCGCTGCTACGAGGATTGTTTATCCAACAGGGAGCCCGCTTCAAAAAAGAAAGATCTGTAACTATACAAGATACTCAGTCCAAGCGTCGTTATCTAGAGACTTCACATAAAAACTCCCCGTCACCAGAGCTATTGGCTGATATATCCTTAAGGTCATCATTTTTGCGGTTATTAGAGGTCTAACATAGCAGTGGTCAACATAGATCTTCTCCAGGAAGATACCAGTATGGAAATAAGCCTGGGAGACCACTTGCTTCGTCTCTACACCCTTGTTCATCCCAAACATTCATACCGAGTATTACTTTGCCATCAGGGGAAATCACTTCAGACCCAAACACTCTCCAACAGGCCTTCTTTGACTATTCTTCGCAGCTTTGTACAACCTTGCTCTGCCATCATCTCCTGTAGACTTAGACTCCTCTAGTCACCACATACCAGAATATGTACAGGGAACTGCCATTCCACAAATGGATGAGGATAGTGGGAATTCTTTAGATTCTCCTTTTCTACTCAAGGAACTATTAGAAGCGATTACCAATTCACCGTCGGGTAAAAGTCGCAGCCCTGATGGATTCACATTTAAATTCTATAAGACTAAGGAATATATAACACCGTTTATGCTCCGGGTGTTTAATAGCATATCTGCCACCAATGGGTTCCCTTCTCAGACACTTGAGGCTCATATCACACTACTCCCTAAACTGGAAAAGGATCTAAGGCTTTGTTCCAGTTACCGCCTTATATCTTTAATTGGGGTAGATGTTACAATCTATGCCGAATTGATTGTTTTGTGTCTTCAACCTCTGATTCTGAGTCTGGTTCATACAGACCAAGTTGGGTTTGTTCAGGGGAGAGAAGCCCGTAATAACATGCTTAAATCCTTATTGCTTATTGATTATGCCCAATTAGCAAAACGTCCAGCTTGCCTTCTCTCTGTTGATGCAGAGAAGGCATTTGATTGTGTTCGCTGGCACTTTTTGGAACAAACTTTGGGGCAGTATGAGTTCAAGTGTTTTGGGGCTTTGAGTAATTTTAAAGTAAATCTATCTAAATCAGAGATTCTTAATGTATCTCTTTTACCACATCAAGTTCAGGCTCTTGGGGAAAAATTTCTGATTTAAAATTTGCACTTCAGCACTTAAATATCTAGGTGTTAAAATTCCTTCAGACCTTACCAATCTGTATATGGAAAATTATCATCCTCTTATGCAGCGTACGATCGAGCCCAATATTCATGGTTTGGGAGGATTAACATCTTAAAAATGGATATAGTTCCCTGTTTTCTTTATCTCTTTCAAGCCATACCTATTGTGGTCCCCCCGGTCTTTTTTTGTTACTTTACAATCTGCTTTCACAAGGTTTGTTTGGAGATGCAATAAGCCTAGACTACAGAGGAGAATTCTATCTCTTCCTAAATAAAAAGGAGGTGCAGGGGCACTGGACCTATATTACTACCACGCTGCAGCAGTCCTAACTAGGTTAGTGAACTGGTTTCACCATTTCCATCTTAAACAATGGGTTCATATAGAGCAGTTCATTGCCCCCCTATGATCTCTTCCTTGGTTGGATATTTCTGCCTGTGGTCCACTCTCTTCTTCATCCTTACAGTGCACTTACTGCATGTGTGGGATAATGTGCAAGTTCAGTTGGGACTTTCCCCCAAAGTGGGACTGATGACTCCCTTGTTTGGTAATCCACGGTTTCCCCCGGAGGTGACGCAGATACGTTTTCTGTCATGGAGCAAGGAACAAACCCGCCGAATATCTCAAATCCTTTGTTGGGGAACTCTCCCGCTGCTGTCAACTGATTCCTACACAACAGCAATCAATTGCACATTAGCTGGAATATCGTTAACTATTGTCCTTTCTATACTTCTTCTCTTTAAGAGATGTATTTGATAGGGAACCAGATACCCTAAAGTCCTTTCTTTTACAGGATACTCTTCCAGACCATATTCTCTCTGCGGTTTATAGGGTTCTTATTGTAAAACTTCACCCTCATCTTCCGGAATTCACGAATAAATGGACTCTAGACTTAAATGTCCAAATTAAATCAGAGGAGTGGGAGAAAGCGTTTACCCTTACCCATTGTATGCCACCAGCAACTAAGGCACATGAAACAAATTTCAAGCTTCTCTCCTGTTGGTACAGATGCCTGACGCTGCTTCATCGGATATACCAAAATGTCTCAGATCTATGTTGGCGCTGCCAGTCCTCCAAGGGTTCACTACTGCATATCTGGTGGGAATGTCCACCTGTCTATGATTTTTGAGGTATGATCCTTCAACTCTATACCTGTGCAACTGTCCCCAACATGCCACAAATTTCATTTGCTATCTATCTTACCTGGCTTCTTTAAAAGTATCAAAAAAGGCCTCCTTAGACACTGGTTGACAGCAGCATGAGCAGTCATATTGTGCCATTGGCGAACGGCACATGCTTCTACTCTGATTGAGTGGGTTATAGAGATGGACCATATTGAGAGGATGGCGACACTCCTGTCACATGAATCGGGCACATATGAACAATGTTCTCAAATCTGGCTCCCTTGGAAGTTGCCCAGGGAATACCCCCAAATGCAAAATATATCTACGTGTACGCTGTAAGACCTGAACCCAGGTTAGAGCTGGGATGAGCAAGTTGAGTGCCCTCCCCTGGTCGCTTTTATTTATACATATTTTCTTTTTTCTTTTTTGTATTCTGTCATGTTTTGTCTGGTCTAGTCTTGTTCTGTTTTGTTTTTTATGTCTTGTGCCCTACACCCCCGTGTGATTTGCAGATGGAGAGTAGTAAACCATAGACTATAATCTTGTTATTTTAATATGGCTACACTCTCCAGGGGTTCAATAGTATGAGTAGTGCAGTATACTATTCTACTTCCCCCTATAATTTACAGGTCTCTGTACTGGAAGACCTTCCCCAATAGTATTTTGTAATTAATCTATGTCGTATTTGGGTAAAGGTTCTTGTGGGATGTTTACATATGTTTATATGTTTCATCTTCTATATTCTATATACTTTTATAATACAACATGTCTTTCTTTGAGTATCTTTGCTATGTGGGCACTACCTTTTGTTGTACAATTTTGTATGGAAATATTTTTAATAAAATCAATGTAATTGCAAAAAATAAAAAAAGAAATAGATTAGGGGAAATACTGTATTTTGGCCACTAGATGGAGGCGGCAGTCATAGAAAATACTTTTTTTTTCTGTTATTGTCAGCACCATCTAGTGCCCGTAAGGGATTTTTTTAAATTCATTCTATTCTGTATGAAGAAAGCAACTCTAAAATGAATCTATTAATGTTGGTTTTTGCTGCCCCATTCGCACAGAGCAAATTTTACATGCAGTTTCGTAGAATAAATAGCTATGCAATTTTCTTTTTTCTTTTTTTTTTGACCATCTCCTGACGTGTGCAGCTTTGCTGCATTAAAGTAAACTGATGCTGTAGTCATGCAAGACTGTGCCTCAGTTTGCAGCAGGAGCAAATGCAGAGTGACCATGCAGAGAAGCACCATGTCCAAGAACCATTCCAAGGACTAAGGCTGCACTCATGCTACTCGGTTGCAAAAATGTGGTAAAAATGCATATGCATATTTGCCGCATTTCCGGTGAATCAAAAATGCAGCATGCAGGACTTTTAACCGATTCCCATTCAGACTATAACAAGATGACGCCAACAGGAACCTCGTCGATCCGGGCAGACGTCATATGACAACCTCCTCGATCTCGTCCTACAGAGGCACAATCTGTCACTGGCTGCATGCACCGGACACAGCTGATGACTGATCACTGTACCGGCTCGCTGCCGATACAGTGTGACTGCTGTAACCCATCACAGCAGGTCACATGACAGTTGTAAACAATGGATGGCTTCATTTCAAGCTATCCATTGTATACAATTGTGTTGCTAGCTGTGATTGGTCAGTATGATCACATGGTACAGACTGAGCCAATCACAGCCCATCTGTACCATGTGATTAGCTCTGGCTAATCACAACAAAAAACTGAATCAATTTCATTCAGTAAAATGCTTGTATATAGCAATGAAATTCATGGCTATATGCAAACCTAATGTGTAAAAAAAAAAAAAAAAAAAAAACAAACAAAAAAAAAAACTGATCACTTCCACAGAGTAGTACAATGTTACTATGGTAACATTATTATATTGCTCTGGTCAAAATGTGTTAGAAAAAAAAATCAATCCTGATCATCACCACCACACCCGTGTTATGATGGCGCTGTACTGCACTGGTGACGGTATGTAAAAGAAAAAAACTTATTACAAAAAATATCATCAAAAAACTCGCCATGCCTCTTACTATACCTTGGACTGTCTAATGTCCCAGTAGAACACCTTTGGACTGAATTAGAGCAGAGACTGAGAGCCAGGCCTTCTTGTCCAACATCAGTGCCTGACCTCACAAATGCACTTCTGGAAGAATGGTAAAACGTTCCCATACACGCTCCTAAACCTCGTGGACAGCCTTCCCAGAAAAGTTGAAGCTGTTATAGCTGCAAAGGGTGGGCCAACTCAATATTGAACCCTACGGACCAAGACTGGAATGCCATTAAAGTTCATGTGCGTGTAAAGGCAGGTGTCTCAATACTTTTAGTAATATAGTGTACACGGCTTTGGGTTATTTTCACCAAAGAAATATAGCAGAATACATTTTGCCCAAAATTAATGAAAAAAGGAAAGATTTGCAATTTTTTTTAACAGAAACAATGAAAAATGTATTTTTGTTGTTTTGTTTTTTTTTGCAAAATTTTAGCAAAAAAAAAGCAAAACAGTGGTGATTAAATACCACCAAAAGAAAGCTCTCTTTGTGTGAACAAAATTATAAAAATTTCATATGGGTACAGTGTTGCATGACCGCACAATTGTCATTCAAAGTGTGAGAGCGCTGAGATCTGAAAATTGGCCTGGGCAGGAAGAGGGTAAAAGTGTCTGGTATTGAAGTGGTTAAAATTGAAACTGACCCACAATTGACTGGTGTAAATACTTCCATAGGATTTATTGGTCATGCATTTTTCTTCCGCTTTTGGTAAGGCAAAACCGGAAGAAAAACTGATCAGTGTGGAAGGGACCTAAGTAGGAGTCTGTCTCCATTTTGTTCCATTATATGAACTGAACCTGTTGGAAACCTGCACAACATAGTACATTTAAACGTAGTGATCATGCCCTGTTTTACTTAAATTACACCATTTATACTACATTTATACCCTGTCAGTGTTATGTTGTTCACATGCAACCCAGAACATGCATCAAGATGAGGACAAGATCTGTTATTAGGAATAATGGGAATACTAGTCTTCAGCACATGTGGTGGCAGGCTTCTGTGCTTCTCTATGGTGGTTCTCTTCACAACATCATATGTACCAGACTATATGTGTACAATTTAGCTCCAAAATGTGTCCATTCTGGCCATGCCATTCAGAGAGAAAACTGACATTTGCCAGTTATACCTATAGATTCCTAACTGGGGTTATTGCTCAGGCTGGCTTGGGAAAGTGAAGTGTTTAGTAAGTTATTTAAAGTGCACTCCTCTTTAACCACTAGGCTTCCGTGCTATAGCCGAAAGACGGCTATAGCGCGGCGCTCAATTGCCGGGAGTGCGTCCCTGGACGTCCTCCTGTTTACTTCCTCCCTGCGCGCCGCCGCGGGCGTGCATTGGGGGAAATCTGTGCTAAATGGCCAATCACAGCGGCCATTTAGCAATCGATCAGAGTGTCCAATGAGAGATGATCTCATATGTAAACATATGAGATCATCTCTCATTGCCGGCTCTCCCTCCTCACACAGAGACCGCGTGTGAGGAGGGAGAGCTTCTGTGCTGCAGAGTGAGTGAAACAATCATAAATTACAGTGCCACCTGTCAGTGTCACTTGCCATCTGTTATCAGTGTCACATGTCATCAGTGCCATCTGTCATCAGTGCCACCTGTCAGTGTCACTTGCCATCTGTTATCAGTGTCACATGTCATCAGTGCCATCTGTCATCAGTGCCACCTGTCAGTGTCACGTGCCATCTGTCATCAGTGCCACCTGTCAGTGTCACGTGCCATCTGTTATCAGTGTCACATGTCATCAGTGCCATCTGTCATCAGTGCCACCTGTCAGTGTCACGTGCCATCTGTCATCAGTGCCACCTGTCAGTGTCACTTGCCATCTGTTATCAATGTCATCAGTGTCACGTATCAGTGCCATCTGTCAGTGCCACCTGTCAGTGTCACGTGCCATCTGTCGTCAGTGTCACGTGCCATCTGTCAGTGTCACGTGTCATCAGTGCACGTATTAGTGCCATCTGTCATCAATCCCACATCAGTGTCATTGTCCTGGTGCTCCAGGGCCTTCAAAAGTGTGATAGGTAGTCAACAAGTTAGATGTGTAATTTATGCTCCTAGAACACCTGATGGTGCTCCCTGCATGTTGGGCCTCTCTATGTGGCTAGGCTGTGAAAAAGTCCCACACATGTGGTATCGCCATACTCATGAGGAGTAGCAGAATGTATTTTGGGGCATCATTTGTGGTATACACATGCAATGTGAGAGAAATAACCTATTACAATGAGAGTTTTGTGGGGGGGGGGGGAATCTTCATTTTGCAAAGCATTTTGGGAGAAAAAATGACAACATCATGACAATATGCATCTTAATAAATACCTTGGAATGTCTACTTTCAAAAAAGGGGTCATTTGGGGGGTATTTGTACTTTCCTGACTTGTTTGGTTTGCAAGAAATGAGATAGGTCACCAGTACATCAGGTGTGATCAATTTTTTTATGATTTGCCCCACAGCTTGTAGACTCTTTCACAAAGACCAAATGATATCCACTAATTTGGGTTATTTTTACCAAAGATATGTAGCAGTATAAATTGTGGACAAAATTTATGAAGAAAAATTAATAATTTGCAAAATTGTATCACAGAAACGAAGAAAAATGTTTTGTTTTTTTTCAAAATTTTCGGTCTTTTTTCTTTTATAGTGCAAAAAATAAAAAAAAACAGAGGTGATCAAATACCACCAAAAGAAAGCTCTGTTTGTATGAAAAAAGGAAAAAATAATTTGGGTACAGTATTACATGACTGAGTAATTGTCATTCAAATTGTGAGAGCACCGAAAGCGGAAAATTGGTCTGGTCGGGGGGGGGGGGGGGGTGTTTAAGTGCCCAGTAGGCAAGGGGTTAAACAAATTTATTTTTGTTTAAACAGTTTTACGTTTTTTTTTGTTTGTTTTTAACATGGCACATACAATTTAACAGTCTTTTACAGATTGAGACTTTTTTGTTAATATTTTTTATGCTTTCTCCCCCAGGCAAAGAAGAGGAAAAGATCAGAGCGATTTGGTCTGGTTTAGTCATTGTCACCTGCCTAATCCTCCAGTTTGTTTTTGTTTTGTGCATCTCTACTTAGTATTGTAAAATGTATTTCTTATTCTTGATTTGTAAGGTTTTTTTAAACTTTTAAAAACAAAGAAATTAAATTGAATAAACTAAAATGTGTATTCCTATTATGGTGTGCATCGATGTGTTTGAATTGTGCATTGGTTACTGATTTTCTAATTTCTGGCATTATGGTTACTGAATATAGAATTTTGTAACTGTTGCGGCACAAATGAGCAAAGTTCATACTTTTATCGTTGGGTACGAAGAGGTGCTGGTACTTGCTGTTCCTTCTATCATTATATAATGGAATGCAGAAGGGAGGATGTTAACAATGCTTTCCTATTCCAGTGTTGGAAGTAAGCTGGCACTAATTACAAATGGACTTTTTATACATCTGGCAATTCATTACTTTACAACACTGACCTCATTCAGGCTTTATCCCACATTCAACCCCACACACCCTTAGGCTCACTGCCGAATGCTTTATTGCCTCAACTCCCATTTGTCACAATTACAGGTTTCTTTTATTTGAATGTCCCTAAACCTTTTTTTTTTTTTTTTTTTTTTTTGATGTAGCCAAGAAAACTGAAAAAAAAGCAAAGTATCATTTAGTATTAGTAGTGGTACTATTAGTTAGTACTATTTTTTGTCTTTATGAAGATTTATAGGGCATATAAAATTTTAGATTTCTGTTGCTGCTTGGACTTTCATACCTTCTGATTTTATCTTCTTTCCTTTTTTTAAAAAAAAAAAAACCTGCAAAATTTTTAGCTTGATGTCAATCTCCCTTAATTTGTGACAGCCAGGATCTAGCGCTAAGCTCCGAGTCTTCTGCTGCTACTACAAACCAAGTAAAACACCAATGTTGACTTAACCATTTCACTACACTACATAAAAATATTGCAATTATGTGACATTTTATTTAACAGACTGTTGATTTATATTTTGGGGTAAATAGAAGGAGTTTACAAATTTTAAGATTTGTGTTGGGGAAACATTTCTGGAAAATCATTTTTTTCTAATGTTTTACTATTACTAAAAAATGTATCCAGAGTAAGCCCCTGCCCCAGGAACAAAAACTATGTATTAACTAAAGGACCGGAAGGCTTTGCCCCCTTAATGACCAGGCCCTTTTTTTGCGATACAGCACTGCGTCACTTTAACTGACAATTGTGCGGTCATGCAACGTTGTACCCAAACAAAATGCATGTTCTTTTTTTCCCACAAATAGAGGTTTATTTTGGTGGTATTTGATCACCTCTGCCGTTTTTATTTTTTGCGCTATAAACAAAGAGCGACAATTTTAAAAAAAAAAACTATTTTTACTTTTTGCTCTAATTTCCCCCCCAAAAAAATTCATCAGTTTAGGCCTATATGTATTCTACATATTTTTGGTAAAAAAAAACCCAATAAATGTATATTGATTGGTTTGCGCAAAAGTTATAGCGTCTACAAAATAGGGGATAGATTTATGGCATTTTTAGTGTATACATGTATTTATATATATATATATATATATATATATATATATATATATATATATATGTGTGTGTGAGATATATATATATATATATATATATATATCTCTAGATATAGATAGATCTATAGCTAGAGATATATATCTATATATATATAGATAGATATATATATCTATCTTTTTTTTCTTTTTTTTTTTTTTTTATACTAGTTATGGCGGCTATCTAAGATCTTTAGCGGGACCGCGACATTGCGGCGGACAGATCGGACACTATTGCCACTTTTTTCGGACCGTTGACAGTTATACAGCGATCTAAGCTAAAAATAGCCACTGATGACACCGGTTAACACTAGGGGGTGATCAAGGGGTTAAGCGTTCCCCAGGGAGGTGTTTCTAACTGGGTTATTTTCTAGGTGTACTGTCTAGAGGAGGAGAGAGAACGCTGTTCCTGATCACTAGGAACAACAGATCTCTCTACTCCCCTGTCAGAATGGGGATCTGTCTGTTTACATTGACAGATCCCCACTCTGGCTCTCTGAGGAGCAATTGCGGGTGGGTGCACATCGGCTCCAGCATCCCCTATAGCTTCTTAAAGCGGCCGACTTCCAATTACTGTGATTTGTGCAGCCGTGCCCACCTCCCGTACAACTTCGGCGGCTGGTCGGCAACTAGTTAAGGTAGACTATAAGGTGCTAAAAGGTATATGTGGGCCCAAGACCTCTCCCAAACAAATGCTTTGGGATTTCAGAGGATTTAGGAAGGAACTGGTCTAGGGCTTCAAATGGTTAAAGAGGTATGTAACTGCATGAACTTCTAAAGCTTTCAATAGGTTATGAGCTGAATATATCAAAATGTTACTGGGTTACAATATTTAAAGTAAAAGTACCCCAAGGTTCAGTGTTGGGATCCTTACTTTTTAATACATTTATAAATGATATAGGGTCTGGGATTAAAAGTACCAATTTAGTCTTTGCAGATGACGCCAAGCTATGCAGTGGAATAACATTCTTACAGGATGTCTCCAACTTACAAGCTAACCTCAATACACTGTTTAATGGAGCAACTATGTGGCACATGAGGTTTAGGCCTTATGTACACACAACAGCTGCTAAACTGAAGTTTAGGAGCAGAAAAATCGCATTCAGGACTGAAGTTTACTGGCATTTTAAACGCCAAATGCTTGTAACTGCAGTAAACTGCGTTTGAAAGTTTTTTTTTAAGGGGGAATACATTTCTGATACTTTTTGAACATAGAAAAACGTTGGGAAAAAAAAAAACACAAATTTCACCAAATGCTTTTGACTGCATCAATGGATTAGTCCAGTAGCAACAAGCTCTGGTCATCTCACGCAATTTTCTACATCTTCAGGGCCTCATCGACATCATTTCGTCACACATACTCATGATGGGATCTTTTAGTGAAAACACAAAAAAATAAGACGGCTATCTACGAGCACACTGCTCTCTGCTGCTGCCTCTTCTCTCACAGAATGGCTGAAATAGTTAACCATTTCCTGCCCGGCCTATAGCAGATTGACAGCCGGGAAGTGGTTTCGTTATCCTGACGCGACATCATATGACGTCTTTCAGGATAACATTCTGGTGTGGGGCGATCGCTGGTGCGGAGTGTCAGTTGAACATGCCACATCTCCGATTGGGGTAAGGAGCCTCTGATGGAGGCTCCTTACCTTGTGATCAGCTGTGACCAATCAGGAAGAACCAACTAGGAAGAACGCCCCCTACTAGATTTAATAATTACGAACAATCCAAGTCTGATCTCAGATGTGGAAATACGGGAAAACTTGGGATCTAGCGATCATAGGATGATCACATTTAACATAAAACATAGAAAAAGGAGGCACGAAGCCAGACAATTGTTCCTAATCTTTGTGGACAGCATACTGACAGGATTGGTACCCGCTGATTGGAGAAAAGCCAATATTCAGAAAAGGACAGAGATAGAGGCCTGGGAAGTACAGGCCAGTTTGCCTAACATCAATCTTTGGTAAATTATTGGAAGGGATGATAAGGGACTATATTCAAGAATTTACTGAGGGAAAAAAATATCTTAAGTAGTCATCAGCATGGGTTTACGAAAGGTCATTCTTGCCAGACGAATCTGTTAACATTCTACGAGGAAGTGAGCTGCCATCTAGACAGGGGAAGGCCCATAGATTTAGTGTCCCTGGATTTTGCAAAGGCATTCGATACAGTCCCTCATAAGCACTTAATCTACAAGTTGAGGGCCACAGGCATGGACCATAAGGTTTGTTCTTGGGTTAAAAACTGGTT
The DNA here is from genome assembly GCF_042186555.1 of Aquarana catesbeiana. NCBI lineage: Eukaryota > Metazoa > Chordata > Amphibia > Anura > Ranidae > Aquarana > Aquarana catesbeiana. Next base: position 179,849,308 of record NC_133325.1, read on the forward strand.
ACAGGGAGGGCAGGAGGCGGAGCAGACATGCATTGTTAGAGCTCCGCACCGCTGAGGAGAGAAGAGAAGGACAAAGCGGAGCCTGCAGGCTCAAAAGGTATCCATTTGAACCTTTTTGCCCCAGGGAACAAACTGTGAAAGTTTGGGCAGGAAATATGGTACTGGGAGGAAACCGTGGCAGAAATAAAAATCACCTCACAAAGAGCTCACAGGCACTCACTGCAGCTGAAGCAGCTCCAGTCACCTCACAATATACAGCATCAGGGCGCTCTCACAGACAGAAAATGTCACAGCAAGACTCTCCATTTGAGTCAGATACAGAACAAATCCTCTCACAAACTTCTCCACAAGCCTCCTCAGTATCCCCAGTAATATTATTACAATTTGAAAAGATGCTTCATAAGGCTTTAAAACAAACCTCAGACCAAATAACAAAAAGCCTAACCGAAGAAATAAGAGAGCTGGGAAACCGCACCGCAGCCTTAGAAATAAAAATGGATGAAATTGAAATTACAACCCAAGAAAATATAACAGAATTGGAACAATTAAAAAAAGAGAATTTAATACTTCAAACTAAGCTCGAAGATTACGAAAATAGAGCCAGACGTTCAAACTTGCGCATAAGGGGAATACCTGAAACTGTGACAGACCTGCAATCTACTATTACTGCTCTATTACAAGAACTAAAGCCAGATATCCCTATTGAACATTTAGAACTGGACAGAGTACACAGAGCCCTCACAGCCAAAAAGAAAGATGGACCCCCACGTGATATAATCACAAAATTTCATTATTACAGAACGAAAGAACAAATACTAATTGCTGCAAGAGAAAAAAAGGAACTTAATTTTCAAGGACACAATTATCAAATTTTTGCTGACCTATCCCAACTTACTATTACTAAAAGACGATCCATGAAACCCCAACTAATGGAACTGCAACGCCACATTATGTATCAATGGGGCTTCCCCTTTTCAGTCAGATTTAATTACCAAGGTACAATTTACAGAAGCAGATCAGCAGATGAACTACAACAAACCCTTTTAAAATTAAATCTGACAGAACCCACAAGCAGCAACACTCCCACACGCAGAAGAATGGCATCATCTTCACCTTCAGGCAGCACCCAGAAAATTTCAGAACAAAATGGGAATCATCATTCTCACAAAAGAGGCCGTTATGCCACATCATCCATGGACCAAGAAGATTCAATGGACTGACATCCTAATTCCTGATATCTCTTCATTTATTATACTAAGAGATGGTTCTCTATAAAAAACCTGTATTTATAACTGAATGTAACTGCATTCTGATAGTCACACACTGTGTGGGATCATGTTACATTCCAGTTATATTTCTTATTACTTCTGATTCATATAGCTTTAGAATATATAAGTGAAATAAGGAAATTCTTGTTCAGTTATATATTATCAGGTAATAACAATAGATTTATTACTTTTTAGGACAAATATGTTCAATAATCCAGAAGTAATGGAAGCTTTTTCTTTCTTTTCTTAAAACAAATATATTATTACCTAACTAGTTCCTAGAATTATGTTTTTGTTTATTCTAATCTGAAGCAATACAACCTCAATTTTATGAGTTAACATATCTAAACAGTTACATATGAATAAAATATGTAATTGTTTACTCTAAAAGGGTTAAAATCCCAAAATAATTCAAACTATCTTCATTAATACCAAAGTTATTAACAGTACCTTTCTAACTGAATTATTTAGCCTAGGGCAAGACTAACCATATACAACCACCCTGGAATAAATAATTTCAACAAAAACTATATTCTGCACTCCAATTAATGAAACATCATTTTGATGTCTTTTGACATAGCACTTCTCTCCTGTAAGCGGAAGATCCGTGTACCCCCATTAGCCCTCCTCATTCTCCCAACCATATTATGTGGGAGTGTGACGAAGGCACTTATTCCCCTGAGAGAGATATTTATTCTCTTTCACGGGTAAATTGTGATTACTTGCAAAAAATAATTTATACAATGTATCATCTAATCTCATATGTTTTTTGTTTACTCTTTACTCCAGAATTCACTGGTTTCTTTTCTATCTATTCATCTCTTCAGTCCACACAGGTTGATCTGCGCAGTCAGCTCTGCATAACAAAAAGTAAGTCAAAACTATTTGATCTATTGCCATGGCACCACTGAGTATACTTTCCCTGAATGTTCAGGGAATAAATGTCCCTCAAAAAAGGACCAAAGCCTTCCGTACTTTCCATAACAAGAAGGCTCACATAGTATGCCTCCAAGAAACACACTTCACCAAAGATTCTACTCCAAAATATATTTCTCCTTTTTATCAACAAATTTACACGGCTTCTGCCTGTACCAAGCAAAGGGGAACTCTAATTGCATTTCACCGATCCACACCATTCACCTTATCATCAGAAATTAAAGACCCAGAAGGTAGATACCTGATACTCATGGGTTATATAATGGATACAGCAATCACGGTGATTTCCTACTATGCTCCTAACAAACAACCTACACCATTCCTCTCACATATATTACAAGTGATTAATACACACAAAATAAGAACAGTGATAATGTGTGGGGATTCGAACCAGGTCCTCCTCCCATTTCTAGATAAATTACCTTTTACACCATCCAAAATAACCTCTAGATTACCTTTTTCTCAACTTCTTTCCAAATACAATCTGGTAGATTCATGGAGAGAAAGTAACCCAATGAAAAAGAAATTCACTTATTTCTCGCACCCTCATCAAACCTTCACCAGAATAGATCATATTTTTCTAACAATAGGAATGATACCAGAAATTATTGCATCAGATATAATTCCGATTCCATGGTCTGACCATAATGCAGTATACACTACTATAGCCTCAGCCATACCAAAAGCGCATGACCCAACGTGGTACTTACCGGACATAATGCTCAAACACCCACTACATCAGATGGCCATTGAACAAGCTTTAAAGGAATACATATCAATTAATAATACAACAGACATCTCCCCAATAACACTGTGGGAAGCTCATAAGCCTGTCTTGCGTGGTACAATACAAAGACAAATGGCACTATTTAAACGGGAACGCAAAAATCTAGCAAAAAAACTAGAACTCAATTTTAATGCAGCCTACATATCATTTCAAGATAATCCATCTCAGAGTACAAAATCTCATCTGGAAAAATCTAGATTGGAATACGATCTATTTCTCACTGAGTCAGTTGATAAATCCCTCAAACGCTCCAAACACAATTTCTACATGAATACAAACAAACCAGGTACATATTTGGCTCGGGCATTAAATTCAACTAACAAATCTTTCAAACCAATACGTTTGAAATTATCAAAAAATGTGTACACTTGTAATCCAGTTAAAATAGTCCATAAATTTCACTCACATCTCGCAACTTTAAACAAGACAAACAATGAATTTAATCCTACAGAGGCTGAATCCTTCTTCTCAAAAATAACCTTACCTGAGTTATCTCAGAATCAAAAAAGCAGTTTGGATGAGCCTATAACTATAGATGAAGTTGCTAACGCCATAAAAGACCTAAAACTTAACAAAAGACCAGGCCCAGACGGCTACTCAGTTTTGTACTATAAAACATTCTCAGAAATACTCTCTCCCATTCTCACTGAAACTTTTAACAAACTTCTAGATGGACATTCTTCTCGGCAAGAAACACTAATGGCAATTGTTTGTATGATCCCAAAACCCCTTTCTGATGATACTTCCTGTGTGAATTATCGGCCTATCTCTCTGTTAAACCTCGATATTCAATTATTAGCAAAAATAATAGCAAAACGTCTCAATAGCATTATAGGAAAATTAATACATAGAGATCAAGTAGGCTTCATGCCAAATAGACAGGCAGGCGATAATATACGCAGGGCAGTGTTATTGGCACATATTGCTAAAAAACGGAAAATCCCTTTGTTTTCTATCTCTCGATATTAAGAGGGCATTTGACACAGTATTCTGGCAATATATGCAATATTCATTACAAAAATGGGGTTTTGGACCCCACTTTTTAACATGGATCAAAGCATTATATAATAAACCCAAAGCCTATATAAAATATGCTGGATACAAATCTGATGCCTTTAATATCGAAAGAGGTACCCGACAGGGTTGCCCATTATCTCCCTTATTATTTGCCCTTATACTCGAACCCATGGCCCAATACATCAGAACAAACCAAACTATAACTGGCATTGAAGTAGGAGGTATTACACACAAATTATGTATATTTGCAGACGATATATTACTTTTTCTATCATCACCACAGGTCTCTGGTCCTAACTTAATACCAGCTCTTGATGGATTTGCAGCCCTATCCGGCCTTATAATTAATCCTAAGAAATGCCTAGTGCTTAATATTTCACTCACAAACATGGAATTGATCCCGGCTAGGGCTGCACTCCCATTCACATGGGCAGAAAAATCAATCCCATATCTTGGAATTCATTTAACAGCATCTCATTCTGACTTATTCTCAACCAATTATCCTCCTGTATTAGGACAGATCACAAACCTAATAAAACAATGGTCGCAACTTCCTTTATCCTGGATAGGGAAGATTAATGCAATCAAAATGACTATTCTACCTAAATTGCTTTATCTATTCAGAGTCCTCCCTATTCCAATTCCTTCCTAATAGTACAAAAAAGAGCAACTTCGTTTATATGGGGCTCTTCTAAACCACGTATACCTATACACACACTACATCAGTGGTTCTCAACTCCAGTCCTCAGGACCCACCAACAGGCCAGGTTTGCAAGATAGCTGAAATACATCACAGGTGATATCACTTGCTGTTCAGTGATTGCAGTATTCTAGTCTGCAACTCCCCAAGGTAATACTTAAAATCTGGCCTGTTGGTGGGTCCCGAGGACTGGAGTTGAGAATCACTGCACTACATCTTCCCAAAAATAAAGGAGGCCTGGGATACCCTAATTTTACTAACTACTACAGAGCAGCACATTTGGCCAGTCTGTCCAAATACCATGCAAAACAGGAAATCCCATTATGGGTATTTATAGAGGCTTCAGAAAATGACCCTCTATTAATACCAAATTTATTATGGCTTGATCCTAAAGACCGCTTTAAAATTCATAATCCCATAACTAAACACTTCTTATCTCTCTGGGATAAACTAAAAACCAAATATCAGTTACAATCTCCACACAATCCTCTCCTTTCTTTTATCAGAAATCCGGCCTTTTATCCGGCATGGATCTACCCAAATTCTTTTAAAGCTTGGACAACATCAGGCATTCAGACACTAAATGACTTCATAGCATCTAAATCATTCCTTTCATTCCCATCGCTTAGAGAAAAATATGATCTACCAAACTCTGAGATATTTAGATATCTCCAAATCAAAAATTTCTATACACCATTCCTAAAGGGGTTACACCATTATCCCAATTATCCATTTTTGAATCAATCTGTACAAAAGATCCATTTGCTAAAGGTACAATTTCATCACTTTATAATCAATTATATGGAGTAGCAAATCTTAATAGACCCTCTTACGTTCAGAGGTGGGAGGAGGACCTAGGACGAACTTTAGAAGACACGGACTGGTCTAACATATGGCTCACATCTAAGTCATCTTCACCCAACATCTTAGCACTGGAGACAAATTATAAAGTCCTAACTCGCTGGTACCTTGTACCCGCTAGAGTGGCAAAATATTCACCTAATACCTCAGCTCTTTGTTTTCGAGGATGCCCAGAAATAGGCACACATTTACACATATGGTGGACGTGCCCAGTAATCCAAACCTTCTGGAAGGAAGTCTTCGTGATTGCATCTAAAATATTTAAAAAAAATAATACAACCAGATCCATATTTAACTTTACTTAATCTAAAACCGGAATGGTTAACACTCTCTCAATTCAAACTTATGATCCAACTAATAACGGCTGCAAAACAAACAGTGGCCAAGGCATGGAAATCTCCTACATTGGTACTAGCAGAAACAATTCACAGAATGAATAATACAATGTCCCATGCTAAGATGGTAGCCATCGATCAAAATCAAATTCCAAAATTTGAAAAACTTTGGCATCCTTGGATAAAACAACAGTTCCTGTCAAACTTCAATGACTCTGTCCTGTTGCCATGGTAACAGATTAAATGACTTACAGAGACACCCATTCTAAGGCTTCAAAGAGAACTAAAAAGAATAATAAACTGACGAGCGGGACAACCTTGTGGACCATACCTCTACCTTTCAACCCTTTTTCTTCTTTCTCTTTCCTTTTCTCCACCTTACGATTAAAGCTCATTATCAGAATTTATTTGACCTATATACACTCTACTTGTAAACAATATGTATAGTAGGTATAAATCATTTAAAAACCTACAAAAGTAACTAAGGAAATGATATATATCTTTAATTTAGGTTTACGTGAACCCAATGTTTAATATTTGAAATTTCATGATATTTACCTATATAAACCCTACTGTAAAACAATGAGCTTACTTTATAGATCCTTGTAAACTTACTTTATGTATCTTTATAACATTGTATACTCAATAAACTTCTTTTGACAAGGAAAAACTGGTTACAGGGGCGTATCCAAAGGGTAGTGATAAATAATGTGTACTCAGACTGGTCTGGAGTGGTAAGTGGGGTGCCCTAGGGTTCTGTCTTGGGACCGATTCTATTTAATTTATTCATAAATGATATAGAGAACAGGATAAATAGCTCAATCTCGACACAAAATTAAGCAGGGCAATAACTTCACATCAGGATATAGAAATCTTACAGAAAGACCTGAACAAAATAATGGAGTAGGCAAGTACATGGCAAATGAGGTTTAATGTAGAGAAATGTAAAGTAATGCACCTGGGAGCAAAAAACACAAATGCAAACTACTCACTAGTGGGGAATCAAGGATGGAGAAAGATCTGGGGGTCCAAGTAGATAACAGATTGAGCAATAACACACAATGTCAAGCTCCAGCTACCAAAGCAGGCAGAATATTAGCATGCATAAAAAAGGTATCTACTCCAGAGATAAAACAATAATCCTACCACTATATAAAACATTAGTTAGACCACATCTGGAGTATTCTGTCCAGTTCTGGTCACCAGTCCTCCGAAGGGATGTGCTGATACTGGAGAGAGTCAAAAGAAGGGCAACAAAACTAATAAGGGGACTGGAGGACCGGGACCACACATTGAGAAGAGAAGCGGTTTAACCTTAAACTGCGATGGGTTTTTTCATTGTCAGTGCAATAGGGATGTGGAACTCTCTTCCACAATAGGTGGTGGCTGCGGGGAGTATTGATAGTTTTAAGAGACTCTTAGATGTGCATCTTAAGGAACATGACATACAGGGATATGGGAAATACAGATATTGGCACACGTGCACCTACACAGGTTGAACTGAATGGACTATTGTCTTTATTTGACCTTACTTGCTATGATATTTAAGGCACAGTCTTTCATAACTCTCATAAGTAGCAATAAATTGTTTGAGAGCACCCCCCTATTGGCGGTACCTCATGAAAAGGGGATGACATACCATCAGCGGCTTTAGACTATAGCTAATTAACAGAAAAGAGAAAGTATGGCCAAAGTTCTTTTGGCCATACTTCTCATGTCGGTCACAGGAGTGCACTTGTGTTCTCCTGTGACCCAGAATCACATGCCCACTCCAGACTCTGTAGGGATTCCAGCTGAGCCAGCTGCCTGTAAGGCAACTGGAATATTGATATTATTGTATATCAGTATGCTTTACAGGCAGCTGGTTCAGCCTTTTAGCATTTAGCCAGCCACTCCTTCCCAGTGCTCCAGTAAGGGAGCCCGTGACTGACAGTGAAGACCGAAAACTAAGTGATCAGTGGTCATGTGATCGTTCATTTCTCAGGCTTAGAGCTGGTGGGGGGGACAGTTTGCAGCATGGGACTGATGCTGCAGCAGGTAGGTAAATATGTGTTTTTGTTTTTTTTAATGCCACACTACTTTAAATAGCAGTTCTTCTTTATCAGCGTTAAAGGGGTTGTAAACCCTCATTAAACAAAAAAAACAAACATATCATACCTCCACTGTGCAGTTAGTTTTGCACAGAGTGGCCCCGATCTGCCTCTTCTGGTGTCCCCCCAGCGGCACTTGCGGCTCCTCCCCGCATCTGTAAAGCCCCTAGGAGAAGCACTCTCCCTGGGGATTACCTTGCAGGCACGCTCCCAAGTCCAGCATTTGCGCCCATAGACACAGAATGCCGGACTCGGCCCCGGCGCCCGCGTCATTGGATTTGATTGAAAGCAGCAGGAGCCAATGGCTGCGCTGCTATCGATCTATCCAATCAAGAGCTGAGAACCCCAGCCAGAGAGGTAGAGCGCGTCTCCGGCGGGGGAATGAACGGACTCAGGTGAGTAAAACAGGGGGGCTGGGGGGCAGCTCAGTGACAGAAGTTTTTTCACCTTAATGCATAGGATGCATTAAGGTGAAAAAAAACATGAGGGTTTACAACCCCTTTAAAATTCTGTTGACCCTTTCAAATTGATTTAACCAAGTTCCAGATCTGGAAATAATTTTGGTTTTAGCCTGCACAGAAAATGTAATGTTTACTGAGACATTGTGCTGACAAATATTATGTCAGTATATGCCAGAGCTATAGAAGATTTTTAGACTGGAGCCACACTTTTTTTTTTTAACTGTTCTGCTTCCCCAGTCTAAGTATGATCTCTATAACTAACCCACTTGTGATGAGATAACTATAACTTACAATCTCAGCTGGATAGGCAAACAGTGACTTAATCCAAATTACATCTTGCAGAACGTAGAAATTTTTAATAGAAAACTTCTGCAGATCTTCACAGATGAACACCATATCGGTCAAAATTCATAATATGTATAGCTCCAGTAATTATATGTGCTCTGAACAGAAACTAAAGATACACTAAAGGAGGGTGGGACCAACTGTACAGAGCATCTCCTAGCTACAGAGTGAGGAAGGGTCAAAATTAGTTAAAGGCAAACAAACAACAATGTATGTATAACACAATAGTGCCTTTTTCCTTGGGGCGTGCATATCGCTTCCCCATAGTCTTCAATTGTGTGAGGTTCTTACCTAGTGTGATGATAGGGAACTTCATGTTAAGGCTATGTTTCCACTATTGCGTCCCCAAAGTCACGCGATTTTACCTTGATTTTTTTACTGCGACTTGAAGCAATGCCTGTGTATTCTTGAGGTCTATGGACCCCAAGTCGCATCAAAGTGGGACCAAAGTAGTGCAAGGACTACTTTGAAGTCACTGCATCTTGAAGTCGCACAGATATGAGCGGTATTCATTGGAAATCATGAGGTACGACTTGTCATGCGACTTTTCAGTCCCAAATCGCATGAAAAGTTGCACTAGTGGAAACCTAGTCTTAAACATATTCCCATTCCTCATGCTGTGGCTTCTTTGATTTGGATTTTGCTCAACCTTGTATTCCCTCCTCCTAAAACATTGACTTTCATTGTGCAAGAAGTTGCTATTTTTAGCTGCCTGCTCAACCTTCTGTGTCCCTCTATGGCCTTACTCAGGGCAATCTTCATATGTTCTTGGAAGTTACTCCCTTAAAAGATTCTCTGTATAAACGGAACCTTCTGTTTGATGCTCCTGACTTGGCTCCCCTTCTTCTCCATGATAACCATCTTTTTTCTTCTGCTACATGGAGACAAAGTACCATGGAAGCCAGGCCTTCTTGCTTCCTCTGTGCTCTTCCTATCGCCTTTATTGTGGGAATTTCATTCTTCTTTCTCAAGAAGAAGGCATTTCAAGCAATTTTCGCTTCACCTTTATGGGTGGGCTCAAGGCTGCCATCTGTTGCTACTTGCCACTTCGTTCCTTGGGAAATTACCCCTCTTCTGTTTTGCCACAGGCCGCGTCCCTCTAGGGAACTCCCCCTCTTCCATCTTGCTGGGTGGTTAATTTGCCTTTCTTAGGACTTGTGCTCTCAGGGAATGAGTCCCTCCTAACCTATCTAAGCCCATTCTCTTGAAGATGTTGGGGTTCTTGGGCCTTTTCAGCATCAAGCATCTGTTTTTCACAGGTTCATCTGCTGATCCTCTTTTAATGTTTTCTAAGCCATTTTTCTCCTGGCAGCTGTTTGAGCCCATGCTGATGCACAAGGTATTTCTGCTGTAAACTGTCTGGGTTTGTTGACCCCTTTTCCTGAGGACTTGTTACTGCTTTTTTTTGCTATGTTGTTGCCTGTCTGTTAGCGGGTTGAAATTATGCCAGTTAGGCTCTGCCCTGGAATGGGAGGGTAAGGGTTAATGGGAACCTGGGGGTTCTCCCCTGAAGCCATCAGCCACTGAAGAATACCAACTATTGGACTTGTTAATACACGGACTCTTCCTCTGCAGGTATGCTGGGGCAGCACATAGCCTGAGTTAGGATTAGGGATATAGGGAAGGAACTGTTTCTTGCGCATTGAACTCTGTCATATTTTGCATCTTTTTCTAAGTAAAGCTTAAAAACTTTGCATTCTGCTTGGTCTGAAGGCATTCAAAGGAGTGCAATGCAAGTAACCAGAACACATAGTCTACATCGATATAAGGAGTTAATACAGTGTGAAGTACAAGCCAGTGATTACCAAGGATAACGAAGAGTTCACATGCAGCCTGTCATTAAGTGTGTACATGTGACAGGTGGAATAGCCTCTTGCAGCAGGAAGATGTTGGTGGCACTCTTTCTGTGAGCGGTCTGTCTTCCATGGCAGTGGAAGCATACTTGCACCTCAGAGGTCCCCAACCTGTGCGCAGGTATGGAAAGAAGAAGTTAAGTGAGTGTGAGTGTGCATGGAGCCAGTGCTAGGCACATGGTGGGGCCCCATACCGTTACTGTGAGTGCGGTAGCAGTGATATGCTGGACAGGTGGAGAGGGCATAGGCTCCACGTGTCCCTCCTAAATGCAACTGTGATATGAAAGGTGTACATTGAAAGGGGACAAGAGATGAAAAACTTCAGTCATCTGCTCAAAAGTACACGTGCTCAGCACCAAGTGAAGGTATCCCATGTTCAGGGCAAGTGACTCTGTTAAGGTGCCTAGTGTAGCCCAGAAGAACCCACCCTGGGTTGGCCTCATATGTGACCCACACTTGGTGCCCAACTAGGCAGGAAACATGGAGGACATGACCACCACTCTACCCCCCTACACCATACATGCCACAGAGTGGGCAGGGTTTATATGAACATGGAGGTAGTGGGGAGGGGGTAAAAAATAGAAATAGGAGACATATCCTCTGTTGACAAAACCTGTTCCAGTGTCTTCTGCTGTCTTAACTTTCTTAAAGGTCTCTGGGCCAGTGAGAGAAAGGAAATCTTTCCAATGAGAAAATGTAAGCTTGTGTTTCTTCTAACATGTTCTAACACTTTCCCATTCTATCCCAAACTTAAAAATACTGTTGTGTTCTTTCAAGTTCAGATCACTGTTGTAAGGAATACAAATATGCTTTAATGGCATGATGCAGAAACATGCACTCATTTCCACATACAGCCTTATACTAGAGTTGTTCGAACGGTTTGGGCAAACACCCGCTGAACGTCCTGCAATTTCGGGTGTTTGCCGAATGGGCAAACAGGTGATGTTTGGGCCAAACTTTTGCTCGGCCCAAACCGTTCGACCAACTCTAGTATTTAACTGTATGAGGAAATTAGTGCATGTTTCACATCAGCAGAGTACCCATCCTACAGTCTCCTATCAGCAAAGTACCCATCACACAACCTCCCATCAGCATAGTACTCGTCACACAGCCAGCCAGCAGCAGAGTACCCATCCCTCAGCTGCCCATCAGCAGAGTACCCGTTCTACAACCGCCCATCGGCAGAATACACGAACTACAGCCACCCACCAGCAGAATACCCAACCTACAGCCGCCCATCAGCAGAGTACCCATCACACAGTCACCATCAGCAGTCTACCTGTCCCAGTGTTACACTAGTTAGGAGGAGTTTCAAATCCTCAGTATGACTGATGAGAGCAGCTGGGAGATTTTACCTTCCGATTCGGTGTACAAGCCAGGCAAAAGTAATGAATTAACAACTGAATCTGAGGAGGAAAGGGTCCCTCTTAAATGGATACGGCTTTCCGAAAACCAGGCAACCACCAGCAGCGCCATACACCCCAATGGTCAATCAGCAAACACAAACGGCACTAGGCCCCAGGATAAAAGGCCCCGTACCAGCACTGGAATATCACAACAGACCCCAAGAATTAGGACCCATACAACTCTCCCAAATACACTGGTGAATCCATTATGGCTGCCCTCCAACTTGGGATCAGCAAGTATTCTCCTTTTCAGCACACAGCCAGGTGTGCAGACCAACACTGAAAATTTTTCAGAAATTGATTATTTTTTTTGCAGTTTACTTCAGTTTATTGTGGACCAGACTAACCTTTTTTCACAACAATATATTGCAAACAACCCCAATTCATCCTTCGCCTGTTCGTTTGAATGGAGACCTCTTACATTAGAGTAGTTCGTTATTTTTGGGCATTTTGCTTATTGGTCCACCCACCCCATCCATCACATGCCCATTTCCTCTTCTGTAATTCCCAAGACACGCTATGAAATGATCATGCGCTTCCTTCATTTCAATGGCAATACCCAGTGCCCTCCCCAAGATCATCCCAACTATGACAAATTATACAAAATTCGCCCTCTTTTATTTTTTTCCCCCAAATATTTGCTGAACTTTATGTCCCTGACCAGAACATCTGTGTGGATGAGTACCTTGTCTACTTAACTGGCCGGCTGGAATCAAGCAATACATTCCCAGCAAAAGGACCAGATATGGGGTAAATCTCTACAAGCATTGTGAAAGAGCCACGGGATATTTGTATGCCTTCCATGTGTACGAAGGTAAAGACTTCCAGCTCCATCCCCCTGAGTGCCCAACCTACATCAGCGCAAGTGAAAAAATTGTCTGGGACTTGACATTTCCACTTTTCAAAAAAGGGTTATCACATCTACCTTGATAACGTCTATACAAATCTGCCCCTTTTCCACCACCTGTACCGTGAGAAAACCTTGGCCTGGCTACCACCCGAACAAACAGGAAGGACTTCCCACAAAGTTTAGTGTCCACAAGGCTACAAAAGGGGAGTCAGCAACTCTGAGGAATGACAAAGTGTTGGCCATGAAGTGGAAGGATAAGAGAAATATGTACTTCCCGTTCACCATCCACAATGACTCCTCAGTGGAAATTCCCGTAAGACACGGTCCCATACAAAAGCCTGCGTGCATCCAAGATTATAATCTCTACAAGGGGGGTGGATTTCAACAATCCGATGCTACAGCCCTATTTAGTAACAAGACGATCCCGTTTCTGGTACAAAAAAATTGCAATTTACATGATACATTTGGCCATTTATAATGTATATGTCACCTACAACAAATCCACAGAAAGATCAACCACCTTCTTCAAATTTATAGAAGAAATTGTCACGTCCCTTTTCTACCAGCAAGGATCCCCCCCCAGAAAACATTCACTCTGATTCTGTGAGCAGACTTCAAGAGCGCCGTTTCCCTGAGAACATTCCACCAACAGAAACAGGCCAGACACCAAAAAAAATGTTGGGTATGCAGCAGAGAGGGAGTTAGAAGAGATACCAGTTTTCATTGTCCCGAATGTCCCTCCCAACCGGACCTATGCATCGGAGACTGCTTCAGACATTATCACACCTCTCTAAAATATTAGCCCATATTTCTAACAGTTTTCCAATATCTACTGATCATTTGCCTGCTGCCTCAACTGACCATGCTTCTGTCTTCCACCTTAACTGACCCTGGCCTGTTTATCGACTATGTCTCTGCCTGCCATCTGCATTGTTTAGGAACCACATTTCTGCCTTCCACCTGAACTGACCCTGACCTGTTTATCGACTATGCCTCTGCCGTCTGGATTGTTTATCAACCACGTTTCTGCCTTCTACCTGAACTGACCTTGGCCTGTTAATCAACCATGATTTTTGTCTGCTTCTTGGACTGATCTTTCTGCCCTGCTACTGTAGTAGTGTAATTCAGGATAACACAGCAAATCGCTATGTGTGGCAGAAAACGAACACTGCACATCATCCTGAACACACCGTCCCCACTGTGAAACATGGTGGTGGCAGCATTATGTTGTGGGGATGCTTTTCTTCAGCAGGGACAGGGAAGCTGGTCAGAGTTGATGGGAAGATGGATGGAGCCAAATACAGGGCAATCTTAAAAGAAAATCTGTTAGAGTCTGCAAAAGACTTGAGACTGGGGCGGAGGTTCACCTTCCAGCAGGACAATGACCCTAAACATACAGCCAGAGCTACAATAGAATGGTTTGGTTCAAAGCATATTCATGTGTTAGAATGACCCAGTCAAAGTCCAGACCTAAATCCAATTGAGAATCTGTATCAAGACTTGAAAGTTGCTGTTCACAGACACTCTCCATCCAATCTGACAGAGCTTGAGCTATTTTGCAAAGAAGAATGGGCAAATATTTCACTCTCTAGATGTGCAAAGCTGGTAGAGACATCCCCAAAAACAGCTGCAGCTGTAATTGCGGGGAAAGGCGGTTCTACAAAGTATTGATTTAGGGGGGCTGAATACAAATGCACGCCACACTTTTCACATATTTATTTGTAAACAATTTTGAAAACCATTTATCATTTTCCTTCCAATTCACAATTATGTGCCACTTTGTGTTGGTCTATCACATAAGATCCAATAAAATAATATCAATAAAATGCAATTACATTTTTGGTTGTAACATGACAAGATGTGGAAAGTTTCAAGGAGTATGAATACTTTCTCAATGCACCGTATGTCATGTGTTAGAAATAATTTGTTAATATGACCTTGGTGTACCCCAAGGTTCAGTGTACCTACTTTTTAATAACTTTATAAATGATATAGGGTCTGGGATTAAAAGTACCATTTCAGTGTTTACAGGTGACACCAAACTATGAAATAACGTCCATACAGGATGTCTCCAACTTACAGTATCTCACAAAAGTGAGTACACCCCTCACATTTTTGTAAATATTTTATTATATTTGTTCATGTGAGAACACTGAAGAAAGGACACTTTGGTACAATGTAAAGTAGTGAGTGTACAGCTTGTATAACAGTGTAAATTTGCTGTCCCGTCAAAATAACTCAACACAAAGCCAATAATGTCTAAACCGCTGGCAACAAAAGTGAGTACAGCCCTAAGTGAAAATGTCCAAAGTGGGCCCAAAGTGTCAATATTTTGTGTGGCCACCATTATTTTCCAGCACTGCCTTAACCCTCTTGGTCATGGAGTTCACCGGAGCTTCACAGGTTACCACTGGAGTCCTCTTCCACTCCTCCATGACGACATCACAGAGATAGTGGATGTTAGAGACCTTACTCTCCTCCACCTTCCATTTGAGGCTGCCCCGCAGATGCTCAATAGGGTTTAGGTCTGGAGACATGCTTGGCCAGTCCATCCCCTTTACCCTCAGCTTCATTAGCAAGGCAGTGGTTGTCTTGAAGGTGTGTTTGGGGTCGTTATCATGTCGGAATACTACCCTGCGGCCCAGTCTCCAAAGGGAGGGGTTCATGCTCTGCTTCAGTATGCCACAGTGCATGTTGGCATTCATGGTTCCCTCAATAAACTGTAGCTCCCCAGTGCAGGCAGCATTAATGCAGCCCCAGACCATGACACTCCCACCACCATGCTTGACTGTAGGCAAGACACACTTGTCTTTGTACTCCTCACTTGGTTGCCGCCACAAACGCTTGATACCATCTGAACCAAATAAGTTTATCTTAGTCTCATCAGACCACAGGACATGGTTCCAGTAATCCATGTCCTTAGTCTGCTTGTCTTCAGCAAACTGTTTGCAGGCTTTCTTGTGCATCATCTTTAGAAGAGGCTTCCTTCTGGGACGACAGCCATGCAGACCAATTTGATGCAGTGTGCAGTCTATGGTCTGAGCACTGACAGACTGACCCCCCCACCCTTTAACCTTTGCAGCAATGCTGGCAGCACTCATATGTTTATTTCCCAAAGACAACCTCTGGATATGACGCTGAGCACGTGCACTCAACTTCTTTGGTTGACCACGGCAAGGCCTGTTCTGAGTGGAACCTGTCCTGTTAAACCACTGTATGATCTTGGCCACCCTGCTGCAGCTCAGTTTCAGGGTCTTGCCAAACTTCTTATAGCCTAGGCCATCTTTACGTAGAGCAACAATTCTTTTTTTCAGATCCTCAGAGAGTTCTTTGCCACGAGGTGCCATGTTGAACTTCCATTGACCAGCATGAGAGAGTGAGAGGGATAACACCAAATTTAACACACCTGCTCTCCATTCACACCTGAGACCTTGAAACACTAACAAATCACATGACACCGGGGACGGAAAATGTCTAATTGGGTCCAATTTGGACATTTTCCCTTAGGGGGTGTACTTACTTTTGTTGCCAGTGGTTTAGACATTAATGGCTGTGTGCTGAGTTATTTTGAGGGGACAGCAAATTTACACTGTTATACAAGCTGTACACTCACTACTTTACATTGTAGCAAAGTGTCATTTCTTCAGTGTTGTCACATGAAAAGATATAATAAAATATTTACAAAAATGTTATGGGTGTACTCACTTTTGTGAGATACTGTACAAGCCGACCTCAATGCGCTGTTTAATTGGGCAACTGTGTGGCAAATGAGGTTTAATGTTGATAAATGTAAAGTTATGCATTTGGGGGCTAAGAATATGCATACATCATACATACATACTAGGGGAGTACAACTGGGGGAATCCATAGTGGAGAAGGATCTGGGGGCTTTTAGTAGATCATAAGCTTAATAATAGCATGCCATGCCAAGCTGCGGTTTCCAAAGCAAGTCTTTCTTGTATTAAGAGAGGTATGGATTCCAGAGAGTGCCCAAATCATCAACAAATCATTAGTAAGACCTCATCTGGAATATGCAGTTCAGTTTTGGGCACCAGTTCTTTTTTCAACCTGACTATGTAACTATGTAATTTTGTTAAAAAATAAGTAAATTCATCTTCATTTTCCATAGAATTGTGGGAAAAAATTACAACTTCAAAAAACTCACCATGCTTCTTACTAAATACCTTGGACAGTCTACTTTCCAAAAAGGGGTCATTTGGGGGTATCTGTACTTTCCTGGCATGTTCGGATTGATCAATTTTCAATAATACGTACCATAACTTGTAGACTCTACAACTTTCACTCTGACTAACAAATATATACTGATTTAGGTTACTTTTACCAAAGAAATATAGCAGTAAAAATGTTGGCTTTAATTTATGAAGAAAAACTATTTAGTTGCTAAATTTTACAGTAGAAACTAAAAAAACAAGTTTTTTTCCAAAATTTTCAATTTTCTTATTGTGATTACATTGCAAAAAAAAAAAAAAAAACTAGCAGTCATTAAATACTACTAAAAGAAAGCTCTATCTGTTTTGAAAAAAATATATAAAAATTTGGTTTGAATTAAGTGTTGCATGACTGAGCAATTGTCATTCAAAGTGTGAGAGGGCTAAAAGCTGAATATTGGCCTGGGCAGGAAGGGGGTAAAAGTGTCCGGTATTGAGGTGGTTAAATCCAGTCCACAACAGAGTGAATTTATTCTCCACTTGTGCTTGTGTTAATATATTCCAGGACACGTGACTTTCGGTCTTTGGAGCACAGGTGGAGCGCAAACCGGAGCTTTCAGTTTCCATTTTATGCCTAATTTTTCCTGAGTACTTTTTATCATTGTAAGTGCATATTTTTTATAAATTCTTTAAGAAATTTGAATATACTACACTATGAGAGGTTCCTATACCTTTTCCTTTTGTGAATGAGTCATGCACAGAGTCTCTTAAAGGCACAGGAGCGCTAATACTGTACGTAAGTCACAGCTCATATATTAGATATGCCATAAATATAGCTTACACATACTATATATAGCCACATTGACAAAATACACATTGGTATGGACAGTCATTTTATACAATCTGCCTGGGGTGACCCCAACCATTTATAGTCCTTGCTAACTAAAGGAGACAAGGGACCACATGAAGCATTCGCTGTCTTACCTAAGAGAAAGTTAACTTAGAAAGAGATAGGTAGAAATAATAGAAAGGAAGATAGTAGAAGAAAGAACAGCAAGGTCACCAATCTTATCACAGTCTGACACCAAGCGAGCAGTGCTTTCCTCCCAGCCTCTAAGCACAGATGGACTCCTCATGCCGAAACTTCCCAGCTCCCAGACTTCATTTAATCGTTCTAAGGTGTTCCATAGATGGGCTGTTAATCCTCCTTTAGTTTAACATCCTTAATTCTAGAATGTAATCCTAATAAAGCTGAAGATTTCACTTGTTTCCAATTAAGGGCTAGAATACATCTGCTGCAAAGAATATGTGATATCATTTATTGACAGGTTTAGAGAAACAAGATGGAAGTAGGGAATATTTAGGGGTTAAAGGTATCCATGAGTCCATTATGTGGTGGATAAGAGTTTGAATCAATCTCCAATAGAGTATAATTAGTGGACATTTCCACGCTATGTGCATTGTCAGCATCTATCACTGGCTGTCAGATATATCAAGTGGAGGAGTTTGAGGGTTAAATAGAAGATCTGAGGACGTCATTCTGTGATAAAAGGACATAGGGAGGAGTCAGCAACAAGACACAAGTGCATTCTGGGATGCGGCAACCATCTTTCTGGTGGGGACTGCTGGATTTCAAAACTCAAGCCATTTTTTATTTGATGTAAATGTGAGTTCATTCCCTTGCTTTTATTCAAAATAAATGCTGTTTGATGTACTGCGCAATGAGGTTTATCTCCTTCTATTCACATGGGATGATATTTGTGTGGTGAATATTGCTGGAGTACATATTGAAGAAGGAGAGCTGTTACCTGAGGTTGCTGCATCCATTATCCGGTCTGCTGCTACAGAAGTATGGCGTATTGAGATTGATGGGCTTCCTACTGTGTTTCCCAAAAATAAGACCTACCCCGAAAATAAGCCCTACTGTGAATTTTGGGGAGGGTTGCAATATAAGCCCTACCCCGAAAATAAGCCCTATTTGGAAGGGTTGTGAAGTCCTAAAATGCACTGTATTACAGTGTTGTGTGGTCTGTGTATGTTGCTGTGGTCTGTTTGTGGTGAATACCTTTGCTGCGGCACCGCTCGGCACTTAGCTGATTACTTCTTCTGGCTGTAGGCGGGGGGATCTCAGCCCCCCTCCCTGCAGTGTTCAGAGCACGGTTGACAGCTTGGGGCTGGTCATGAAAGCGCCGGGTGTCAGTGGGGAATCTCGGCCCCCCTCCCTCTGCAGGCGCTCAGCTGATTTCTCCTCATCTCGCGGGGGGATCTTGCCCGCCGTCAGCTGATCTTCACTGCTTTGCTCTTCAACAACTCGGGGCAGGCCATGGAAGTGCCGATATAAGAAGGTATTTGCACAAACTTTACCACAACACACACCTTTTACACCATACAATCCTGTAATAGAGAGGTTTCCAGGATTTCAAAAGCACTTTTACAATGTTCATACTGGGGATTCCTGCATGGAAGCCCTACCCTGAAAATAAGCCCTAGTGTGTTTTTGGTTGTCAAAATTAATATAAGACCCGGGCTTATTTTCGGGGAAACACGGTATATCATTTATATGCTGATGTGGCCTTTGTAGTGAGGGCCCACTAAAAAGGGTAAGCGGCTGTGTGATTGGATGCCGGTGATGGTTTCTTCTTTCATATACCCCCTTCTCACCACTGATTGAATTGAATTGGATATCTGTTACTGGATTGATTTCTTATGGACTTTTTTTCAAGCGCTGCACCTTATCCATATATGCTTTTTATTGACTTATCTTTAATATTGTGCTAGCTGCTGGTGTTGTATTATAATCTGTACTTAAATTTAAATAAGCGCAGCAGATTTTTATTCATTTTAAATAGAAGATCGGTCATCTTGTGGAGGAGTTTGCAGTATTCTATGTCACACAGCACAGCACAGCACAGTTCCACAGTAGAGAGTTAGGGTGGACATGTGCTATCCATAGCTTTTTTACTTCTGTCCATCTATTATAAGCATGAAAGGTGGACCATGACTCACTGGCTCATAGGTAAATTGCTTAATAATATTTTAATTGGTTTTGGAATGCTAAACAACGCTGCTTACGAGAGGTATATAGTACTGATTTAGAAATCCTAAGCCTTTTATAGTTCCAGATGAAGTTCAACAAGTCTGTTTGCAGTCTTTTATGAGTGGCTGGGATGGGAATTGGTAGGGTCTCCAAAAGTTAGAGAAATTTTGACAAAATAGACATTTTAATAGAGGCTATATGGCCAAAGAAAGAGATACAGTGTTTTCTCCATTGTTGAGAATATGTGCAGAATATTGGCATGCATTAAAAAGGGGATTAATTCAAGAGATAAAATGATAATTCTCCCGCTCTACAAGACTCTGGTCCGGCCGCACCTAGAGTATGCTGTGCAGTTCTGGGCACCAGTCCTCAGGAAGGATGTACTGGAAATGGAGCGAGTACAAAGAAGGGCAACAAAGCTAATAAAGGGTCTGGAGGATCTTAGTTATGAGGAAAGGTTGTGAGCACTGAACTTATTTTCTCTGGAGAAGAGACGCTTGAGAGGGTATAGGGTTTCAATATACAAATACTATACTGGTGACCCCACAATAGGGATAAAACTTTTTTGCGGAAGGGAGTTTAACAAGACTCGTGGCTACTCAGAATTAGAAGAAAAGAGGTTTAACCTTAAAATACGTAAAGGGTTTTTTACTGTAAGACCGACAGGGATGTGGAATTCCCTTCCACAGGCGGTGGTCTCAGCAGGGGGCATCGATAGTTTCAAGAAACTATTAGATAAGCACTTGAATGACCGCAACATACAGGGATATACAATGTAATGCTGACATATAATCACACAGATAGGTTGGACTTGATGGACTTGTGTCTTTTTTCGGCCACACCTACTATGTAACTATGTAGCAAAGATGCTCTAACATCTCAGATAAGAGGAATGAAGTTTTCTTTGCAAAGTGTGTACTGCAGGGGCAGGCAACCCCCCGGTGTTCTGCCGAGAAAGTTCCGCTCGGCGTATAAGTTCCCCCCTCTACTGCGCCTACGCAGTAGGTATCGGCGGAAATAGCCGAAGCACAACAGCTGAAAATCAGCTGTACACGGCGCCTGGAAGAGGGCCCCTCGCGGGCTCGCTTTGCTCGCCACACTTCGGGCACGGCCTCGCTGCGCTCGGCACTTTTAGATTCCCCCTCTAGGTCCACTTGGATGGTGGGGAAGGAATCTGGACCCACAGCGCAGGCGCCGTGTACAGCTGATTGAAGCATTTGAGCTTCGGCTATCTCCGGCGGCTGAGAGTAGTATGTACTGCCCAGGCGCTGCGCCTGCGCAGTACAGGGGGGAACTTATCCGCCGAGGGAACATTCTCGGCAAGACACCGGCACTGGTGCCGCAAGCAGCACACAAATACTGTTTTGCCGGCACTCGACTCCCTCCCCATCAGCAGAGCAGCGCAGGGAAGTATCCGTGAGACGCTAATGCATTCAAATTTCAGAGTTCCCCACGCGGCACCTGCACTGAGGGGGAGGCACTGTGCCCCCATACATTGTAAAAGATGGGAAACATTGTTTGGTTCTCTAACTTTCCTGAAGCTGCGATCGTCAGCTTTTGTGATGGGGAAGAGATTGGGTGCAGTTCTGCTAGGGGGGGCGGTCCCTGTTTCCAGGAGGAGGAGGACTGTCATTGGTCACTGCTAAAGCCAATCACGGTCCTGCTAGCCCTGCCCACCATCTGGAGGAAGATGACTCACTTGGTTGCCACTACCAATCTCAGAAAGAAGGGATTTCACTGTGATTGAGAAAACCACAATCAGGTGACAGTTTGTGGAATTACTGTTGAGCTTCTGGGAACTTTGTTTATTATTCCTGAACCTTTGCGTCACTTACTACTGAACCCCTGCACTCTGTGCCCCTTTAAGCCACAGCCAGTATTCAGCACAATGAAAATCACACCCAACTTTTGCTGAGGCCCACACTTTTTCTCAGGTACAGGGGCCCAACTTATGATCCTGTACACAGGCCCACTGCTTTCAGAAAATGCCCCTGACCTGAGCTCATCATTGTGCATTCATTCCACATGCTTGTATGTGACATCACATACATCACCTACATCACATACAAGCATGTGGGCTGGATGAGAGAGTTGGATCAGCAGGATGAGTGTGCCAGGACAGGTAGATGTGTCTCATCTCTACTTCCTTTCACCACTCTGCGTATCACGCATATCATAAATGATCAGGAGGGTTCAGTGGTGGAGCAGATGAGCAGGAGGGTACAGCGGCAGTTAAAATGAGCAGGAGGGGTTCAGAGGTGGCACAGATGAGCAGGAGGGAGCAGTGGTGGGGCAGATGTGCAGGGAGGTACAGTGGTGGAAGAGATGAGAAGCGGGTTCAGCAGTGGGACAGAAGAGCAGGGGGTACAGTGTTGGGCCAGATGAGCAGGGGGTTCAGTGTTGGGCCAGATAAGCAGGGGGGTTCAGTGTTGGGCCAGATGAGCAGGGGGGTTCATGTGTGGCCAGATGAGTAGGGGGGTTCAGTGATGGGCCAGATGAGCAGGGGGGTTCAGTGTTGGGCCAGATGAGCAGGGGGGTTCAGTGTTGGGGCAGAAAAGCAGGGGGGTAGAGCAGTGGGGCAGATGTGAAAGGAGGTGTATTGGTGGGACAGATGAGCAGGGGGTTACAGGGGTGGGGCAGAAGAGCAGGGGGAACAAAGGTGTGGCAGAAGAGCAGGGGGCAGTACCGAGGTGAGATAGATGTACAGCAGGTACATTGGTGGGGCAGATGAGAAAGCAGGTTACAGTGATGGGTTCAGTGTTAGGACAGATGAGAAGGTGATTCAGTAGTGAGACAGAAGAGCATGGGGATACGGCGGTGAAGCAGATGTGCAGGGAAGTACAGTGGTGGGGCAGATGAGAAAAGAGGATATATTGATGGGGCAGATGAGCAGGGAGGGTTACAGTGGTGGGAAAGAAGAGCAAGGGGGTACAGTGGTGGGGCAGATGTGCAGGAGGCACAGTGGTGGGAGGGATGAGAAGGGGGTTCAGCGGTGGGACAGAAATGCAGGGGGGTACAGTGATAGGGCAGATGAGCATGGGGGTTACAGTGGTGGGACAGATGAGCAGGGGGTTACAGTGGTGAGACAGATGAGCAGGGGAGGTTCAGTGTTGGGCCAGATGAGAAGGGGGTTACAGTGGTGGGAAAGATGAGCAGGGAGGTTCAGCGTTGTAGCAGAGGAGAAAGGAGGTACATTGGTGGGACAGATGAGCAGGGGGTTACAGCGGTGGGGCAGAGGAGCAGGGGAGTAGGTACAGAGGTGGGGCAGATGTGCAGAGGAGAAAGGAGGTACATTGGTGGAACACATGAGGGGGGGGACAGAAGAGCAGGGGGTTACAGTGGTGAGACAGATGAGCGGGGGGTTCAGTGTTGGGCCAGATAAAAAGGGGGTTACAGTGGTGGGAAAGATTTGCAGGGGGTTCAGTGTTGGGGCAGAGGAGAAAGGAGGTACATTGGTGGGACAGATGAGCAGGGGGTTACAGTGGATGGGCAGAAGAGCAGGGAGTACAGTGGTAGGACAGATGTGCAGGAGGTAGAGTGGTGGGGCAAATGAGAAAGGGGGTTACAGTGGTGGGGCAGATGAGAAAGGGGGAACATTGGTGGGACAGAAGAGCAGGGTGGTACAGTGGTGGGACAGAAGAGCAGTGTGGTACAGTGGTGGGACAGATGAACAGAGGGTTACAGTGGTGGGGCAGATGTGCAGGGGGTTACAGTGGCGGAGCAGATGAGAAAGGGGTACATTGGTGGGGCAGATGAGAAAGGAGGTACATTGGTCGGGCAGATGAGAAGGGGGGTACATTAGTGGGGCAGATGAGAAAGTGGGTACATTGGTGGGGCAGATGAGCAGGGTGATACAGTGGTGGGGCAGATGTACAGGGGGTTACAGTGGTGGGCAGATGAGCAGGGGGGACAGTGATCTGAAGTGTGGAGTTGCAGGAATTGGGGCTGATCTGAGGCGTGCGTGCAGGATGTTAATTTCTCACTACTAAAGTAGTTTACAGCATTTACTTTATAAAAAATAATTTTCATAATTGAGAGTGTGAAGTTGACATTTTTTTGTTAAAAAATCGGCACGCTCCATTTCTTTGAAAGCATTTTTCAGCACACTGTTCTCAAAAGGTTGCCTACTCCCGGTGTAGTGTGTCAAAACAGTAGCGGAACTACCAAGGTCATAAAGGTCACACTTGCGACCGGGCCCTAGCATTCCGCCACCGTGAGTAGCTCCAAGACACCAAGCCAATAGGAAGAGCACAGTACCTGCCCCCTTACCCACCCTGCCTTATATGACTTTTAAGCTGTAACAGGAGGAGGTGGCGGCAGCTGGATAGGAGGGGGAGAGAGAGGAGAGGAGAGAACACAGCCTGCTATGGGGGACAGACTACAAGAGGCACCTGCAGTGATCTACAGTGAGTTGTGTTTCTCTACACTTGGTCTAAAGGGAAGGAAACAGCTTCTGCCAGCATGGAGAGAACCTACTTGCTACAGTGTGGGATACAGAAGGTTATCAGAGCAGCACCAGAGACAATATCCTTTATCCAATGCATTCATGCTGTATTCTGACACCAGCAAGGCTTTTGGTAAAGATCCTCAAAGGGACAGACAGAACACAGACTTCATGCATTCATTTCTGCCAGCAGAAGTCTTGTTTTTTTACAGAGGCTTTCTAACAGGGAGAAAATGATGCAAGATGTCTGTGTGTTCTGCCCATCCATCCCACATAGACATTGCTGGAGTCACAGGATGAATGGATTGAAAATAGAATCTTGTCCTCTGGTGTCATTCTGCCAACCCTCTGTTTCCCACAATCTAGAAACAAGTCAGGGCTTTTGCACAAAGACTGCCAGAGCCAATTCAGCGTAATTGCAGTTAAATTTCTTCCGTCCAGGCAGCTCAACTGCAGTGTACATCCTGTTGTTGACATGAATGGTTGTACACTCATGTATTCCTCTATACAGTGGTGCGATCATAAACATTAGAATCAACTATTCATGTCAATGACAGACTACACTGTAGCTGAGATGGCCGGACGGAGGAAATTCAACTGTAATTACACAGAATGGGCTCAGCCCTCTGTGTGCAAGAGCCCCGAATCTCAATAAAACTAAAGTGAACTTTCCCTCCGTACTATCTCTCCCTCCTCATGATAGTGTAAATTATACTCCATATTGACTTTGGTGGTCAGTACCACCACCAAATGCAATCTATGCAACAGAATAAGCCAATTTGCAGCTCTGCACTCTGTACATAGTGCACTCCTGAACTCTGCACTCTGTATGTAGTGCATTCCTGAACTCTGCACTCTGTACGTTGTGCAGTTCTGAACTCTGCACTCTATATGTACCGCACGCCTGAACCCTGCACTTTGTATGTAGCACACGCCTAAACCCTACACTTTGTATGTAGCACATGCCTGAACTTTGCAGTCTGTATGTAATGCACTCCTGAACTCTGCACTCTGTATGTAGCACACATCTGAACCCTGCACTCTGTATATAGCGCATGCCTGAGCTCTGCTGTCTGCACTTAGTGCACTTATGAACACTGTTCCTCTATACTTAGCGCACTTCTGAACATTGCATTCTGTACATATCACACTTCTGAAACATGTACTGTGCATGTAGCATGCTCCTCAACTCTGCACTCTGTAAGTAGCACACTGCACATTACACAACCCTTCACTCTATGCATAGCATACTCCTGAACCCCACACTCTGTGCATGGCATACTCCTGAACCCTGTGTGTAATGCACCCCTAGTATTTAACAATGACCCTTTAAGATTTTATATAGTGCTGACCTCTGCACTCTGTATGCTATGTTGTATATTGCACAATGAAGGGGGCACACTGATTGCTATACTGCTGGAGGTTTATTATTGTGCAGTGTTTGGGGATAATTACTGTGCTCTGGATTAATTGTGTGATGCTGGGGGTTCATTACTGTGTTGTGCTTGGGGTTTAATATTGTGTTGTTCTGGGGGTTAATTGCTGTGATGTGCTGCAGGTTAATTATTGTGCAATGCTGGGGGTTACCTATTTGACAACATTGGGACTTTTTGTTGTGCAATTATGGGGGTTATTTGTTGTGCAATGTTGGGGGTTAATTGTTGTGCAATGCTTGTGGTTAATTGTTGTGCAGTGTTGGGGGTTTATTGTTAATTACTGTGCCGTGCTGAGGGTTATGTATTGAACTATGCCCTGGTTAATTTTTGTGCTGTGCTAGGGGTTAATTTCTGTGACGTGCTGGGAGTTAATTATTTTGCTGTGCTGGGGGGGTAATTACTGAACTTGACACAAACTGAGGGTTATCATTTCTGGCCCCAGCTTGGCTTTTTTTAATCCCACAGTCTCTTCAGTTCACCCCCAAGTCTTATTTGGTCTACAGAAAGGGAGAAAAGTGTTACACTGCAAGCTAAAGACCATGAAGAAATGTCCACTTTCCGGCAACACTAACTTGCTGGCCATACCCATAGGTGGTCGGTAGATGGCATGCTTCATGCGCTGCATTAGCACCCCACTCATACTTCCAGCACAGCACACCCAAAACAAATGGTCTGGAGCAGCCCCAGCCACTGAAGAACATATGAAAGGTTCTGCTGTGAGATCATAAGGCTCAGTTTACACTGCTTCAACCCCAAAGTCTTGTGACTTGCTTTCAATTTCCTTGTGACTTCTTTGTAACTTGCTTGCATGTGATTTACCTTTGCAGTCTATGACACTCAAATCGCACCAATGTCACAAAAAAGTAATACAGAAACCTTTTTTTGTTGCTGTGACTTGAGTTGCATTGTCTAAGACAGCACCCATTGAACTTAATGTTTTGACCTGTCATGTGATTTTACGTGTTGCATGTTGCATAATAAGTCACAGCAGTGTGAACCAGAGCTTTTAAAGGGCCCTGTAAAGTAAATGGCCCGGGGATCAGTGGGAAGGGCTCCAGGCCAGGAGCGAAGGGCCCCGGGATGGATGGAAAGGGCCCTGTGATGGATGAAAAGAGCCCTGGTAGTTAGGGGGGCCCTTCATGGTTTCTTGTACTGGGGCCCTGAAGTTTCTAGTTACGGTCGGATACAAAGGTAAGATTTGGTGGGGAGGCATTCAATGAAAGAGATTCCATTTTAGAGTGATTAATCTTGCACCCTGAAAAAGAAACATATGTGCCCCGGGTCTTGTGTAGTTTAGGAAGGGTGACACAAGTTTGAGTTAAAGCGAGGAGTTCATCATCTGCGAAGAGCAATATTTTGAACTCTCTGTTCCTAACAGAAATTCTATGTATCTTTGGGTCTTTCCTAATGTGGGACACCAGGTGTTCTATACACAAGGCAAATAGACAAGCGGACAGTGGGCTGCTTTGCCTTGTGCCATTGGATAGGGAGGAAGGCGCATATGGGCTTTTGACCTAGAAGGAAGGGGAGGTATAGAGGTGTTAATAGCTTGGAGAAAGGGGCCTTTGAGGCTGCTGTATACAAGAGTGGTGAATAGAAAAGGCCAGCTCAGTCAAAGACCTTTCTGCATCTAAACTACATAGGAGCGCCTCTCTCTCTTCTGTGTTATCTATATCTATTAAATCAATAACCCTTCGAATATTGCCTTTACTTGACGAAATGGCATAAAACCTACTTGGTCTGTCCATGTATTAAAAAAGGGAGGACTGTATTCAATCTGAGAGACAATAGTTTTGTAGCATAATGGGCCTATACTTAGGCTTCAGTATTAGCATAATATAGGAAGATTACATATCTCATGATATAGATTCTTTATGCAGGAAACCATTAAACAGTTTCAAAATATGCGGGAGTAGGATTGGAAGGAATATTTTATATTATTCATAGGGGAAGCCATCTGGCCCCAGGGCATTATGTGTGGGTCATGTTTTAATGGTTGTCGTCATTTCCTCTTCATCAATGACAGCATTGTCAGACATATAGATAGTATTAGTTTAGGGATGCCACTATCTGCAAGGTAGCATTGCATTTGTGGAAGAAGATCCACAGAGGTTGGATTGTGGGGTATATTATTATTGTGGAGGTCTGCATAAAACTCTCTAAATACTTGATATATACAGTTGTGCTCATAGGTTTACATACCCTGGGAGAATTTATGACTTCTTGGACATTTTTCAGAGAATATGAATGACAACACAAAAACTTTTCTTTCACTCATGGTTAGTGTTTGGCTGAAGCCATGTATTATCAGTCAACTGTGTTTACTCTTTTTAATTCATAATCAGAACAGAAACTACCCAAATGACCCTGATCAAAAGTTTACATACCCTGGTGATTTTGGCCTGATAACATGCACACAAGTTGACATAAAGGGGTTTGAATGCCTATTAAAGGTAACCATCCTCACCTGTGATCTCTTTGCTTGTAAATAGTGTGTGTGTGTAAAAGGTCAATGAGTTTATGGACTCCTGACAGACCCTTGCATCTTTTATCCAGTGCTGCACTGACATTTCTGGATTCTGAGTCAAGGGGAAAGCAAAAGAATTGTCAAAGTATCTGAGGGAAAAGGTAGTTGAACTGTATAAAACAGGAAAGAGATATAAAAAGATATCCAAGGAATTGAGAATGCCAATCAGCAGTGTTCAAACTCTAATCAAGAAGTGGAAAATGAGGGGTTCTGTTGAAACCAAACCAACTAAAATTTCAGCCACAACTGCCAGGAAAATTTTTCGGGATGCTAAGGAAAACCCAGAAATAACTTCAGGTGAAATACAGGACTCTTTGCAAATATCTGGTGTGGCTGTTTCAAGATGCACAATAAGGAGGCACTTGAAGAAAGATGGGCTACATGGTCGAGTCGCCAGAAGAAAGCCATTACTACGCAAATGCCACAAAGTATCCCGCTTACAATACGCCAAACAGCACAGAGACAAGCCTCAAACCTTCTGGCACAAAATCATTTGGAGTGATAAGACCAAAATTTAGCTTTTTGGCTACAACCATAAACGCTTCATTTGGAGAGGAGTCAATAAGGCCTATGATGAAAGGTACACCATTCCTACTGTGAAACACGGAGGTGGATCACTGATGTTTTGGGGATGTGTGAGCTACAAAGGCACAGGAAATTTGGTAAAAAATTGAAGGCAAGATGAATGCAGTATGTTATCAAAAGATACTGGAGGAACATTTGCATTCATCAGCCAGGAAGCTGCGCATGGGACGTATTTGGAAATTCCAACATGACAATGATCCAAAACACAAGGCCAAGTCGACCTGTCATTAGCTACAGCAGAATAAAGTGAAGGTTCTGGAGTGGCCATCTCAGTCTCCTGACCTTTAAAATCATTGAGCCACTCTGAGGAGATCTCAAACATGCAGTTCATGCAAGGCAACCCAAGAATCTACAGGAACTGGAGGCTTTTTGCCAAGAGGAATGAGCAGATTTATCATCTGAGAAGATAAAGAGCCTCATCCACAAATACCACAAAAGACAACATTTTTAGGGACTCATTAATGACTGGAATAGTACCACTGGATTGGCGCAGGGTGAACGTGGTGCCTATATTTAAAAAGGGATCAAAGTCTTTACCAAGTAACTATAGACCTGTTAGTTTAACTTCTATAGTCGGGAAGATACTGAAGCTTGGAAATAACAGTTTGTAAATGGATAGAAAACTGGCTAAAAGACAGAATTCAGAGAGTAGTGGTTAATGATTATCAGTGGTGTACCCCAAGGTTCAGTGCTGGGACCCTTACTTTTTAATATCTTTATAAATGATATTGGGTCTGGGATCAAAAGTAACATTTCTGCCTTTGCAGATGACACCAAGCTATGCAGTGGAATAACGTGCTTACAGGATGTCTCCAATTTACAAGCCGACCTCAATGCACTGTCTAATTGGGCGACTATGTGGCAGATGAGGTTTAATGTTGAGAAATGTTAAGTTATGCACTTGGGGACTAAGAATATGCATGCATCATACATGTTAGGGGGAATACAACTGGGGGAATCCGTGGTGGAGAAGGATCTGGGGGTTTTGGTAGATCATAAGCTCAATAATAGCATGCAATGCCAAGCTGCGGTTTCCAAAGGAGCAAAGTCCTTTCTTGTATTAAGAGAGGTATGGACTCCAGAGAGAGAGATATAATTTTGCCCCTGTTCAAATCATTAGTAAGACCTGATCTGGAATATGCAGTTCAGTTTTGGGCACCGGTTCTCAAAAAGGATATCGGGGAACTAGAGAAAGTGCAGAGAAGGGCAACCAAACTGATAAGAGGCATGGAGGAGCTCAGCTATAAGGAAAGATTAGAGCAACTGAATTTATTCACTCTTGAGAAGAGGAGAATAAGGGGGATATGATCAACATGTTCAAATATATAGGGGGTCCATATAGTGAACTGGGTTGAGTTATTCTCTTTATGGTCAACCCAGAGGACACGTCTAGAGGAAAAGTGATTTCATCTCCAAATATGCAAAGGTTTCTTCACAGTAAGAGCTGTGAAAATGTGGAATAGACTCCCACCAGAGGTGGTTCTGGCCAGCTCAGGAGATTGCTTTAAGAAAGGCCTGGATACTTTCCTGAATGTACATAATATAACTGGGTACAAACATTTATAGGTAAAGTTGATCCAGGGAAAATCTGATTGCCTCTTGGGGGATCAGAAAGGAATTTTTTCCCCTGCTGTAGCAAATTGGAGCATGCTCTGCTGGGGTTTTTTGCCTTCCTCTGGATCAACTGAAGGTATAAAATTGGGTATATTGGATTGTACGATATTTTTTATTTTATTTTTTTTTTTTTTTAAAGTTGAACTGGATGGACTTGTGTCTTTTTTCGGCCTAACTATATGTAATTATGTAACTATGTGACTTCAAGCTTTCATTGATGTTAAAGGGGACAATACACGGTATTAAGAACTGGGGTATGTAAACGTTTGATCAGGGTCATTTGGGTAGTTTCTGTTGTGATTATGATTTCAAAAGAGTAAACACAGTTGATTTATAATAAATGGCTTCAGCCAAACACTAACCATGAGTGAAAGAAAAGTTTTTGCAGGTTATTTACGAAAGGCAAATCCACTTTGCACTACAAGTGCACTAAAAGTGCACTTTCAAGTGCAGTCGCTGTAGATCCGAGGGGGACATGGAAGGGTAATAAAAAGACAGCATTTTAGCTTGCACATGATTGGATGATAAAATCAGCAGAGCTTCCCCTCGTTTCAGATCTTCCCCCCAGATCTACAGGGACTGCACTTTCAAGTCCACTTTTAATGCACTTGTAGAGCAAAGTGGATTTGCCTTTCGTAAATAACCCCCTTTGTGTTATCATTCATATTCTCTGAAAAATGGCCAAGAAATCATAAATGCTGCCAGGGTATGTAAACTTATGAGCACAACTGTATACATGTAGGCTGTGATTGGAATGTGCCATCTTTGTCTTTGATTTGTTTTAAATATATATATATGTACTTATGTGTACAGTATCTCACAAAAGTGAGTGCACACCTCACATTTTTGTCAATATTTATTATATCTTTTCATGACAACATTGAAGAACTTACACTTTGCTACAATGTAAAGTAGTGAGTGTACAGCTTGTATAACAGTGTAAATTTGCTGTCCCCTCAAAATAACTCAACACACAGCCATTAATGTCTAAACTGCTGGCAACAAAAGTGAGTACACCCCTAAGTGAAAATGTGCAAATTGGGCCCAATTAGCCATTTTCCCTCCCCAGTGTCATGTGACTCATTAGTGTTACAAGGTCTCAGGTGTGACTGGGGAGCAGGCGTGTTAAATTTGGTGTTATCGCTCTCACTCTCTCATACTTGTTACTGAAAGTTCAACATGGCACCCCATGGCAAAGAACTCTCTGAGGATCTGAAAAAAAGAATTGTTGCTCTACATAAAGATGGCCTAGGCTAAAAGAAGATTGCCAAGACCCTGAAACTGAGCTGCAGCATGGTGGCCAAGACCATACAGCAGTTTAACAGGATAGGTTCCACTCAGAACAGGCCTTGCCATGGTTGACCAAAGAAGTTGAGTGCACGTGCTCAGCATCATATCCAGAGGTTGTCTTAGTGAAATAGACATATGAGTGCTGCCAGCATTGATGCAGAGGTTGAAGGGGTGGTGGGGGTCAGCCTGTCAGTGCTCAGACCATACGCCGCACACTGCATCAAATTGGTCTACATGGCTGTCATCCCAGAAGGAAGCCTCTTCTAAAGATGATGCACAAGAAAGCCCGCAAACAGTTTGCTGAAGACAAGCAGACTAAGGACATGGATTACTGGAACCATTTCCTGTGGTCTGATGAGACCAAGATAAACTTATTTTGTTCAGATGGTGTCAAGAGTGTGTGGCGACAACTAGGTGAGGAGTACAGAGACAAGTGTGTCTTGCCTACAGTCAGGCATGGTGGTGGGGGTGTCATGGTCTGGGGCTGCATGAGTGCTGTCGGCACTGGGGAGCTATAGTTTATTGAGGGAACCATGAATGCCAACATGTACTGTGACATGAAGCAGAGCATGATCCCCTCCCTTCGGAGACTGGGGCGCAGGGCAGTATTCCAACATGACGATGACCCCAAACACACCTCCAAGACGACCACTGCCTTGCTAAAGAAGCTGAGGGTAAAGGGGATGGACTGGCCAAGCATGTCTCCAGATCTAAACCCTATTGAGCATCTGTGGACTATCCTCAAATGGAAGGTGGAGGAGAGCAAGGTCTCTAACATCCACCAGCTCTGTGATGTCGTCATGGAGGAGTGGAAGAGGACTCCAGTGGTAACCTGTGAAGCTCTGGTGAACTCCATGCCCAAGGGGGTTAAGGCAGTGCTGGAAAATAATGATGGCCACACAAAATATTGAAACTTTGGGCCCAATTTGGACATTTTCATTTTCACTTAGGGGTGTACTCACTATTTTTTATCCATAGATCCTTTAAATACTTCAAAGGATGCCACATCCCCCTTCCAGATGATTACAAAGTCATCTATAAATCTTTTATATAAAATAAGTTCTTTAGGTCTGGGGTTGAGTACATTTGCATCCTCCCAATAGGCCATAAAGAGGTTCGCTACACGCAGTGCGAACCTCGCTCCCATAGCAATACCCTTATTTGCAAATCATAATCACCACTATTGCAAAAATAATTATGCTTTAAACAAAAATGTAAGCATTTAATCTG
Organism: Aquarana catesbeiana; assembly: GCF_042186555.1. Taxonomy (NCBI): domain Eukaryota; kingdom Metazoa; phylum Chordata; class Amphibia; order Anura; family Ranidae; genus Aquarana; species Aquarana catesbeiana. The sequence goes on from NC_133325.1 coordinate 179,882,549, forward strand.
AAACATTTTTTGTTTACTGGGGAGGTTGGTACTCTCCAATGCCCATTCAACAGATGCCACAGCTTCATTGTGTCCAATAATAATACAAATACCATACGTCCGCAGTGGCAAAAAATGCACTGGTCCAAATCAACATGGGACCCTAAACACTGGATCACATGCTTGGTGTCCCTGATATATGCATCAGTCTTAACCACCAACAGCTGCAAAAAGGTATCTATGTATTGCCCTAGGTGGGAACAAACCGAGTCATTACCATTAATAATCGGACTCCCCGGAGGTTCTGTGATACTTTTATGGATTTTAGGCAAAAAGTAAATAAAGGGCATATAACAAGATATGGGGTTCAGATATCTTGCTTCCTTAACGGACATGGTGTCTTTAGATTTCCCTTTATCTACCACATTCCCAAGTTTGTTATTAAATTCCAGCAAAGGGTTACCAGTAAGCTTGAGGTAGGTGTCTGCATCACCTAACTGCCTTTCCATTTCTGTTTTGTAATACTGTTTGGTCATAATGACCAGCCCTCCCCCTTTATCAGCAGGGCGTATGACCACGTCTTTACGCTGCTCAATGTCTCCAATTCCCTTTTTGATCCAATGAGGATAATGAACCTTTCTAATTTTTAATTGTTCCAAGTCCTCAACAACCATATTTTTAAAGACATCCAAAAATTTGTTGTCAACATTTTGGGGGTTAAAGACAGATTTATTTTTTAATTTTTTAAAGGAGAGGTGAAAGCTATTGTTATTAAGTGGGGGTCTAGGATCGGGTTTAGACAAAAAATATTTTTTTTAAATTCAGTGTACGTACATACTTATGAATTTGTACATAGATATCAAATTTATTAAAATTTTTAATCGGTGCATATTTGAGTCCTTTGTCTAAAAGAGTAATTTCTTCCTTGTTGAGATCAGCATAACTCAGATGTAAATCACAGTCCCTATTGGTGTTTGCTTTTTTTGGGTCCTTCTTCCTGCTCTCCTCCCTCTCTTTCTCTTCTTTTCCCCCCTCTTCCATTTCCAGTCGGGGTGGGGTCATTCAACTGAGATGGGGGTCTCCCTAAAAAAAGACCCTGAAAACCTTCTGGTGGATTAGCTAGAGTAGAATAGCGATTATCCACCAGTACATTGTACATGTGGTGCTAAAAGCTCCTTGGGCCTGTGGATAATTTCTCTGTGAGGAATTCCTCCGATCCCATTTGATCCCATGTTCATTTGGGGGTTGGAAATGACCTGGATAATAATTCGGATTAAAATTAGGGTTAAAATGGGAGACATGGCTAGATCCATTTTCATATCCAGTATGAACACTCGCTGGTCAAGAGCTAGCACTGTCACTGCTTGGTGGATCTGTTCTTCCATCCAGGTGTCTACAGGAATGTTGGCCACTACACCCAATTGTAGCCAGCAAGTTTTCTCCTTACAACATTTAGTGGCAGCAGCAAGATCCATGCTTACTCTTTGCCTCATTTTCTTTGTCATTCACTTACAGAACAGGGAAAACCTGGACTCAAGCTCCCACGTGTAGCACTTACCCCCAAAGGAGCCACTGTTTCTCAGGTTTCGGTTCCCCTGTTCCTGAGCCTATGACACTGCAAATAGCACATGCACTCTGACACACCTGGTTTGGTGGGGAATATTTTTTTGCAGATGCTATGAACAACAGTAATGACACAGCAAAGGGCTAAACTAGTGTTTCTCAACCTTTTTTTACTCAAGGCACCCTTTTTAATTGTGCACAATCTTGGGGCACACCTGTCTAAGGGCTCGTTTCCCCCGAGATGTGCCATGCATGTGCATTTGCTAGATGCATTAGAGTGCCATTAAGGATTAAAAGCACCCCTCTCATCTACAAAAATCAGCACATTTTTGTGTGGTGTGGGGAAAACACATGATTGAACAAGCCCTACAATGTTGTTTGTGAGGAAAAGTTCAGCAGTCTGTAGGTTGTTAATCCTCTCTCCCCAAATACCCCCTGCTACCCCCTAAATCCCCTTCCTAACACAAATCCCCCCAATCCAAGATCCCCCCTACCAGCACAAATTCCCCTTCCAAAAATCCCCGCTTCTGGCACAAATCCCCCCAACACAAATCCTTCCCTCTCAAAATCCCCTTTCATAGCACAAATTCCCTCTAAGCACAAATCCCTCCCCCAAAATCCCCACTCCTGGCACAAATACCCCCCCCCCCCCAAAAAAAAAAAAATTCCCCCTCCTAGCTCCAGTCTGATATGAGTGTGTTCTGTCTTTTTGTCTTTTTTTTTGTCCTTTTGCTACAGCATCCCTGAGGACTCTTTCCTTGAGTGCTGTTTAAATATTGTAGCTTAATTAAAATGATCTTCCCTCCAATCTGGCTTCCCCTTCCTACCTTTCGCATGATTGATGCTATTCTCTCATATTTCCTATAGGTAGGTAAATCTCCCAGATTAGCTCTTACCACACTGCAACTCCCTATAGACGGAGCCACTGATTAGGCAGTACAGCTGGCCCTCCTGTACCAGGCCCAAGCCCCATCAGTTCATATGTGGGGCTCAGGCACCTGACAAGCAGAAACGCCGGCTGTACTGACTTATTTCTGAAAGAAATCCTCCTGTGGCACCCCTTGAAGCCCAGCGGTTTCCCCTCCTCTCCCTTCTACCACCTTTTCCCTGCTGCAGGAAAAGACACAGGGTGATCGCTTCCAGTATCTGAACTTCACCCCCCACCACACAGATCACCACCCTTCTGGGTCCTTCATCACTGATCCTCCTTCCTCCCACAGCACTGCCGGTTCTCATTCTCTCCCTACCGTGGACTGCAGCTGCTGCTGAAACACACAGGAGGATCAGTTGATTTAACTGCTACAAGGGGAACTGATCTTTGTAATTGATTTAAAAGGCCCTGTTCGGTTCTGGTGATTTGGGATCATGGGCGGAATTGCAGTGATTCCAAATGGCACTGCAATCATGGCAAAACACGACATGCATGTTTAGGTGCTATTCATTTTTACTGGCATCTCAAACGCAGTATGGTTTGCTGCAATTGTCAAGTGACAGAATCACGTGGCGATTGTGGCAAACAACATCCCACAAAGCTTGTCGCCCAAAGAAGCTCCTGCTCTTTTTTGGGCGACAAGCTACACGCAATGCAGTTTGCCGTGATTGCCTCATGATTTGGCACAGTTTTATCTTTTAGATTTAATTTTGTGATTTTTATGTATTTATAGACACAAATATAGTATTGAAAATTTCCAAGGGGGGGGCTGTAAGGTAGGCTGTTTGAGGTTCCGAGATTTCTAACAGCAGCTTTGCCTATAGACACAGCCAGTTCGACTCTATCCAACTTCTATTTTTTGCTATTTGGTCTCTTTGTTGGTAACGCTACATTGGTGGTTTACTCTTCCCGAAGGTATTCCTTCTTTAGACCTGTAGGCAACTATAGTTGAATAAACTTTGGTTTATAAAGAGCCTAGATTCTCTTCAGCCATAATTTAACCAATGGAAACGACACTGAGAGCTTGGACGATCATAGTTAAATGGTACATGCGCTTGAGCTCTTGTTCCCTCATACCCCCCTCTGGGACAACCTGATGCTCACTCATACTACTAGTATACCTGACCCTGTTATCTGGAGCAGAGTGGCCATTCAGAAACTCACATTGTTCTGGTGGGTGAGCTCCGCACCTTTAATTTACTAAACGAGGCACACAATCTCCTTTTTTTTTTTTAATTATATAGTTTTTAATGAAAAACAAAGAAAACAGTTTTCCACAAACATAACACAATGTTAAGAAAACACAAGCTTATCCATTTGACACAATCTCCTTAACTGGTACTTCTTCAGATATCTCCAACTTAAGCATGCTATTAGGGCTCGATTTAACCATACTCACACCTTCAGCAGTATCCTTTAAAATTTCTAAGGAGAGTTGTGGGCCTCCTTAAACCCCTCCTCTGATCACTTATCATGGAACTAGCACCTCTTCCTTTGTTCCTGAAATTAAAGAATGATATACCTAATCTTCCACAGAAAGAATGGGAAGATGTGGAGGCCCAGTACACTAAATGCATGATTTCTGCAAAGGGCAAATTTATCCTACTGAATGTTTACATAGAATATATTGTATGCCTCAGCGGATACACCACATTGACCCTATGCTCTCCTCACTTTGTAACAAATGCTGAGTACCACTGGCACCTTCTACCACATGGTATGGAGCTGCTTCTAAGTTTTTGCTTATTGGGGCCAAATTGCAAATAGGCTGTGCAAGGTGCTGTATCTTCCTGTATCACTTCACCCCTCATTTTGTTGCTGGGTATTTATGATAGTCTTCCTATTCAGAAACATGATAAACTACTACTTTTTTATACCACTTATTATGCTAGGCGAGAGATTCTCCTCTCATCCCCGCCATCCTATAACAATTGGTTTTAGGTGATTAGCTCCGCACTTCCTATCAGTTGACTTATAGTAGAGGTTGCCCGCCAAATATGACAAATCTGGTCTGCATGGATGGATTCTGTTTGACTACCCCCTCCTCAAACATTGTAAGGCTTCACACACCATGGTTCCAGCCCAGGTCTCCAGGACTGGTTCCATTCTGCAGTGGGCCCTAAAATAGGAGCCTAACAGCTCAGTAGGGTGCAACATGTGCCAGACAACCCTATCTACGAAACCTCCAACAATGGCCTCAACCACTGGCTGATCCTCCTTCTCGTTACTTCCCTTATTTCAACACCCGAAGCGTTAACCTGTAGTGGTACACATTGTTCACCAAATATGTTCACTGTGAATTCACACTCTTCTTCACAAGAATCAGACCAGATGTCTTCACTTAATGCAGAACTTCTTTACTTGATAGTTTGTCATCTCTTACAGAGAGCTCTGACATTGGTTCCCTCTTACTTAAATGCAGTGGTGCTCCAAGCTAGCAAGTCCAGTTGTGTTATCAAAAGACAATATCAAGAAAGTCCAGACCTCAGACCCATGTGGGGTCCAGTTAAGGGGGTACTCCACTAAAGAACAGCAATCACATTTCTCAGTGTAAAGCCACACCTCTGACTTCCCAAAAGCCACGAGGCCTGACATCCTCCTGTATTTCACTCGCCAAAGACAGGAAGTGACGCATGCAGGGGGAGGCACACCACAGCACACACTGTTAACCCTTAAGTCTATAAATTAATATTAACATACTGGGCAACTGCCTGCATGTCTGTCTATCACATTTTTCAAAAAAAGATAAGCATACAGTTTGTCCTGGTTAAAGCAGACAACAGGTGAATATTTGAAGGCATACTAAAAGGCAGGTCTTTATGCACCATACGGTATATTATACATAAAAATTTCCACTTAAGATAGAGACATTTATACATATAGAGCATATGTTTACCAGGTTTTTTTTTAAACTGTTGAGAGATACCACTTTATTTTAGCGACTGCTTTCCTCATTGTACACCAGCTTTTAGTTATTGATTTATTTATTTTTTATAAAATAGTAGTTTGATTGGTCAGTATGTACTAAGATTGCTTTAAATGAGAAAAACTCTGAAAACTATAGTCTCCTGGTAAACCCCATAAGGGCAATAGAATATTTAAATATATACAATATAAGACTAGTGTAGACTGGTAGATGTGTTGCTGTCTTGCCAACAATAGGACAGCAATGTTTCATTGGGTCATCTGATTATCTTTCCAGTTTGGCTGATGAAATATGTCATATGCAGTATAATATGAATTATTTATTTTCCATAAAAGATAAGCAAAATTTCAGATTGTTGGAAAAGCTCTGTGTTTAAGAATAAGAACTTACTTTAATTAATATAACCTCCCAAGCAACCCATCACAGGTACTTCTTAATTTAAGCCATGTACAGGCCCCATTGAGAAATTATTATAGTTTAAATCTCCTGCCAGAGTATAAACACAGGGGTAGAGCACAGATGGTTATACATGTGTCTACCAATCAGAACAATATTAGTTAGACAAGTGCAGTTTGAAATAATCTTATCTAATATCTATAGACCATCCCACAGCAGCTAGATATTCATTTTCAAACCACCCTTGGGCCAGTAGCTTGTTTATGGAGGTGATTAGAAGACATAGCTTAAGAAGTGCACTGTTGCATTGTAATCAACCATCCACCTTTTGGTGGGTCTTGGTCCTTTTGGCAAGTATGGCAAATAAAAATGACAAAGCTAATAATCCAGAAAATTTCTGGTCTAGATCAGTTTCCAGCAATATGAAAATTCCACTGGGAGCTAGCACAATGGTACCATTTATGTGGTTAGATAGCTACCCTGTCACACAGTATTTGCAGTGACAGACAGCCCATGTATGCTCACATAATACCCGTAATTAAAGAAAAACTATAGCAAAAACGTATTTTTTTCATTTTGGATAGAGTAATGGAGGGTTATAACCCCTGTTGGTTTATTTTTTGCCACCTGTGCCCCATTGGGAGATTTACTTTCACTTCATGTCTCAAAGCCAATAGGAAGTGAGAAGGGTTCCCACCTTTTACTTTTCTGGAGTCCACCCACATTTTGGGATTTTCTTTTACTTTCACTTTCAATGAAATGGTAAAAAGGACAATTTGAGAGGGTGAATCTCTCGAGGGCACAGAAAGCAAAAAAAACTGACCAGTGTTCTAATCCCTCTTCATTCTATACAACACTAAAGAAAAAGTTTTGCCTTTAGTTGTGCTTTAACTAGTGAGAAGGGCTATGTGTTAAAGTATACTAAATCTCATAAAAGCTTCAACACATTTTGTAATTTCAAAAGCCATTTTAAATCTATAATTTTCATTAAACTTAAACTTGGTAATCTTTCCAGGAAATCCCCTGTTCAGGCAGTTCTTGTTGAAGGGTGACAGTTATGTCCCTGTACCCTAAATTTTACTACTGTAACAGGGGCTCCCAATGGAGACCACAAGTTACCATTTGACACATTGGACAGGCATAGTCCACTGTTACCACCATCAGGAAAGCCATTGCTGAAGTGCATGCATGTAGAAAAGAAACGTTTACAAAAAGGCTGTAGGAGAACAGAAGGACAAAGACTGAATGCATTTATGATACACTTACGTCGATTTTGCAAACTAAATGTCAATTAGGGTTTAATTCTACTTTAAGTGAGATGAAAATAACATGTTACTTATAAATTCCGTTGTTTGCATAGCATTAACATATTAAGCACTCAGCATACTACATTGAACCACTTACATCAGTCCCTTATCCTGAAGCCTACAATCCAACATCCTTGCCACAATCGTTCACGTTCTAGAGCTTAATTGAAGAGGCACCAATTAACAGTCTATTTAAAGTATTTCCCACTACAAGATATTCAGAATAAGGAAGAGAAGTATATGGGCCTCAAACTAAACAGTTAAGAGTCAGAAAAATATTTCTGATAAGCTTGGGAATAGATTGCTTAACATTATCCAAATATGTTGGTGAAGCCATTGATAATCAGAAAAAAAGTGGTTTCAAGGTTCAAACAAGGTCACTTTGATGACAGTAAGAAGATAAAGTATTCCTTTCAATAATTATACTCATGCACCATCAGGCTGCTGGGCAGTCACCCCGGTTTAAGGACAAGGCATTGTTAAAAAAAGAACAGTGTGCCACTATAAATCTCATAGCATGACGCTGTTCTTATAAATGTGAGATAAATGACTTCTGAAAGTTGTATAGCAGCAATCGACAATTGACGGTGCTATGATGTTAGGACCGTACAAAATCACCATTTAACCTATTCATTTATTTTTCATGCCATTATTATATGTTGATTCCAGATCGAGATCAGTCATCTGTGCCAGAAATGGCCAGTATTTGTTTTGATACCTGTGACATAGGAAGAATGGGAGTTTTGCCTGGGGTCAAATGAGGTTGCTTCCTTTATTGTTCTGCACAGTGCTATTACTACAAGTACAGTCCTGTATCAGGGGTTAACCATAGCCATTATTCACTGTGGGGGCAAAGGGAGAGGTGAAGGAAGGGTACGTAATGGTAACAAGGGTAAACAGGATTTAAAGAAAAGAAAAAACTGCACCTAATTTATTTTTGTCTCCAAGCTGGGGCGATTCGTGACTAATTTGGGCTGAATAGGAGCAGAAAAAAATCTAGGGGCTGACAAAGAGCATAGGAAAGTGTGGGAAAGGGCCAGGGAGAAAAGGCAAGCTGTGCCCTGCAGTGTGTGAGAGTTGGTTCCACCGCCGAGAGCACAAATTTGGCATGACTTGACTTCTCGGGGACGCAATGCAAAGGGCCGGCATAGGGTCAGAGAGCTGGGAGAGCGAGAACAAGACAAGAATCGCAGAGAATAGCCAGCGACACAATGTGAGAGAAGGGGGCGTGTGTGCCTTGTGGGACAAAGAAATACCCACACATGTTCTGCAAAATTGCACCCCCCCTCTACTTTCTCTCTTGCTCTCTCTCCTTCTCCGCTTTTCTCTCTCTCCCAGTTGGCACTTTATCACTCGGAATGGAGGGCGGTAGCTGAGAACCCCTTTTCTTTTCACTGGGTTTCACAATGTAATTTTAATTTCATACAGTGTCTTTCAAGAGAAATACACGTCCTGCTTACTGTAAGCATGCACCCTGAATGGACAAAGGGAGGATTGCAGGGAGTGCACTGTATGGATCTGCCACAGTGTACAGAGATTGTGGAGGCGAAGTAACTCCTTCAACTCTAGAGAGATCTACCCTGTATTAGGGTTTCTAAACTCCTATATATTTTTATTTTTTACCATAGTAAATAAAATAACATTACAATCACACTTTAACTAACTTGAAATGCCCCACTCTTCATCCAGCAAACAAATTTGTGGCACAGTTATCAATGTTTATTCTTGATGTAAGATTTTATGCATTATTCACAGACAGTGCTACCTTTATTTTTTAGCACAATGCTTGCAACTAGTGAACAATCCACACATGTACTTACTGCACAGTGCACAATTGTATTATTTATTAGCATCCCTTTACGCTTTACTACAATAGGTTGATTTACTAAGTAGAGGCTGTTCACAAAGAAAAGTGACAGTTTAGTGATTTTTTTTAAAGTGATCGGCACTTACTTAAATCAACCAAAACTTTCTTAGCATGTGATTGGTTTACATATAGACTTTCAGGTCTACCTGCTTAATAAATTAGGTACTCACAATGAAATTCATATTTTTCAGTGGAAGTGGGGAGACATTCAGAGGGTGAAAAAAGCAAGGGTGGGAATAGCCAATTTGATGTACCTTAGCGGTCCAAAAAGCAGACATCAGTGGCACAGGATCTGCAGAATCCTATTTTATGTAGCCAATAGAACAGTGGCTATGGCAAATATGAATAATATTTAATTGTTGGGCTAAAGCTGCTTTTAAATGTTAAAGTGATCTTACAATATGCCATATATTGTAAACTATTGAATCATTTGGACCACCAGGTCCTGCTACCGGAAATCTGTATTTCACATAAGGTTACATGTAGGTTGCAGAAGCTTTTTCAATATTTTACTTCCAACCTAATGCTATCTCTGTTTACAGCACTGGACACATGGTCACAAGTGCAAATGAGGTTTAAAGTGATTGTAAACCCTTACAGATACCCAGTAAAGTGACTAGCCTCAGGTAATACACAAAGATGAAACAAATCCTTCTACATATGTTGTACCTGTTTACCTGCAGCCCTCTCTTCTGTATAACTTTTTTAAAACACACAGATCAAAGGCTATTTCTCAGCAGTAGAAGGCAGGGGGTGGGGACCTGACATCACACACTGCACAACTAAAGCACAGAGCTCAGTGAAACCTGAAACTTGAGTGGAGAGAACGGACACACCCCATTCTACATAGAATTAAAGGGAAATATACACAGCTAAGTCTTTCATTCCATGCACACTGGACGTTTTTACAGCTGCTGTTTTGGGCGTCAGGCATTTTTTTTGTACAGACAGTAAACTCCCCAGCATGTTATCCTATGTGTCCATGCATACATAGGCTTTTAGCAGCGTTTTTTGGCAGGGGTGTTTTCAGGCTGGAACTACTGGGATTGAAAAGGAGTTTTTCAGCTGTAAAAACGTTCTAACGCTATAAAATGCGGCAAAACACATCTATCTGGCATTTATGAGTGTTTTTGAGCCTCAAGCTTTTGTGAGAGCTTAGTTTTGCTAAAAAAAAAAAAAATGCTAAAAACTAAAACGTGGCAAAATGCTAATGCAAAACGTGCCAAAACTTGCGTTTTTAACGTGGCATTCTACAGCTAACGGTACTGGCGTTTTTATAACGTCTAGTGTGCATGAGGCCTAAACCTGATTCATCAAACTGCAATATGTGATTGTATATGCTAAAAATAGCATATTAAGTGCCACCATTACATCCTTATACTGTTTGACTATCAAAGAGAAAAGGTTCATGCATGATTAATACATGAGATTTTCCCTTGTGATTTTAAGGCCTCATGCATACAGGAGGTTAAAAAAACCCTCCTAGAAGCCTCCCTCCTGACAGGAGCGTTTTTGCAGAAAAGTTGTCTGACACTTGTAAAAGTGTCTAACGCTTTTACAAGCATTTAGGTGCATTTACAGGTGTCAAGTGTTTGGGCATTAATTAATTTCATTGGCCAAAATAATCATTTATTCTGGTCATTAAAAAGAATTAACGCTCAAGCGCTAGACACGCCTAGCATTACACTCATTTAGATACGTTTATAAGCATCAAGCTTTTTTTCTGCCCAAACTCTTCTGCTCCTGGACGCACTGACAGTGTTTTTTTTTCTTCTTTTTTATGCCTCTAAAGGCCTCTGCCACTAAAAGCTTCTAAAAGTGTGCATGGACAGTTGGACACATAGAATAACATGGAGGGTCGTTTTGAAGCAAGAGAAAAAATAAAAAGCCTGACGCCCCTAAAAGTTGCAGTAAAAACATCCCATGTGCATGAGGCCTGAAGCTAAACTTCAGGCAGATATTAAAAAAAAGCAACATGTTTAAAGTGATTGTAAGGGTTCATCTTTTTTTTTTTTAAATAACAAACATATCATACTTACCTCCACTGTGCAGCTCGTTTTGCACAGAATGGCCCCGAACCTTGTCTTCTGGGGACCCCCGGCGGCTCTCGCGGCTCTTCTCCACACCAGATAACCCCCTAGGAGAAGTGCTGTCCCGAGGGGGTTACCTTGCGGGCGTGTTCCCGAGTCCAGCATTCGGCCTCCATAGCCGCCAAATGTATGACTCGGCCCCGCCCCCCAGCACCCACGTCATTGGATCTGGTTGACAGCTGCGGGAGCCAATGGCTGCGCTGCTATCAATCTGTCCAATCAAGAGCTGAGAACCCAGGCAGAGAGACAGCGCTTCCCTGCGGGGTCAAGTTCCAGGGATCTGGTAAGTGAAACGGGGGGGAGCTGGGGGGCCGGTCACTGCCAGGTGTTTTATCACCTTAATGCATAAGATGCATTAAGGTGAAAAAACACGAAGGTTTACAACTCCTTTAATGTAGTTTTGTACATGCAACTAGTGTAAATATGGAAAATTGTAATCCTTTTAACAGCAGCACTTACACAGAGAGGGAGGGTAGGTTCTCTGGATGCACATGTGCTGACAAGGAATGTGTTAACAGGATGAAATAGAATATGAACTCATTGGTCTGTAGTTCCTTCATTCTCCAACCACAGGCTGGTGACAGAGAAGTGTCCAAGCTTTATTGCTTAAAATAAAGTCAGGTCAAGATCCTAGATAAGCTGTCTGGTTGAGCAGTGGCAATCTCTGGATTGGCTGGACAAAATCTAATTATGTACTGTATTTTAGCTGTATACCTAGCTGTTTCAGAAGGATATCACTGCTGTCACAAACATGTAAAACAGGATGTGAAGAATATGAAAACTGGTAGCACATGTCTGGTGTGCCAGGCTGTAGGGTGGACATACCATTTGTGCAGCCTGTACAGGCCCTCTGGGACCTAAACAGACAAATGGGGTGGATGGAGAAATTCCCCCCACTGGGAAATTGTGCTCAGACAGTACTGATTGAGAAAACATTCCCAACGTATCTGTTCAACAGAAGTCAATCAAACAATCAACTTCTGTCGAACAGGGACAGCCTCTCACTGATCCCCGCTGAACAAGCTTATTTTGATCACTGTATGGCCAGCTTTAGGGGGCCAATTTATACTCCATATGGTTGCTGGGACCCCCCCCCCCAATTACTGTCACATAAACCTGATCACTACCCACTTCTACAGCAGGTACGAAGCAGAAACATTTTTATATAATGCCCTAACTTTTACCCAGTGTTGTATGTTGTAATATCCAAGTGGTGTTGAACAAGAGTCACTTCCCTCACTTCCTGCCTAACATGCAGAATACTCCCATTTCATCTTGACACCATCTATTAGGACTATGAGAAATCCAGATCACAAATTCATTCACTTTCATCTATCTATCTATCTATCTATCTATCTATCTATCTATCTATCTATCTATCTATCTGTAATTGAACAGGATCATAAAAATTGTTCTTGCACAGGGAGTGGACGTTACACCACTGCCAAGCTGGAATGTGTTGGTACACAGGATCAGCACTACGGACAGTACGCAACATTGGTTATAATATGGTACTAATTAAAATCAATAGAATATCTTGGATGTATCCTATAAAGAGCTGTTTTCTTTGCATTTTTAGTGAAGTGGCCCTGGCTCTGTTTATATGCTCCAATCTCATGTTACTATTATTGCCACAAACCTTTAAAACAAATCCTTCATGGTCTCTTTGTAAACACACAGACTATAAATAAAGAGACACTGAAATTGTATAGGCTTTGCATAGCAAGTTAACCTCTAAAAAGTCTCCTGTTGATCTATAGCGAGATATTGCAATGCATGATAAATTGACATCTATTGGTCAACCTACCATCCATCTGAAGTTGCCTCAGTTCCCAGTAAATCAAATGTTGTATGGGCACTCGTATCATAGCATCCCCATAAAATAAGAATTGGTGTCTTTGAAACATTGTTTTGCTTTATTTTAAGGATGAGAAGATTTAGAGATTTATGTTTTTTTTCTTCTTATGCAGTATTGGGTCTGAGTCTTTCACCTTGTATGGACATCACCGTGAAAAGAACTTTTTTCGGTTGTTCAAGTGCTGGAGAGACAGATGTCTGATGCAACAGACAAATGAGCAGAAAGCAATGTTTCTTCCACCATTCTACGCAAATTTTAAATTTTTTTTTTTTTTGCCATACCATGAATTGCGTAGAAACATAGTTGGAGTCAAGAACAACCTGGTTTTTACTATTGTATTTTAAAATAATTCTGCATGTTTGATAGATTCTGGAGAGTTATAATACCTCAAAATTTCAGATATGTCTCAGGGATTCTGCTGGTGAGATTTCATCTCTTGAATTCCTGGGTCTACATGCCTGCTTTAGTAATTATGAGGAGGTTTGCTCTTCTGTCTGTTGTATATTTTATTGAGTTTATAATATACTGAATGAAACGGGAGTAGCTGGAACACACAGAGGTGGACAGAAATGCCCAAAATAAAGCAACTATCCAAGGGGTCTTTATCCAAATAGTAACATACATCAAATTTAAACTCCCATGTGACTATACAACAAAAAAGAAAGGTTTCCTGCTAACCTAATTAGGGAACAAAAACAAAATTGTGATATTAACCTTTGAAATAAGATAGATGCAGCATGTCTAGATTTAAATCTAGCCTTAGCTACTAGGGTTGAAAGAAGACTATGTTAAAATAGATTGAAATTTTATGTTCCAGGTGACAAATTTGGTACCCTCTTAGCTAGGAAACTATCCCCTAGACACCATTAAAAAAATAATCCCTAAAATTCAGTGTTCCACAGGTAAATTCATTCAAAATCCTGAGGTTTTTTTTCTTCTATTACAATTTATATAGTAAATAAACCACAGTGGTGTAGTGGGTAGCACTCTCGCCTAGAAGTAAAAAAGGGTCGCTGGTTCGAATCCCAACCACGACACTACCTGCCTGGAGTTTGCATGTTCTCCCTGTGCCTGCGTGGGTTTCCTCCGGGTACTCTGGTTTCCTCCCACACTCCAAAGACATGCTGGTAGGTTAATTGGCTTCTGTCCAAAATTGGCCCTAGTATATGAATGTAAGTTGGGGACCTTAGATTGTGGGTTCCTTGAGGGTAGGGATCGATGTGAGTGTGCGATGTATGTGTGGTGCGCTGCGTAAATTGACGGTGCTATATGGGTACCTTAAATAAAATAGGGATAATTGTAGGCATGCACCCATACCCACTCAGGATGGACTGGTGTCTTTATTCAACCTTACTAACTATGTAACTATGTAAACCAGCTGATAAACCAGAAATGTTTCAAGAGACTTTCCGTGCCAAAATTTGCACACATCCACAAAAAACATGTTGGAGATGGATATATTAATACAAATTTGTAGACTATCTTGAGTTACTTTTTAATGCTATAAGGAACTGTATCCCCCTTGATCCGGATTCTAAAGAAGCCTATGTTAGCATGATACCAAAACTGCACAGAAACAAAGCAGAAGCTGCTAATTACAAACCAACCCCCTGATCACCAATGATTTTAAAGTCTCTAAAATCTTGCAAATAGACTACTTTTTAAGCTCTTTACATACAGTACATAATGGCCAAGTAGGCTTTATACCTGGGAGACAAACCCCAGATCAAACTCAAAAGGACATAGATAAAATACCAGTCCTTTAGTCTAATTGGCATAATGGAGGGTCTGATATGCGATCATCCATAGATCTTCAAAAGGCATTTAACTCAGTTTCCTGGATTTATATGTTTAATGTTCTAGAACATTGGGGATTTGGTCCTAACTTCCTTCTCTTCAAACCCTCTACTTCACCCCTACAGTGGTTATACAAATACACTGACATTTCTCTCAGCCTATCAATATACAACATGGTACAAGACAGGGTTATCCCCTATATTATTTGATTTCCCATTATCCCCTATATTATTTGATTTCCTTATTAAAGTGTTAACTTGTTCTATTAGGGACAATCTTTTTTTTTTTTTTTCTTTATAAGTTTTTATCAATCTTTTCACAGAGTTGTACAATACACAAAAGAAAGTATCATGTTACAGAAGTCATGCCATCCCAGAGACGAACAATAGAATCCACAGTACAAGTGCATTTCATTAAAACGGCATTGCAAAAATATTACAAAAATTCCCCTAACAGGTAAAAAATTAAAATAGTAAACCACTGGGGCATCCTGAACTTTGGCTGCATAGAAGGACCATAGGTTTTTGAAAAAATATGTGAAAAAACAAATAAGCACACCACTACAACAAAAGATAGACAAACAGGAGAAGTGACAAACCTCCAGAGACATACCACCTAGGATTGGAGGGAAGGCAAGACGGTGGGAAAAAGAGCTGGGAGAGAAGAAAAAAAAAAAAGAAAAAAAATGGAAGCACCCCTTAAAACGTAAATCCCTTTTGTTAAAAAAAAGTTCCCCCCCAGGTGATCCATGTACATCTTGTTAATCTCCTCTTTCTGACATTTTGTGCAGGTATATCACCCCTATGTATCTGTGAGTGGGATAAACGGAACCATGTTGTATGTGTTGTGGTCTTGTCCACAGGCAGCAAAATCTTCTCATTTTGGACCTTAAAACAAATATGGACCCGCATGCAGCCCTTCTTAATAAATCTAAACCCAATATCTCTATACACCACGTTTCAAACACAAGGCACCCTCGCACCCCCATCATCTCCACCCTTACCTTTTCTCAACAATTGGCATCAGCCCCTCCCATCTCAGCAGTCAAGAGCAAGGAGGACAGAACTCCTCCTACAGTTCCTGAGTTTTTTTGTGCAGCTGCAGCACCCCCCCATCTCCGTGTCCCCTGGTCTCAGCATTTAGCAGACTCCAGCAGCTCACTCCAGCCTTCCTCTGGTCCTCCACCAGACCCTGCACCAGACATTAGGATAAGTCAAGAAAGTTCATTTCTGCACCAGGCTCAATTTAATCAAAGCCATAGTTATAGGGCCCCTAAAACAGGACAGACACTAGGGAATTCAGAAAGAGTATCGTAGTATAGGCATCAGATTCATGTACCTGTCTCCCCTGAATGGCTGGACATATATCCCAGTAAGATTCAGGCTATCTAAGATTGGCCCACCCTCAAGTATAGTGGGGTCGGAAAGTATTCAGACCCCCTTAAATTTGTCACTCTTTTTCATTTGCTAAAACCATTTAAGTTCATTGCAGATTTATTAAAAAAGAAAAACTGAAATATCACATGGTCCTAAGTATTCAGAACCTTTGCTCAGTATTTAGTAGAAGCACCCTTTTGATCTAATACAGCCATGAGTCTTTTTGGGAAAGATGCAACAAGTTTTTCACACCTGGATTTGGGGATCCTCTGCCATTCCTCCTTGTAGATCCGCTCCAGTTCTGTCAGGTTGGATGGTAAACGTTGGTGGACAGCCATTTTTAGGTCTCTCCAGAGATGCTCAATTGGGTTTAAGTCAGGGCTCTGGCTGGGCCATTCAAGTACAGTCACGGAGTTGTTGTTAAGCCACTCCTTCATTATTTTAGCTGTGTGCTTAGGGTCATTGTCTTTTTGGAAGGTAAACCTTCGGCCCAGTCTGAGGTCCTGAGCACTCTGGAGAAGGTTTTCGTCCGGGATATCCCTGTACTTGGCCGCATTCATCTTTCCCTCGATTGCAACCAGTCGTCCTATTCCTGCAGCTGAAAAACACCCCCACAGCATGATGCTGCCACCACCATGCTTCACTGTTGGGACTGTATTGGACAGGTGATGAGCAGTGCCTGGTTTTCTCCACACATACCGCTTAGAATTGAGGCCAAAAAGTTCTATCTTGGTCCCATCAGACCAGAGAATCTTATTTCTCACCATCTTGTAGTCCTTCAGGTGTTTTTTTAGCAAACTCCATGAGGGCTTTCATGTGTCTAGCACTGAGGAGAGGCTTCCGTCGGGCCACTCTGACATAAAGCCCGACTGGTGGAGGGCTGCAGTGATGGTTGACTTTTTACAACTTTCTCCCATCTCCCCACTGCATCTCTGGAGCTCAGCCACAGTGATCTTTGGGTTCTTCTTTACCTCTTTCACCAAGGCTCTTCTCCCTCGATAGCTCAGTTTGGCCAGATAGCCAGCTCTAGGAAGGGTTCTGGTTGTCCCAAACGTCTTCCATTTAAGGATTATGGAGGGCACTGTGCTCTTAGGAACCTTAAGTGCAGCAGAATTTTTTTTGTAACCTTGGCCAGATCTGTGCCTTGCCACAATTCTGTCTCTGAGCTTCTCAGGCAGTTCCTTTGACCTCATGATTCTCATTTGCTCTGACATGCACTGTGAGCTGTAAGGTCTTATATAGACAGATGTGTGGCTTTCCTAATCAAGTCCAATCAGTATAATCAAACACAGCTGGACTCAAATGAAGGTGTAGAACCATCTCAAGGATGATCAGAAGAAATGGACAGCACCTGAGTTAAATATATGAGTGTCACAGCAAAGGGTCTGAATACTTAGGACCATGTGATATTTCAGTTTTTCTTTTTTAATAAATCTGCAAAAATGTCAACAATTCTGTTTTTCTGTCAATATGGGGTGCTGTGTGTACATTAATGAGGAAAAAAAGAACTTTAGCAAATGGCTGCAATATAACAAAGAGTGAAAAATTGAAGGGGGTCTGAATACTTTCCATCTCCACTGTATATAAAACGTGTGCAAAGATTTTTAGGATTTGCAAATTTTTATTTTTCAAAAATTGTGGCCACTTTCACTCAGCTTACTAAGAAGGTACAACATTTTCATGGTCCACTGAGCCAGAAACTGCTTTCTCTGACTTTATTCACTTGTGCTGGTTCATCCTAACCCAGAACTCCTCTTTCTAGTCAAAGTAAGTGCAGCTATTGGAGCATACTACTCCAGTAAAGCAGAACCATAAAATCAGAAACAACTTTCAGCAATAAAAGAGACTTTTACTGAATGGTGAAATCTTCTGGAGGGAGATTCAATAACTGTTCTCACTAACCATAAAAATCATACATTAAAAAATCAGCAAAACTGCAAGACATGCTGGATGAACTCTTCTTTTTCAAAATGTAACTTTATAATTTCTTACAGATCAGGATGTAAGAATGGAAAAGCAGATGCCTTGTCAAGAATTGCAGCTGAAACTTCTACAGACATGGAACCAGTTGGCACTATCCTACAAGAAAAATACTTTCTAGGATAAAGTACTCTGCAAAACTATTCACAAAAATTAAAAAAAGCCTATGATAAGGACACAATCTTAAACAACCGATCAGAAAACATCCACTTTCCTGATGGCTACTAGACTTTTGGGGGACAAAAAAGTATATCCCTAGCTTAAGGAGCTGCAACTGTTGAACTACTCAAAACCTGCTGGCCACTCTGAAATTACCCTGATTATGTTCTGTAATGTGAGAACTGTGCACACAATAAGGTACCACCTTTTCTTTCTGTTGGGCTATTACAACCTTTCCCTGTCCCCCCCATGGGAGTCTATGTCCATGGATTATTTCATTGACCTACCACCATCAAATACATTTACAACTGTCCTGGTAGCAGTAGATCATCTATCAAAGATGACAATTTCTGTTGCCCGTGACTGGCATTCCTGCAGCCAGAAAGACACAGAAGAAATAATAATTCAAGAAAAATTTAGACTACATGGTCTTCCATCAAGGAGTTTAGTTAACTTTACAATTATGAAAAACTTTCTGTTCTATGCTGAGAATTGAATTGAATCTGTCAAATGTTTTTCATCCATAATCTAATGGTCAAACAGAAAGGACAAAATAAACATTGGAGCAATATCCCAGGTGTTTCATCTGCCATCTTCAGAATGACTAGGTTGAAAACCTACCATAAACAGCATATGCATACAATTCCCACCATAGTTTGATTCCTCAGAGCCCATTTTTTGCCAATTATGGACTACATCCATTGTTTATACCTGAACTTTCAGTAGATTCACCTTCACCTCTGCCAACTATAAATGCAAGATTGTCTGCTTTACAAAAGAACCAAGAATTAATAAAAAAGAGACATTACATGAAGCATGAGAATCCTGTTAGAAAGCCGCAGACATGCACAGATGACCCATTCCTTTTTATTCAGTAGATGAGGTGATTGCAGCCGTATTAGTGCAATTGTGACAGAGAAAATTGAGTACTGTCCGTGATACTTTTTTTATTTGCACGAACATACAATTTTTCAGGACAAGCGTTTGGGGTGTGTCCCCTTCTTCAAGGTCCAAGCAGTACCGATTCACAAAAGTTGTAGCAGAATGTTATAATGTTAAAACAAAAAAACAAAAAAAAGCACAATCTCTGAGGAAAAGGAGAAAAAAAACTATCACAGAGGGGGACGTAAAACGGTAGTATAATGGGTAAAAAAAAAATATCTAATATTAGGCCGTTATGTCCAGGAAGGACATCTGGTTACAAAGGATGGGGAGATGGCAAAGGTATTGAATTTATTCTTCTCCTCAGTCTTCATGAGTGAATCGGGGGGCTTCAGTAACCAAAACTGCAGTGTTTATCCTCATGACACAACACAGGAAGCACCTCCATGGTTAACAGAGGACGGAATTAAAATTAGACTTCAGAAACTTAACATTAATAAATCACCGGGACCAGATGGCTTGCATCCGAGGGTACTTAGGGAACTCAGTCAGGTGATTGCCAGACCGTTGTTCCTAATTTTTACAGTCTATTGACTGGAATGGTACCAGCTGATTGGAGAAAAGCCAATGTAGCACCAATATTTAAAAAGGGCCCAAAAAACATCCCTGGGAATTACAGACCAGTTAGCCTAACATCAATAGTATGTAAAATCTTGGAGGGGATAATAAGGGACTATATACAAGATTTTAGTAATAAGAACGATATCATTAGCAGTAATCAGCATGGATTCATGAAGAATCGTTCTTGCCAAACCAATCTATTAACCTTCTATGAGGAGGTGAGTTGCCATCTAGATAAAGGAAGGCCCGTAGACGTGGTGTATCTGGATTTTGCAAAAGCATTTGACACAGTTCCCCATAAATGTTTACTGTACAAAATAGGGTCCGTTGGCATGGACCATAGGGTGAGTACCTGGATTGAAAACTGGCTACAAGGGCGTGTTCAGAGGGTGGTGATAAATGGGGAGTACTCAGAATGGTCAGGGGTGGGTAGTGGGGTTCCCCAGGGTTCTGTGCTGGGACCATTCCTATTTAATTTGTTTATAAACGATCTGGAGGATGGGATAAACAGTTCAATCTCTGTATTTGCAGACGATACTAAGCTAAGTAGGGCAATAACTTCTCCGCAGGATGTGGAAGCCTTGCAAAAAGACCTGAACAAATTAATGGGGTGGGCGACTACATGGCAAATGAGGTTCAATGTAGAAAAATGTAAAATAATGCATTTGGGTGGCAAAAATATGAATGCAATCTATACACTGGGGGGAGAACCTCTGGGGGAATCTAGGATGGAAAAGGACCTGGGGGTCCTAGTAGATGATAGGCTCAGCAATGGCATGCAATGCCAAGCTGCTGCTAATAAGGCAAACAGAATATTGGCATGTATTAAAAGGGGGATCAACTCCAGAGGTAAAACGATAATTCTCCCGCTCTACAAGACTCTGGTCTGGCCACACCTGGAGTATGCTGTCCAGTTCTGGGCACCAGTCCTCAGGAAGGATGTACTGGAAATGGAGCGAGTACAAAGAAGGGCAACAAAGCTAATAAAGGGTCTGGAGGATCTTAGTTATGAGGAAAGGTTGCGAGCGTTGAACTTATTCTCTCTGGAGAAGAGACGCTTGAGAGGGGATATGATTTCAATTTACAAATACTGTACTGGTGACCCCACAATAGGGATAAAACTTTTTCGCAGAAGAGAGTTTAATAAGACTCGGGGCCACTCATTACAATTAGAAGAAAAGAGGTTTAACCTTAAACTACGTAGAGGGTTCTTTACTGTAAGAGCGGTAAGGATGTGGAATTCCCTTCCACAGGCGGTGGTCTCAGCGGGGAGCATTGATAGCTTCAAGAAACGATTTTTTGTGTCAAAAAGAAGTATTATTCTTAGTTCAAACGTTTTCCTTTTCTGAATAGTTCTGAAATTCCCTTTAAGAACTAAAACATTGAGGTCTTCTATAGTGTGGTCCGGTTGTAAGAAGTGATGTCCCACAGGTGTGCAGAAGCTGTCTTCTTTATGTTCCTTGATGGTTTGTCTGAGCAAATTCATCCTCGCTTGCAACTTCTGTCCTGTTTCACCAACATAAGACCCTTTGCTACACCTTTTGCATTGGATGAGGTACACAAAATTACTGGAGGTACAGCTGTATGATCCCATGATATTGAAGGTCCCATTTGTGTGTGTGACACTTTTGGATAGATTGATCTGGTTGCACAGTTTGCAGCATTTTTTATTGCACAGTTTGCTTCGATTATTTGTGACTTCATATTCAGAGTGAAGTTTCCTGCTGCTTAGTTTATGTCTGAGGTTGGGTGGTTGTCTGAAAGCCAATATTGGGGTTTGTTGGAATATTTCTTTCAGAGTTTCATCCTCTGTTATAATGGGTTGTAAATCTTTGATTATCTTTTTGATCCCTTCTAGTGCTGGGTTGAATGTGGTGACTAGAGGTACTTGGTTATTTGTTTTTTCTCTGTGTATTGGAGGAGATTTTCTCTTCGGGGTTTCAAGGCTGTGTTTATGCTGTTGTAGATTTTTTTTCTTTGTAACCTTTCTATTGGAAAGAGTCTGCCAGTGTTCTGAGATGTTTACCTCTGTCTTCTGGGTCTGAACATATTCAGTGGTATCTGATGGCCTGGCTGTGTATGATGGCCCGTTTAGTGTGTTGGGGGTGAAAACTTGAACTATGGAGATAACTGCATCGGTCAGGCAGTTTTCTGTATAGTGAAGGGTGAAGCTTATCATCCCTGATGTATACTGTAGTGTCTAGGAAGTTGACATGTGTTTTCGAATAATCAATTTTTAGTTTGATAGATGGGTGAAAAGTGTTGATCAGTGAGAAAAAATGTTTTAGATTTTCTTCACCTTCAGTCCATATCATGAAGATATCATCAATATAGCGATGATATCTGTATGGCTTTTGTTGTATGCTGTTCAGGAATTTGTCCTCCAGGTCAGCCATAAATAAGTTTGCATATTGGGGTGCCATTTTACTTCCCATAGCAGTACCCATACACTGGAGATAGATGTCATTGTTGAAAGTGAAGTAGTTGTGTGTAAGAATGAATTTGATGAGGTGTGTAACATCCTCAGAAGTGTATTTGTGGTTTGGTAAGGATGATAAGAATCTGTGACATGCTGCCAACCCATTCTTGTGAGGGATGTTACTGTACAGAGATTCTACATCCATAGTGACTAGAAGTGTATTTGGTGGTAATTGTATATTGTTAAGCTTACTCAGAAAATCAGTGGTGTCTTGCAGGAAACTCGCAGTGTTCATGACTAACGGTTTTAACATATTTTCTACAAGGCCTGAGATATGTTTGGTAAGTGTATTCATACCTGTTATAATGGGTCACTTTTGTGAATTAGTACTGCTTGGACCTTGAAGAAGGGGACATACCCTGAAAGATTGTCCTGAAAAATTGTATGTTAGTGCAAGTAAAAAAAGACAGTACTCAATTTTCTCTATTCAGTAGGTGATAAGAGCCGGCTATCTTTAAAGCATTTACAGCTTAAACTACATTCTCCAAAACTTAGCCCTCCAAAGTTCATAGGTCCTTTAGAAGTAATGGGCCCAAATAAACCTGTGGTGTACAAGCCCAAATTACCTCCATCAATGAAGATCCATTCTGTTTTTCATCTGGCCCTTTTTAAAACCTTTTAGAAAGAATCCTTTTACAGAACGTGCACTCCCTCCTCTAGATCCAGCCCAAGTACTGGGGAGGGGATAAATTGTGGAGAAAATCCATAATTCTTGTCTGTATCTTGGTAAGCTGCAATCTCTGATAAGATGAAAAGGTTATGGTCCAGAAGGGGATTTGTGGAAGCCAGCGAAAAAGTTGCATTGTCCCAATATTTATTCAGAAATTTCCATAATAGATATCCTGATAAGCCAAAGAAACCATCCGGAGGATGTTCGTTAAGGGGAGGGGTATTGTGAGGAGCTGAGCCTGCTGAGTCTTGTACTCTGGTCTCCCAGGGACTTAAGCATGACTGATCTGTTCTGCATCTCCAGTCTTTCATTAACCATTCGAATTGTCCCACCTGCATCTGATCATGTGGACACTCAAGGTTATTGGCCAGGTATTTATGTCCTTCCTGTTTCCTTGCCAGATTATTGTGTCCCACACATAATTCTGCCTGCTGTTACAGAGAGTAGAAAAGGGTTCAATAAAAATATTTGACAGAGCATATACAAATTGCTGTTTTTTGGGTCGCTGGTGTCCCACAAAGGAGAAGATGGTCACATATAGGTATTATATCCCAACATGGACCACCAATATTAACCCAGCTCTAGCACAGACAAAGTACAAAGAAATTATCGTCAATTATAGAGTGTAAATATAGACAAGGATATAGAAGTATATTTACATAACATCTGTCATGGCTTCAGAGCACAAATACCCACCTCCACCAATCCTAGATCAAGGAGCACCACCCCAGCCAAACAGATGCGGGGGAGGCCGTGCACAACAACAGGAGGTATGAAAGCACCAGGCTACAATATGCAAACAAAAGAAAAAAATGTTTTTTAATTATTATATTGGACATAGACCATTGTCCAATAGAGGGGGGCCAACAAGGCCTCAACTTGTACTTACTATGCTCAGTAATATGCGATGGATAATGCAGGGGCGTCTAAAAAGATGTTGTGGTAATGAGGTAAGTCTTGCACTGAAATGCCTTATTTGGACACTAAAGTGAAAACAAAATGCGAGAGAGGTATAAGCATATTCAAAATGTTCAACACTGTATATAACTCAGTGATATCAAAAAAGGAGGGGGGGAAGGGGCAGAGTGTATATAGATGAATACAGAAAGGCCAAGCTCAATAAACGGCTAATTCTGTTATAAGTAAAAAGGTAAGTATGTGATATTAGTTTAACAAACAGCAGAGCAGTCAGCTTTAAGAGAGAAGTAGAGCGAGGAGAGTGTAACCCATTATAACAGGCTTGTAAAGCAAACACAATGTAAGGCATGAACAAGCGGTGAAAGATTGATTAAAAAGTGCTTATCTGTACATCCAAGAAGTACCATACAAAATATAAAGGGTTTAGGCAATAAGATAGCATCAGATCTATGATAGATACCTGTAGCGTCTAGAGACGCCGCCCCTGCTCTCCAGACGATCGTATGCTGGAGTGGCTGGCCTTAAATACCTTCCACCAGTCATCAATGGCTATGGAACCATCTAGTCTCCAACTGTAAAAGGGTACGATCAATACCGCCACCTCTCACATGTGTGGTTACATGTTCAAGGGCGGAACATCCCAATGAGTACGCTCCATTGAGTGACATTGGTGAAACCAGTCAGGGACCAGCACTGCTGGAGCTGAGGGACTCCCCTAGCTGCCAGGGGAAGAACTACACCAGTGAGAGTGGGGGGGGAAGCAAAGGGAAAGGAAAGACCGATTCTGGTGGTAGGGGATTCAATTCTTAGAAGGACAGAGAGGGCAATCTCTGACAAAGACCTGAAGCGCCGAACTGTATGCTGTCTACAATGCAATTGGGTTCGGCACATAATGGATCTGGTGGACAGATTACTGGGAGGGGCTGGGGACACGAGCTGGTGTAATAAGGAGGGGTTTGGGTTCCTGGAGAACTGGGCCGACTTCTCAGTCGGTCACCAGTTCTATAGAAGGGACGGACTGCACCTAAATGAGGAGGGTGCAGAACTGCTGGGAGTGAAGATGGCCGAAAAGTTAGAGGGGCTTTTAAACTAGGAGACGGGGGGAGGGTCCAGAGGTAGGGATAGTCAGCATGGAGCTAAAGCACATAAATCCGAGGTACGTATAGTAACAAGTCCCATTTGCAATCTCGGAACACCCAATAAGAGGACAGTATGCGACCAATCTAAACTGCGTGGCATGTTCACCAATGCCAGGAGACTGGCTAACTAGATGGGAGAACTAGAGATACTGTTGTATATTAAGAATAATGTACAAGTGAATGTGAGAGATGACATCACTAAGGGAGCTGGGGAGGAGGTGGAATCCTTATGGGTTTAGAGCTCCAAAGGGATGAAACTAAGGGGAAAATAATACGGGAAGTATGCTATAGGCCCCCTAACCTATGGGAGGAGGGGGAGACGGACTTCCTATCATAATTTGGATTAGCAGCAAGGATGGGAAGTGTGATCATAATGGGGGATTTTAATTATCAAGACATAGACTGGGAGGAAGGAACCACGCATTCGTCTAAGGCTCGCCAATTCATAGATGTCTTGCAGGACAATTTCATGGGTCAGGTGGTAGACGCACCAACTATAAACAAAGCGTTACTAGACCTACTGATTACCAACAATACAAACCTGATCATGGATGTGGAAATAAGGGGCAATTTAAGAAACAGAAATCACAGGTCGATTAGCTTAAGTATAAATCACACAAATAGGAAACATAAGGGGAATACAAAGACTTGAATTTCAAAAGAGCAAACTTCCCCAAACTATGAACCTTGCTAAAAGATATAAATTGGGATAAAATCTTAGAAACAGAGAACACGGAGGAAAAATGGGTTTGCAAATAAATTTAAAAGAGCAAATAAATTTAAAAGAGCGAACAAAAGTCCTGGATGGCTTAACTGTAAAAATGCATATAAAAGCCAAAGAGAAGGCCTTCAAAAAATACAAGGCTGAGGGATCATCATCAGCATTCAGACATTACAAAGAATGCCACAAGAAATGTAAGGGTGCAATTAGGGAGGCTAATATAGAACACGAAAGCACATAGCGAAGGAGAGCAAAAAAAAAAATCCCAAGAAATTCTTTAAGTATATAAACAGTAAGACCATATTGGCCCCATAAAGAATGAGGAAGGAAATCTGGTTACAAAGGATGGGGAGATGGCGAAGGTATTAAATGTATTCTTCTCCTCAGTCCTCACGAGGGAATTGGGGGCTTCAGTAACCAAAACTACAGTGTTTATCCTCATGACACATCACAGGAAGCACCCTCATGGCTAACAGAGGACAGAATTAGAAATAGACTTGGAAAACTTAACATTATTAAGTCACCGGGACCAGATGGCTTGCACCCGAGGGTCCTGGGGGAGCTCAGTCAAGTAATTGCCAGACCATTGTTTCTAATTTTTACTGACAGTCTACTGACTGGAATGGTACTGATTGGAGAAAAGCCAATGTAGCTCCAATATTTAAAAAAGGGCCAAAATACATCCCTGGGAATTACAGACCATTTAACCTAACATCAATAGTATGCAAGCTCTTGGAGGGATGATAAGGTAAGGTAAAGTACAAAGTAAAGTCCGTTGGCATGGACCATAGGGTGAGTACATGGATTGAAAACTGGCTACAAGGGCAAGTTCAGACGGCGGTGATAAATGCGGAGAACTCGGAATGGTCAGGGGTGGAAAGTGGGGTCCCTCAGGGTTCTGTGCTGGGACCAATACTATTTAATTTGTTCATAAACAACCTGGAGGATGGGGTAAACAGTTCAATCTCTGTATTTGCGGTCGATACTAAGCTAAGCAGGGCAATAACTTCTCCGCAAGATGTGGAAACCTTACAAGAAGATCGGAACAAATTAATGGGGTGGGCAAATACATGGTAAATGAGAAGGCTGGCTGCCATTTCAATTTAATTTAATTGTTCAAAGGTTCATCCCATCACCAGATTCTCAGTAAATCCTAGGGAGGACATATTTTGGCTTGATCTGTCCTGGCATGGCCCTGAGAGCCGGGAGAGCAAGCCAGCTGAGACTTGCTTGATAGTCCAGGCTACCTTGGGGTCACAAATCAAGGGGGGGAGGGTGCAGACCAGCAGGTGGGGGCTGATTGGTGGGGTAGCTCCACTTCCATGGTCATTTCGTACTCTTTTTTTCTCATCACTAGGGTGGGGGCCGTAATCAAGGTTCTTTCACACGCTGTGGTCTCGTCATTACTGCTTATGTACTCATACTTGGGTAGGCACAGAGGGGTGTTGTTGTTCTCATGTCTGGTTGTCTGTTGTCATTTTCTCTAGTTTGTGTTTCCTTGGGTTCGGGCATGCCGCACGTTTGGAAGAGACTAATTCACGTTCATCGCTTCAACCCCACATGGGAGTTCAGAGCATGGTAGCACTTCATCATTCAGGAGTTGGTCTATACTTAAGCACACAGCGGAGCTTGTCCTTTCCTGGCCACAGCCGGGAGGGCAGAACGCTTTGGATTGTTGTTTCCAATTCCATCCCAGCTACTCCCATCCACCAGCATGGAACATGTTCTGCGAATTATTCTTAACTCAGATTCATGTGGGCTAAAATATGCTCTCCACGGCCTGTTACGGTTGCAAGACAGCATGGAGGTAATCGAAGCTCACTCGGTCAGAAGCAGGGTATCAGTGCACCCCCAATTCCTGCTTTTCCTACATTCCTGCAGGCAAGGTTGGCATCCCCTTACTCCATCGGTCTTATCAAGCTTTGTGGTTCAATATGTCTGAGCCAAGGAGTATATCTTGTCAGAGGCTCCTCGGGTTAGCCCTTGCTCCCTTTTCCCCCACGTATACTCTCACTACAAGCAGTCCGTTCTCATGTCTGTGTTTTCTCTGTAATTAGGCTTAATTCAAACGATTTATGGGACATTGTTTGGGATCTGGGCAGTTTCAGGGTTTCTAAACAGAGGGTCCATTTTTTTCATCAATACATGGGACGCTGGAATTCCTCCTGTTATAGCTGATACATACCGGATCCGTATACCGAAGCCATCCGGACGTTTTCACTACTTTACTGGATGGTATGTTACATACCCTTCAACAGGCTTTCTCATCACACCTACTTTTGTGTTCTTTTTTGCCCTCTTTTAGGTGTACCGACCAGCTAGGCCAAGGCACACCTCAGGTCTTGGTAGTTAGGGTATCACATTTCCAAGTGAAGACTCTGACTACAAATGAGGTTTAATGTGGAAAAATGTAAAATAATGCATTTGGGTGGCAAAAATATGAATGCAATCTACTCAATGGGGGGGAGAACCTCTGGGGGAATCAAGGATGGAAAAGCACCTGGTAGTAGATGATAGGCTCAGCAATGGCATGCAATGTCAAGCTGCTGCTAACAAGCAAACAGAATATTGGCATGCATTAAAAAGGGGATTAACTCAAGAGATAATGTGATAATTCTCGCACTCTACAAGACTCTGGTCCAGCCTCACCTGGAGTATGCTGTCCAGTTCTGGGCACCAGTCCTCAGGAAGGATGTACTGGAAATGGAGTGAGTACAGAGAAGGGCAACAAAGCTAATAAAGGGACTGGAGGATATTAGTTATGAAGAAAGGTTACGAACACTGAACTTATTCTTTCTGGAGAAGGGCGCTTGAGAGGGGATATGATTTCAATATACAAATACCATACTGGTGACCCCACAATAGGGATAAAACTTTTCAGTGGAAGGGAGTTTAATAAGACACATGACCACTCATTAAGATTAGAAGAAAAGAGGTTTAACCTTAGACTGCGTAGAGGGTCTTTACTGTAAGAGCGGCAAGGATGTGGAATTCACTTCCACAGCTGGTGGTTTAATTACATTTAACTATGTATGTCACGAATCCCCACATCCCCCTACCCTCTATTATTAGAGAATTTGATGCATTTGGTATGGTGAGAAACTTTAAAGTAAATTATGATAAATATAAAATTAATAAATATACATGAAATCCTAAATATTTCTTTGCCCCATCCATCTTATCTCGAGTGCAATAGAATTTTGCACATAAATGCGCTTGCTGATCTCAACTTTAAACCCTTCCCGCCAATGTAACGCATATATGCGGCCTTCTGCTTCAAGCGGTTGATCTGCAGGCATCACCCCGGTACCCTTATTTAGAGCCGAAGGTCGGCTTTCTTGTAATAACAACCGATGCGGCTAACCAGCTCGGCTGTTATTACAAGCAGCAGGAGGAGACTCCCCCCCCTCCCACCACCTTCCATGGCTAGCCCGGGCTCACCCTTCCCAAGAAGGGCCCAAGCGACCAGCCGACACATCCGCAGGCTGGCCAGACACCTGAACAAAGCCGGAATTTGTTGGGGTCTTGGCTCTAGTAACTCGGAAGCGATGTCATGACATCACTTCCGGTAACTGGAGATTTAAAGGCGCCAGATTTAAGGAAAAAAAGTCAGTATTCAAAACAGCCAAACTTGACATTTTGAATGCTTTTACGTGCAAAGGAGGGATTTGGGGTCTTATAGACTCCAGATCCCTCCAAAAAAATACCTGACACGTGACTATTGCTGTCACAAGGGATGTTTACATTCCTTGTGACAGCAATAAAAGGGATCACATTTTCTTTTTAATGGGACAGTGTAAAAATAAAATAAATAAAATAAAATAAATAAGAAAAAGAAAATTTAAAGAGCCCCATCCCTCACGCGCAGAAGCGAACGCATACATAAGTCGCAGCCACAAATGTAAACAGTGTTCAAACCGCACGTGATGTATCGCCACGATCGTTAGAGCAAGAGCAATAACTCTAGCACTAGACATCCTCTGTAAGTCTAAACTCTGTTAAAAAAAATTTGAACATCGCCCATGGAGAGTTTTAAGTAAAATTCTAGCAAAAAATACTGATTTTAAGTTGTAAGAAACAAGTGTCAGAAAAAGGCTTAGCCTTCAAGGGGTTAATCCACTACTACGAATCATCGAAACTTGCCTTAATCTCTATGACAAGCTTCATATCTCATGGTTCGGTTACATGACTGTCATCAAAATGTATATCCTACCAAAACTGTTTTATACTTTTCAGGCCATCCCTGTGTCTCCACCACTGGGGGTTTTCCCTTCAATAAATAAGGCCATATGTACTTTTATCTGGTAAAATAAAAGAAAAGAATAAGGCAAACAATCCTTAATCAGGATACTGGACTGATACCATGGGAGATCCACAAAACTATGGACCTCCACAGAAAATGACCTTTTTTCACGTAGATACCATTTCTTTACCTTGGATTGACCCTACTGACTGACCTTCTAAGGACCTTCTACCTGCTTTTACTCTTGCCACCTTACAAGTGTTGGATTCTGGCCTGTACAAAGGTCTTCTTCCAGACTATGTACAACAACTCCACTCTTCAAAAGTGTGGAGAGAAAAGACTGTGTAGAAGACTCCTGCGCTGTCAGAGGAATCCTATACTAAGGGAGTACTGCTGCAACACACAAAAACTGCTCCAGAACAGATCAAAAAATAGTAATAAAGGGGTAGTGGCTGCGCTGTAATAGGGGGGAAGGGGGGGGGAGGAGTGGGGATCGACAGGGGGGTAGAACTATGCTAAAAAATAATAAAAATCATGTGACCGTGGTGAAATAAGGCAAACTCAACTATGGGTGTATAATCAAATACAATTAGAATATAAAAATGTAAGCACAAACACAATATCTGTATATATATAAAATAAATATATATATACCAGCAATAATCATATGCAAGGATAGGTGAATCTACTAGGAAAAAGGCATAAATCCAAAGTCTATCGTGATAACATAAGAGATACCTCCAATAACATTGCTAGAACCTTGTCTGTAGCAAAAATATAAAATAATCAACAAATAAATCCACACGTGAAATAATAAATAATGTGAATACAAAGTGAAAAAAAGGTGTCCATAAACAGTAGTCCCAGTGATTAGTGTTGGTGTCCCGCCAACACTTGGCGAAAAAAATACCATAAAAATAAAAAATGATAATAGTAAAAAATGACACAAACTGACAGCAGTCCCACCACCAAATTTAACAATCCTGGATGTGAATACGATGTTGAATGAATCAGGGGAAAGGAAGAAACCAGTGTGCTGACAGGTGGGGGCACCTTCGTGTTCCCAGGCCCCTTACCTTACGGCTGTAAGGTATACAGCATATGCCAAAGAAGCTCCACAGGCGGGGGAGTTCAGCAATACCGCAGATAACGTTGATTGATGTTGCCGTGTATCATATATGAAAAAACAAAGAGCGAATGCTACATAGTATGATACCGTTTGGTTTAGAGGCACAGGTGGGAGAGAGGAGAGGGGGGTTTGCACTCACTTTTAGTCAATGAGCGCACGCCTCAACCCACGAACGCCGAGCTCGTATAGTCTCAGGTTCTGGATCATCTGAGGGACTCTCCCCGCTTTCAAATCCACCACCCGTTATGCAGAGTTGTTTAGTGCGGTATATAAAAAACAGAAACCGCACATAGCATAATCCCGTCTAACACATACTTTATTAAAATATCTCTAAAACTCGTACACTTACATTTAAAAACAGCTGGGGGGTAAAACATCCACGAGCGCCGAGCTCGTCACGTCCAGCTAGTGTGTGGCAGCGTCCCGTGCTCCTGACGCGTATCGTCACGTTCTTCAGAAGTCACGTGACGTGACGATACGCGTCAGGAGCACGGGACGCTGCCACACACTAGCTGGACGTGACGAGCTCGGCTGCTACATATGTTAAATGTTACAGGCCTGTAGCTGCCAGCTTCTTCCTTACTACCCATCTTAGCTGTCTGCCAACATTATAGAGTTGATTTACCAAAGTCTGTTGACTTTACTAAAGGCTACTAAAGGCTGTTGACTTTGCAAAGGAAGTTGCACTTTGCAGGGGAATTATCACCCGAATTTAGTGAGTGAGGTGAAGCTTTGCTGACATCCATCAAACAATCAAGTGCAAGCAAAATGTTTTTTTTTTTTTTTATTTTCCATGCACATGATTGGGTATTTTTTAAAAAGTAACATTTCACCACAGTCACTAAGCTCTGGGGAAATTTCCCTTTAGTATTAGGTTTAGTAAATCAATCCCTATGTCTCACTTACCTATCAGTGTGCACTCCTCCAGCAATGTGATATACATCCTCCTTTCCCTCTTGTCATTTAGATGCACCGCTGATCTCTTCAGCTGGTCTTCTTCTGGGTCCAGATTCCTTTGGGCTCTATAATTGGGCAGCCATAGATGACTTAACTTGCGCGCATATGCATGCTCAAGTTACATTGCCCCGGCACCCAGCTCCATTTTCACCATTTTACAAGAATGCATGCACATTGTACTGTCCATGTGCTGCAGGCAGTGTACACAGAATAAAAAACTGCTCGCAACCAGTGTAAGAAGTTTATATGACAGAAGAGACCTCGCATGTCAATTCTCCCAAATAACTCTACTTTCCAGCATTAAAAAAAAAAAATGTTTAACTTTTTTACTTCACATTAAAATAATAATAATAATAATAAATTAAAATGTTTATTTTTTTTCACAGGAGCCTGCATTGCACCAGCGATCAGTGTTTTGCGGGTGCAATGTCAGGCTCCTGCAAACTCTTCCTCTTGCTCCCTTGGAGAGCTGGAGGAAGTGTCAATGGTCTACCAGTGTGAGGATTACCACACTTGTAGTCCATTGAGAACCACAAGCCCATCATACTCCATCATCTTATACCCTAAATACAGGTGTACCTTGTAACATGTTGCTATAGCTTGAGTTAGCCTTTAATATCCTTATTTCAAAACTTGTTACATTGAAGAAATAGTGTCTGCTACATAAACCTTCATTTGTCTTTAGTACTGTATTATACAATGAAATTGGTATTATAGAATTAATTTAAAGGAAAACGGGGATGAACTGAAACAATTTTCTTTCTTAGCTTCATTCTTTCTTGTGATTACTACTACAGGGTGAAATAAGACAGCCAAAGTTGTTGTGGCAAATGTTGCAAGCACTGATTATTTCCCAGGAACGTCACATGAGGACAGTTTACTTGGAATTGGCAATGGGGTTATAGGTCATATGATGTCATAGTTGGCGTAAGCCATCAGGTTGCTCATGGACAGCTGTGGGTGGCCCAGCAGGAGATTGTGGGGAGGTTTGAATAAATAGCTCCTTCTATGCCCTAATTTGTACCACCTCCTCCCCTTCTTTTCTCTCTCGCTCACACATCCTTGTGATTATTATGAATTTATTTTTTGTCCCCTTTGCATTTGTGAATTTAGGTCACTGTTGTCTCACTGTATCAGGTGACTCACTGCCTGGGCCCACTACGTGACCAGAACAAAAGAACGAGCTTGGTAAACTTTTGACATCTAGAGAAAATAAATAAACACACTGAACTTAAAACTTTACAACTGGGGGGGTGACGGTTTCCCTGTCCCCCCTGTGTGTTTGTGTCACCAGATTTCTCTATCAATTTGCCTCATTTTCTTTCTCAATTGTGCCGTCATCTCCTATCATCCTCTTTTTTTTTTTTTTTACAACTTATTTTCTTGCTTTTCTCCATATATCTATTATTCAGCTTTACAAAAAGGGCAACGTATGTTGTATTTGCAGTGAAGACATATACTGTATTGAGTTGTAGTGTTTACTGTACAATTTTACTTTTATATGACTTTAACATTTTTACACGTTTGTTCTTCATATTTTTACACTTTATTAAAAATAGAAAATTGTAAATTAAACATTAAATGGAGCTTTGCTTTTCTTCACAATTACTTTGATTTCCTGCCTAACAAATCTTAAGCACTTCAATACTGGATACTTCACCTCCTTCCTGCCCAGGCCAATTTTCAACCTGTGCCCTAGCACAGCTTCCCTGTATTGCAGAACGTAATGATAGGGGATGGAAACAGACCACACTAACATGGATGCTTAGCGTGGGCAGTATTCAAATATGAAGTGGGGAACTGGAAGTATCAACCAGGTAATTCAAAGGAATGACAGTAACACATAACATATGTATATACTGTATAAAGCACATACGAAATAGAGAAAGGGACTGATTTATTCAATTAGATTTTTTGGTTTTACAAACACTTTAACCATTATTTCTATATGGTGCACACACTTCATGCACAC
The DNA here is from genome assembly GCF_042186555.1 of Aquarana catesbeiana. Classification (NCBI taxonomy): domain Eukaryota; kingdom Metazoa; phylum Chordata; class Amphibia; order Anura; family Ranidae; genus Aquarana; species Aquarana catesbeiana. The sequence goes on from NC_133325.1 coordinate 179,916,509, forward strand.
AGAAAGGCTTCAGTGATTGTTACAGACCAGTAGTTTTCCTGTCAAGTTTTTTTTCATACATCATGGGACACAAAGTTATGCTAAAATTCATTACCTACTGGGTTATACTTCATCTCCAGGTGAATGGACACTGGTAGACCAAAGGTCTTTATACAGGAAGTGATCCCCTATATAACCTTTCCCATACAGGAAGTACTTCAGTTTTTCACCGGTGTCTACAAGGTGGATGGCACAGTTGTTTGAGCTCTCTGAGCTCCAGGTCTCTAGTCCCATAATGAATCAAGGGACTGACCGATCGTATCCATTTGACACATGCTCTGTATGCTTAGATAAATGGTTCCCGAGCCTCGCAAAGAAGACTTAAGATCCTGCGATGTTTTGCCTGTAATGCGACCTCTGGGCACTGGAATCCTGGACACCACAGCGCTAAGGCATTCCTGCAGGGTGCTGTACAGGTCCATGGGAGTGAACCCTAAACATGAAAAGGGTACCCAGTCCTTGAAGATCCTCAAGTGACAGAAACCCGCCATGATGGCTGAAGATTGGGTTCTTAGTTTACTAAGCTGCCCTGCGCCTGGACGGATCAGTGAAACCCCTTTATTTACTTATTGTGGGGTGTCCCAGTGATTGTAACAATCAGTCAAGCTAGCTAGAGGCTGGACACCTGTTTGCAGTGAACATACGGGGGAGTTTTGAGCTAGCTATGGGTGTTTGCAAAGTGTACCTTTTTTGCTTGTGTCTGGCTGTTTTTTACCTGTATGGTGGCGCATGACGGTGCACCATTTCGCCTTGGTTCACCATGACGCTGCTGTGCTCGACAGTTTGTATGTTTGGCGGCCATGGCACCTGCGGCTTTGCCCGAAGCTGCACATGCACCATAGCCTTTATCTAGGTGCATGAAGATTCGCATCATACGCGAATACAGCCACGTCCGTTCACTGGGACCATGCACGCACAGAACATTCCAGCACACAGCCAGTGTATTTAAGCTGTGTATGACAAGTATGCTGTGCTTCCAGAAGGCAGCTGTGGGACACAGAGCAGGCTTTGAACCAGGCATTTGCAGTGGTTCATTTCTCCTTACCCGGGTCACATGAGTCACCAGGTGTTGCTTGGCAGGCTAAAGGTGCTTAGCAGGATTGTTGCATAGGGTCTTGGTGAGCCCTATTAAAGGGTTTCCCTTCTGAGGTTTTTTAATACTACACCCAGGTACTCTCTTTTTGTGGCTTGTAAATGTCTTCAAAAAATAGGAGCGGGACTAACACTACAGGGAAGGTTACACCTATGTCCTCAGTAGTTCCTGATGAACCTAGTCGTATCCTTAGTGTTGTATCCCCTGAAGGACCAGAGGCTTCCGGGCAATAAGAGCCACTGTGCCTATCTGGTATTGTGCCTACAGTCAACGCTGCTGCTTCACCCTTTATCACCAAGGATGAACTGTCCTCGGCCCTAGCCGGGTTAGAGCACAGGATTGCTGGCATGATTGCCTCCATCCCACAGGGCAGCAAGAAGCGTGACAGATCCCCCTCCCTGGAGCCTCCTAGTTTGGAGAAGGAATGGGTTGAGGATGGGGAAGAGCTAAAAGCTCAGGATTCTGTGGAGGGCCTGGCGGATGAATCTGCTTCTGAGTAATCTGGACAAGAAGATATCCAGTTGATGTCTTCCTCTCAGTCGCAGAGGCTTTTGATCCAGACTCTTACCAAGATGGTTCATTCTGCCTTTAAGTTGCCTCTTACAGAGGTTACTGAGCCCCCCTGGTCCTCTTTGGGGTCCCTGAGGCCTCTTTAGGCCACACAGGGTTTCCCCTTACACCCTCTGTTGGAGCAGGCGGTGTATGCTGATAGGAGGAACAAAAATCCTGTCAGGATGTTCCCAAAGAGGTTCTTCCTTTTATATCCCATGGATGAAAAGTTTGTTAAGAAGCGGAGCATGCCAGCAGTCATAGATGCAGCAGTCTCTTCCTTAAACAAGAAATTAACTTGCGCAGTAGATAACGCACAGGGCTTGAAAGACCCTGTTGACAAGAAATTGGAGTCATTAAAAGCTTCCTTTTCTTTGGCTAGTTCAGCTATTAATCCAGCTGTTGCAGCAATTTGTATCATCCAGTCCGTAAAGGATCAGGTCAGACGGACTGACAGGCCTAACCAGGAGGATGATCTGGCTGAAAATAAGACAGATATTCCTCGGGTGCTGTGTTTTGCTATTGCCCCCTTAAAGGATTCAATGCAGCATGTTTCTCGTTTGGCTCTCTTGTCTGTACATATGCACAGACTTTTGTGGCTTAAGAACTAGTCAGGCGAGCTTCCTTGTAAAAAGGTAAAAAGTTATTGGCAGGTTTTCCCTTTCACGGGGAACATTTATTTGGTGATCATTTGGACAAGTATATCCAAAATATTTCTGGAGGGAAGAGTTCTCTACTTCCTGTGAAGAAAAGCACCAGGCGTCCCTTGTTTAAAACCTCAGGGACTGCTTCCTCAAGTGTCTCAGCGCCAAGGCAGTTTTGCGGCCAACAGGGCGCTAGAGCCAGGGGCCAGAAAAAGCCCTGGGTCCAAAACTCTTCTAAACCCAGCACCAAGCCCTCCTTTTGAGGGGACACCCCCACTCTATCGGGTGGGGGAAGGCTGCTGCACTTTGTGGACATTTGGAGAACAATAGTTCAGGACGAGTGGTTCACCTCAACTATATCCCGTGGTTACAAGCTGGCGTTGCGGGGGGTTCCCCCTCAGGTTTCTAAGATCCAGCTTTCCCTCCGATCCTCCAGAGACTTATTGCTTCAGGCACTACATCATTTAGTGCATCAAGGAGTAATTATAGAGGTTCCTGTATCCAAAAGGGGCGCGGGGTTTTACTCGAACCTGTTTATGGTTCAAAAACCAAACGGGGACACAAGGCCCATTTTAGACCTAAGATCCCTGAATCAGTATTTACAGATCCATTCCTTTTGGATGGAGTCTGTCGGCTAAGTAGTAGCCTCACTCCAGATGGGAGACTTTCTAGCCTCCATCGATATAAAAGATGCACATTTACATGTACCTATCTTTCAGCCTCATCAGAGGTTCCTGCGATTTGCAGTAGAGGAACGTCATTTTCCATTTGTGGCTCTACCCTTTGGGCTTTCTACAGCACCTCGGGTGTTCACAAAGGCACCAGTACTGGGTCTTTTAAGGGCCCAAGGGATCTTAGTGCTCAGGTATCTGGACGACCTCCTGCTGAGAGATCACTCACTACAGGCTCTAGAACAGAGCAATACATGCACAGTGCGGCATTTGGAAAGCTTAGGCTGGATCATAAATACCGAAAAGTCAACCTTGAGACCAGTTCAAAGTCTAAAGTATTTAGGTCTGATCCTAGATGCGGTCCAAGCAAGAGTCTATTTGCCACCCGTAAGGATCTGTGCCCTAAAGTATCAGGTGCGTCAGTAAGGGGCACCAGACAACCCTCGCTTCGGCTCTGTATGAGTCTTCTAGGGAGGATGGTGTCCTCCTTCATGGCAGTGCCCTATGCCCAGTTCCATTCCAGGCCTTTACAACAAGACATCTTGCTGGCTTGGAACAGGAGAGGACAAGCCCCAGGTTATCCAATGTTCTCATCTCCTCAGGCATGCTTAAGCCTAAACCAGTGGTTGCAGGATCAGAACCTGCGAAAGGGAAAATCCTTCCTCCCGGTAACTTAGAGAGTACTGACTACAGATGCCAGTCTCTCAGGCTGGGGAGTGACCCCAGAGGGGCTCACCCCTGTTTTTAACGCATACTGTTAGACAGTATCCTTGGCCTTGTTTATATCTATATGCCCTCCAATTCTGCTTACTGTTATGGCCAGTCATAGGTGGGGGTAGTGGACCCCTTTTTTGCACCAAGGCGGTGCCAAGAGTCATTCAGATCTGAAGGAGGTGAACCACATACTGGCCTGGGCAGAAGAACAGGTGCTGATTCTATCGCCAGTCCATATCCCGGGAGTAGAGATAACTGGAAAGAAGATTATCTCGGCCGCCAACAGATCTGCTCGGGGGAATGGTCCCTATACCCAGGGGTGTTTCAGGAAATTTTACAGCGTTGGGGATGGCCAGAGGCCAACCTACTGGCATCCAGGTTCAACAACAAGCTACAGCAGTTTGTGTCCCGAACAAGAGATCCTCTGGCAATCAGAGCAGATGCTCAGGTAGTTCCATGGAGCCAGCACTCCCTGGTTTACGGTTTCCCTCCGATCCTTCTCCTTCCACATTTGTTGCACAGGATTCGGAGAGAGGGGGTTCCAGTCATTCTGGTGGCACCAGCCTGGCCCAGAAGACCCTTGTTCCTGGAGATTGTGAGACTGGCAATAGACAGGCCATGGATGCTTCCATGTCGGCCCGATCTACTGTCTCAAGGTCCTATATTCCACCCCAATTTACAGTCTCTAAATTTGCTGGCATGGCTATTGACACCAGGGTGTTAAAGGACCATGGCATCTCGGGACCAGTGGTGTCTACCCTAGTGAATGCTAGAAAAGCTGTCACTAGGAAGATCTATTATAAGGTGTGGAAGACTTATATTTCTTGGTGTGAAGCCAAAAAATGGAATTCTCGGAAATACGTGATTATGAGAATTCTCTCTTTTCTACAGTCAGCTGTGGAAATCAGATTGGCTTTGAGTACAATCAGAGGTCGGATTTCGGCCCTGTCAGTATTCTTCCAAAGGCCTTTAGCCTCCCATTCGCTGGTCCAAACCTTTAGGCAGGGGGCAACTCATTTGCTCCCCCCCCATTATGTCACCTATGTGTCCTTGGGACTTGAATTTGGTGCTGTCTGTGTTACAGAAACAACCATTTGAACCTATCAAGGAAATTCTATTAGACTTGCTGTCACACAAGCTAGCCTTCATGACGGCCATTGCCTCGGCTAGAAGGGTGTCAGAGTTGGCGGCTCTTTCGTGCAGGGAACCATACTTAACTCTTCACCACGACAGGGTCGTGTTATAACCTGTTCCATCCTTTTTGCCAAAAGTGGTGCCAGCCTTTCATTTAAATCAGGACATTATTTTGCCTTCTTTTTTTTCTCATCCTCGTTCGGCGGAAGAGAGACGATTGCATTCCTTGGACGTTGTCCGAGCAGTCAAGGTTTATTTGTCTAGATCTGCGGAGATCCGAGGATCAGACTCCTTTTTTGTTTTACCAAAAGGACCCAAGAAGGGGCAGGCAGCTTCCAAGGCTTCTATTGCCAATTGAGTCCATTAATTTGTCATTCAGGCCTATGGTCTGAAACATAAACCTCCTCCCTTTAGGGTGAGAGCTCATTCTACCAGGGGTGTAGGAAACTCCTGGGCTTTTCGCCATTGGGTATCTGTGGCTCAGATTTGTAAGGCTGTTACCTGGTCTTCAGTGCATACGTTCACAACATTTTATCAAGTGGATGTTTGAGCAGCCCAGGATTTGGCTTTTGGCCGCAGTGTACTGTGGCCCGCCGTATAAGGTCTGATGGCTATTGTTTGACAGGGTGTTTTCCTCCCCTCCAGGCTATTGCTCTGGGATGTCCCAGTAGGTAATGAATATTAGCCTAACTCTGTGTCCCATGATGTATGAAAAAGAAAATAGGATTTTTTCATCTTACTTACCTGTAAAATCCTTTTCTTTGAGTATATCATGGGACATAGAGGTCCCTGCCATCTTTTTTTGAGTGCTTGCTACAAAACTGAAGTACTTCCTGTATGGGAGGGGTTATATAGGGGATCACTTCCTGTCTAAAGACCTTTGGTCTACAAATGTCCATTCACCTGGAGATGAAGTATAACCCAGTAGTTAATGAATATTAGCCTAACTCTGTGTCCCATGATGTATTTAAAGAAAAGGATTTTACAGGTAAGTATGATGAAAAAATCCTTTTTAGTGCTTCAGAGGTCAGAATGAAAAAAAAAACACACACACACACACACACATGGATTTCTAAGAACACTGTGTTAGCTAAACAGTAATTACCTTTATCAGGTACAGCTTTTTATTTTACAAAATATCAGATTTATGTAAAAAATGTATTATTGTGTAGATCACAAGAGTACGTGGGAGGGGTGCGCCAACCTCAAAAAATCTAGACGAGTAATGGCAGAAAAAGAAAAAAACAAGTGGGCCATCGAGTCCATATATATATATATATATATATATATATATATATGCGAAAGGGGGAATACAGCGCTGTGTATGGTGTAGGTAAAACAGCAGCCAACACAGCTATAGACCCAAGCAATAAATGTAAATGTAAAAGTGTGGTGCTATAAACCTAAATAAACTGAAAATCTAAAAAAACTGTGTCAAAAACATGAAGTAAAGGTTATAAAAAAAAGTAAAAATACAATAAGAATTTCAGTGAAAAAATTCACAATACAGATATTTCTATATACGTGGTATGATCATATCCTGTGCAAAATGTACAGTGCAATATGCATATGCAAACTGGTGAAACAATAATACAAAGGAAAAGTAACCAAAGTGAATAAAAATACAATAATGTCCAACTAGATGACGGCTTTTTAGCAGAAACGCGTCGCGTGGACCCATTACAAATCACCGCTACTTGTTTTTATGTGCTCTTGATGAAGTCTAACATGTGAGTCTATTTTTATTATTTTTAAATAAATTAGTCTTACGTTATTACGCTATGCGAGTTTTCCATTCATTTTCACATGGTATATGAACACCCGTTTGTGGCCCCCCGTTGGAACACTATCCATATGCCGCCCCGGGTGATCGTGGAAGCTTAGTTGCCGTCTTGACTTGGGATCCATCGTGGCTGTTTAAGGAGATATACCCTTTAAACCAGCGGGTCTCAAAGCCTTTGTGTCTTGGGTGGCATAAGCCTCCCCAAGTCAACAACATCTGGTAAGCCTCCTAAGATCCTTGGTGGCGGCTTTTCACCATTCTAGCCTTTTCTGAAACGCTGTTGGTCTTAAACATCTGTCCAGTCCTCTGAGGTTCTTCTCTATACCTTTGGACTTCAAATTATATTGGTTTTTACCAACATATGCTTGGACTGCAGCTTACACTCATTATTTATTTCTAGTTGGACATTATTGTATTTTTATTCACTTTGGTGACTTTTCCTTTGTATTATTGTTTCACTAGTTTGCATATGCATATTGCACTGTACATTTTGCACAGGATATGATCATACCACATATATAGAAATATATGTATTGTGAATTTTTTCACTGAAATTTTTATTGTATTTTTACTTTTATTTATAACCTTACTTCAGGTTTTTGACACTGTTTTTTTAGATTTTCAGTTTATTTAGGTTTATAGCGCCACACTTTTACATTGACATATATTTATTCATTTTTATTTTTTTAACCTTTTTTTTGTCTGAGTATAAATCTATGTTTGTCTCAAGTATGTTTATATCCACTTACTGTTGACTGACTCACTACCTCTGCTGGAAGTTGATTCCAATCATTAACTATCAACTACTATTTTGATAAAATAATACTTTCTAAGATTAGTAATGAACTTTCCTCTTGCTAGTTTGAAGTCATGTCCCCATGTTCCGCATCTTAGCTTCATATTAAAAATACTGCCCTCTTTTACTGCTCTATTTTTTAGATATACTCAGTGTTCTGTCATGTCCTTTTCATGGAAAGTAACCCCTGCTTATGATTTTTTTTAGATCTGTGAGACTTTCTATTTTTATATAGAATTTTAAGAGTTTAAATTTTGGACGATATAACAAGATCTAAGGACATTTTCAGCTAATCCAAAAATCAATATTAAAGGCACCCTGCGATGGCTTGGGGAACAATTTATTTATTTATTATTAAAATAAACAAAGACAAAATATGTCACTATCTATTCTCTTTACCACAAAAAATGTCAGTAGTGTACCACTTTGCACTAAAAATGTAATTTTACTGCGGCCAGGTGCTATAAGGCAAGCTCTGTTTTATGCTGTGTGTTTTGGCTAAATACTAAATTAGTTACCATATAAATTAATTACCATATTTAGTTTTATGCTCCACATCTACAACTTAAAGATATTGAATTATTATTATTGAAAATAGACCATTTATTATGAAAAAAGTAATTTTTTAAACTGTATCAAGGTTTATTTCTTCTGGCAGTCTCATAACGTGTCACATACTATAATTATGTTATGTGGGAAAAGGTCTCACACCAGGACATTCCAGTAAGAATGAAACTGATGAGAAATAGATTGAGAACTTGTCACGTTGAAAGATGACCCATTATCGTGCTAGGTTTCTTGATCTGAGTGTCATGGTATGATGAATCTGGCACACTGGGTGACTGCTCAGTTGATAAGTATCCAATTGAAGAGACAATGGCCCATTTCTTAAATTTATATACTGTTTTTTTTTGGGGGGGGGGGGGGGGGGGGCAGTAAAATATTACAATGCTTCTATATGTCTTAACGCTAGGATTATATTAGGTTATTATAATTTTATATAATGATTTTACTATAAAATACATAGAATAAAAAGTATTTGCTTGGGTTATAATTACACTGTATATAATCCATCAATTTTTATAAAAGGTATAACGTTTTTATTGTTATTAATAAAGTTATTGAAAAAAAATGTATATAGATTTTTTTCAGTTACAGGCAACAGCTATCAAAATAAAATCTATTGTAAATACATGCATTATTGATCAGAAAGAAAAAAATCTTCTAAAACCATAGTATGTTGGAATTGCATACTTATTATAAACTACTATTTTACAATTCACCTCAAAATAATCCGTATTATCTCTGTCACACTATTACCTCACTGTATCTGAATGTCACACTAGTAGAGTCAGTATAGAGGTTGAGAGGGGGTTCTGAGATTGTAAGCTAAATCAGCTAAATAAGCCACCTTGAAATGTTGTTTTTAGTTTTTGGGCTGATATACATGCAGTAAGTACAGGAAATGAAAAGGATAGTCATGATCAATGTCAGGACGAGGTCCTCTGGCAACTAAAGATAGGATGCCAAATCGCGCTCCCCCAACACCTAAGCTCTTTCATTCGGAAATACAAAAACATACACAAATTCAAAACATTTACATACAAGCAGCAAAAAAAGCCCAAAAAACAAATAGATGTGAATCAAGCACTTAATAAAAATAATTAGGGATAACTAATTTTAGAGTTGAAAAAAACTAATTGGGATTAACTACTAATTTTATTCTGCAGTTAGTCCCTTTTATAAATGCACTAGAATCATGTTATCGATACATTTTTTAAAAATTTCGCTCTACAAACATGAACTAACACAAGGTTGAAAAATGTACACACAAACGATAAAAAAATCAGCAAAACAAAAATGCTAATGGAAAAGGAAAATGGAGGTGTTCTTTTTTATTTATAAATAAGTGTAATTTATGAATGAAAGCCATAACAGTAGTTTTCAACCATAAATTAAGGAAAAGTAGTACCTGTGCTGTCAGATAGCTCATGCCTTCAGATCATCAGAGCTCTGTCACAGCTGGGCACTTGTGCTCTGTTTATCAGTAGTAGTAGCACACAGAGCTCCTGATACAAAGCGTTTCGCTGTCACACTGACAGCGAAGCAGAGTACTGCTGGTTACACTGGGAGAGCCGCAAATTCCCATTGTACACTGCAGGACTTAATCCTTACAAATGTCCTGCACATTGACCCATGTAGATATAGTGACCAAAATACGTATAATATTGAATTTATAACACAAATTTTGAAAATTACAAAATATCGTAAACACTTTATAAACACCTCCCATGTTCAAAGTTAACAAATACAAAATCTGTGTGCAATCCACTCTATAAGTGTCAAACAAAGTCCACTCTGTGTATATCAGTTATCTGATCTCAGAAAAACAGGAAAAAGCTTTTATACATTGATACAATTTAATGATTGATTCCATTTACCTTTCTTCTGATTTTATATCATATCATTTGTGTCATCCTATTATATTTGGTCCTCTTTGTCTTAACTGAATGTCTATGTGCTTTTTTAAAAATTTTTTTACCTGGTATATCAATAGCTAAAGCTTTTTCTTTTAGTACGGAACAACGTTTTTTTTGTTTTTTTTTGCGAGTGAGAATAATATGGAAAATTGTTATCAGATACTTACCGTAATTTTCCTTTCCTGGCGTACCCTCACGTCAGCACACCATGGGATAATCCTCCGTAGGTAACCCCAAGGACCACTTCCAGTAGAAGTTAAAAAGTTCCACCCTCCTAATCCCCGGTGTTCTTTAACTAGATAGCGACAGGCCACCAGGGCGGGAAAGTTGTGCTTACGCGAGAGTATGCCAGAAAAGGAGATTTACGGTAAGTATCTGATAACAATTTCCCATATTCCTGGCTAACCTCACATCAGCACACCATGGGATTTAACTAGCAATAAAAAGGAAGGGCAGGGAAACAAAAGGACACTTGGCCAAGATATGCTGCATAATAAGGAAAAACAAATTTTATTTCTCTTGTAAGGCTGCCGAGACCACCGCTGTCCCGAATTTTGCAGATGCTGTGGCCTAAATATCCAGGCTATAGTGGCGCGCCAAGGTTGTGCAGGAACTCCAACTGGCAGTTCTACAGATGTCCTCTAGTGGGAGGCTGCCATTCTTCGCGTTGAACGAGCATGTGTCACTTCCGGAGGAGCCAGACCTTGGTTCTTGTAGGCTAGGGTGATGACCCTTGAAACCCAGGAAGAGATAATTCTTGACATTGCCGCCTCACCCCTTTTGGTGCCCGCTAGGAGGATAAAAAGGTTATCCACCTTCCTAATAGGAGCAGACCTCTTCAGATACATGGCCAGCAGGCTCACCAGATCCAGTGAGCTGAAATCCTTTGTTAGTGAAGATGAAGGTATCTGGTCAAAACTTGGGAGGATTGCCTCCCAATTCTCATGGAATCTAGATGCGACCTTAGACCTCAGACTTGGAGCAGGTCGGAGAATGGCTTTTTGTGGAAGGATCACACAGTAAGGTTCTTTGTAGAACAGAGCCACCAATTCTGAAACTCTCCATGCCGAGACTATGGTGACCAAAAACACAATTTTTAAGGTCAGGGACCATAAGGAGCAGTAACCTCAGTGACCTGAGGACCAAGCCGAGATCCCAGGAAGGTATAAGGCATTTCTTTGGTGGTTTATTGCGAATTGCAGCCTGCAGAAAACGCCTGATTAGAGGATCTTCAGCACACCTATGTCCGGTGAGAGATGATATGGCAGAGACCTGCACCTTAATCGAGTTATATGCTAACCCCTTATCTAGGGCTGACTCCAGGAAATCCAGTATGTTTGGCCGAAAAGGAGAAAAGTGCTCGCGTTCAGCCGGTCTTCAGCTGTGTTGAGCAACGCCTCGTCCGGAAACCGTGATGGAGAAATAGCACAGCCGTGTGGTCGGAGCCAGAACGAGGCTTGAATGGCAAACACAGTGGCGCCAGACAGTGACGTCACTACGGATGCCGGACGAGGCGTTGCTCGACACCGCAACACAGCTGAAGACCTGCTCTGAAGCCCTGATCTTCCCTTTCCCGGAACCCACACCATTTCTGACGGCTCCTTTGTGATCTCCTCCTTTTTGGTGTGCCACTTGGACTACCATGTTAGCTTACTGCAGCCCATCCCCGGTGGATGAGATGTGATGTCAGTACATATGGAATCGCTGCTACCTGTAGTCCTCCTCTCTCTCTCCTGCTTGGAGATGTACCTGAACTCAACATTTCAGCTCTACATGTGAGTGGATATTGCTTTTTATCATTAAATTATGTTTGATACATACTTAGTGGCGCCCCTTTTCCTTGTTTTTTTCCTAGCACATTGGACATGGCTTCCATTCCTTTATGGTGGCTGCCCTGATAGACTGACTTTCCACCTATGTATATGGTTATATATATCTGTGTGGATCTTGCCCTTGGACTAATAGGAACAGTTGACTGAGGTACTTTTGTACTGCGCCTTTTTTACTTGTAAAAAATCATCACAAACAGGGGAAGCATTTTGTGGGGTCGCCATCAAATCGACCGTGGGCGTTCCCCACTTCCTGAAAACTGTCCGAAGGTACCTTGGTTGGAGTGACCACTCGCTGTGCTCGGGGAAATGTCTGGTCAGCTGATCTGTCAGTTGATTCTGACTTCCTGCGAGATATGCTGCTGTCAGGTCCTGAATATGCTCCTCTGCCCAGGCAAAGATGTCTGCCGACTGGTGAAGAAGCATTGGATTCCTTGTCCCCCCCGGCGGGCAAGGTATGCTACTGCAGTTTTGTTGTCTAGATGCATCTTGACCCGTGCTCCCCAAAGATCTTCCTGAAAAGCCTGTAGAGCAAGAAAGGCTGCCTTGAGTTCCAAATAGTTTGTTTGTATAGTGGGTTCCAATGGTTTTTGTTTTCCCTGACAATGGGCCCCTCAACCCTGGAGGCTGGCGTCCGAGTTGACGATAGTCCAGTCTAGGTTCTCTGGCATGGTCCTCCATCTTAGATCTCAACGTACTCCCTCTGGGATATATATCTTCTGGTTCTTGGATGACCCATCCCATTGGCTCAAGAAGGTTACCTGGAATGCCCTCATGCGCCACCAGGCCCATGGGACTACCGGAATTGTGGCGGTAAACATCCCGATCAGGACAATGCAGTCTTCGGCTGAGAGAAAGGTAGACCTCATTGTGCTTAGGGTACACTGGCACAGTTGATAAATCTTCCTGTCTGGGAGATACACCTGTCCCTGAGAAGTAGAGAAAATTACCCTCAAATACTCAATTGTTTGGGAGGGATGGAGTTGGCTCTTTTGACTGTTTATTATCCACCCAAAACTGTTTAGGGTCAGAAGGACCCGGTCTCGATGCTCTCTGAGTTGTTGAGCATAGTCTCCCAGATTGATGATATCATCTAAGTAATGATACATTTTTATTGCTTTCAGGCAAATTCAAGAAATGATGGAGAGGAGAATCTTCGAGAATACCCTTGGTGCAGTACAGATGCCGAAAGGGAGACATGTGAATTGATAATGATGGTCGCATACTGCGAACCTCAAAAATCTCTGATGTTGCTTCCTTATAGGGACATGCAGGTACGCGTCCGAAAGGTCCACCAAAATGAGCCAGTCATTCTCCTGGACCACCTCATTATGGTCTGAAGGGACTCCATCTTAAATAGCCCGTTGAGGATGTAATTGTTCAGTCTTCTTAAATCCAACACAGGCCTCAAGATCCCTAAAGATTTTGGCACCGGGAAGATTGGGGAGTAGAAACCTCCCCCTCTCTCTTCTGCCAGTACATGCTTGATGGCCCCTTTGGAGAAGAGTTTGTCTATATAGGTCTGCAAGGACTGTCTCTTGTCGGGACATTCTGGTCACTGAGTTTTCACAAAGGAATTTGGAGGGTGGTGTAAGAACTCTATAGAGTAGCCGTTTTTTTATGGTGTCCAGGATCCAGTGATTGGTAACCTTTGCTGCCCAGACCCTCCAATAGGAGCTTAGCCTCGCTCCCACCAGACAAGCCTGGGTGGGTGCACCCTCAAAAGGACTTTTCACTTGTCTCTCCCGTCCTGGCCTGTACCATTTTGCCTTCTGGAAGCATTTGTAGGTTGACTGATTGGGTTGTCCAAGTGTTTTTTTTTTTAGCCAGGCTGATGGAGAAGAGCCGACTTACCCCCCTGTGACTCTCTTAATTGCATCATCCAAGGTCTTTCCAAACAGTAGTTTGCCGTTGTATGGTATGTTGCACAAGGCCTGTTTGGAAGTTCCGTCCGCCATCCAAAGACGGAGTCACAGGGCCCTCCTTGCTGTAACTGCACTGGCCATAGATCTGGCTAACAGCTTTACTAAATCTACTGATGCCTCTGCAAGGAAATCCGCTGAGATGTTTGGCTCCTCCAATGCAGTAACAATCTTCGAGGTGTCTACCCCTGCATTTAAAGCAGTCTCAACATTGACAAGCCATGTCTTCAAGGCCCTTGACAAGGTCGTCAGGGCAATGGCTGGGCGAAGGGCCGACCCAGCCACGGAATAGACAGTAAAGACACATGCCGGGCCAAATGCTGTAAGGCTGCATCCACATTCGGTGAGGTCTCCCAAAGGCTAGCCTGTGAAGAAGGCATGGGATACAGTTTTGAGAGTCTGTTTTGCAAATGTAGTTTTTTATCCAGTTTCTCCCATCCGTCCTCGATTAATTCCTTAATCTCCGGAAATACTGGGAAGGTAGGTCCCGCCTTTTTCAGGTTAGGAAAGATCTTTTGTGGCAGGAGTGACTCTGTTTCCCAATCCAGGGCTTCCTTAATTGCTTGCACAAAGGGGCCTACCAGATCATGATCAAAGGTCGCAGGCCCAGCATCCTCTGGATCCAAAGATAACTCCGATACACTCTCTTCAGGTGAGGCGCGAGATGTCTTGGGCTATGTAACCCTATGGGAAGAGTGTCTCGTTGAAATTGCCATGTCCTGGAGGCTCCCCTGTACTGCCTCTCGGATATGATCTTTAAATCTCCTTGCATCATCCTCTTTATCTGCTGCCACTTCTCCAAGGCAACCCTTGCAGATAAGCTTTCCAGGCAAGACTGGGAGTTTGCAGGCCCAGCAAAGACCCTGTGGAGGATGTTGTGCTTGGGTCTGGGCAGGGGTAGATGTCTGGACACGCAGTTCATGTGGGTCAGGGGAGAGTGAGAGCCTCCGTAGAGATGGATGGGATCCATGGCGCCGCGGTAAAACAGAACGTTGGCGGGACTTATGCTTTGATGAGCATCTGTGCTTTGGGCTTCGACTCCTGCAAAACGGTTAAGACAGACAACCGTGAGCGAACGGTTAGCACTCTTTTCCCCATCGTCCCACCCCGCCCCCTCATACCTTTCTTTAGATGTTTGTGCCTCTGACCTGTGCGGTGTGCTCATCTAAAAAAAACAAGACTCACTGCATGAGACAGGGAGCACAGAGAGAACACTCTCTTCCCACCCCGTTTTTCTCCTTTTTTTTATATGTCATGTCCCCTTTAAGCAGCCTACAGTGAGGGGCAGCAGGGTGCAACGGGTGGCTTGCTAAGTCCACAGGCAGGTCACTAATCAAAGACTAAAAGAAAGAAAGATTACTTACACTACAGCCTCTCTGATAAGAAAAGGAGGAAGAGAGCCTGTCTTGCCTGGAACTGACATGCTCAGGCCATCTAACTCTCTGCCTTTTGTTTACTCAGTTGCCAGGTGATAGGAGGGAAACCGCCCTCCAAACAGGATAAGGAAGAGAGAGAGACCCCGACACGCTGCTAAGGAGACACAGTATGGGAAAAAAACAAGGAGTGCAGCCACAGCGTCCCTGAGAAGCACCGCAGAGGTCAGTAAATAATGTGCTATCTAAGCAGCAATGCCCGCGACCCAGGCACAAGGGTACCCTGGCTTTACCACCCACACACAGGGTCTTCCAACCCAGGAGAGGCAGAGAACCTGGGGGGAGGTGCGGTAGGGGGATACTGCTCATCCATCCGATCTGGAAACCTTTGGCAGGTGGCCTGGAGCGACCAAAAATGAAAAACACCGGGGATTAGGAGGGTGGGACTTTTATTCTATCTACTGGAGGTGGTCCTTGGGGTTACCTATGGAATATTAACCCATGGTGTGCTGACGTGTGGTTAGCCAGGAAAGTTCTTTAAATTGAAGGGAAATCCCCTCTTGGACAGTTGTCACACTGAAAAGGTGTCTCCATTGGAGGATTTCCCCTTACCCCTTATGCTGGTGGACAGCTGTAACATTTTGGATTTCCCATTATTTTCTGTCAGGTGACAATGATCTCCATGACAAATTAAGAGGATGAATCTTTCCAGTGAGGACAATCAGCAAAAAAAAACCTGACAGAGGGTTTGCCCATTCCCTACACTATCCAGAATAGCTAGAAATATACTTTCATATCAGCTTTAGAAGAAGAACTGGATATTCATCTTTCTTTACAGAAGCATGAAGCTAGAGGTATTTTCAATATTGCACATTAGTTGCTTTTGTATGATCAAAGATTGATTTTTTAGTTCATCAAAGACATTACCACTTGGATCAGTTTAATTAACCACATTATTTTATAGTTTTTTGGGCTAGTTTAAATGTAAAATTAAATTCACAAAGATAAGGGCACAGTTTTTGCTTCTTAAAGCACATCAAAAGTCAAAAACAAAAAATGTATATATTAATCCATACCAGTCTCTTTAGATGTAGTGACCACATTAGTAGTATGTAAGATTATTTTTGCAGTCTTTTCAGCTCACAGGAAGTGACAAGGACACTGCATATATCTTACTATAAGTAAGATCTTATTATAAGTATGATCAACTGAGTATTTATTTACAGAAAATATTTTTAACCTGAAAAATGAAAACTAATGCAGTCACCAAATCTATGGACTGGTACACTCAAATATAATGTTTTAATAGCTATTTAAAATACCAATAGCTTAAAGTGGATGTAAACCTGATTTATGAAATTTGAGCTTGGCACATACATCTGCAGTGTTTTCTTATTTCTCTTCAAAGCACTAAGTCCTGTGGCTTTCTCCTTCTCCATTCCTCTGTTATCAGCATGATAACTTCAGACAAGTTCTCGAACACGTGATAAAACCAGCCTGAATTTTGTGTCAGGGTGGGTGCTATAAATATATTAGCAGAAAGCTGCTCTACTCACAGGACAGCTCTGAAAGGCTCTGCCTATGTGGAAGGAGGTGTGTGCATTTCCTCCAATCAGCTGTCTCCTAGTGTAATCCAAAACTACACTGCTACTGCTGAATGAGGAAGTGAAAATTCTAACACAATGTGCACTTTCTAAACAGTATATAAAGCTGAAGACTGCAGATATACATGTAAAACTTATGTAGGGAGATTTGTTTTATCTCTGTGTATCATCTGAAGATGTTCACTTCACTGGGTATATGTGAGGGTTTGCATCCACTTTAAGGCTAGTGATAACTTTTATACCATGATTTTTATTGAGGACATCAGAAAAAGGCCCTGTTTGTAGTTGTGATAAAATTAAGCTTGTGAGTACATTAAAATGTCATGGGATAAAATAACAAAAAAAAACAGCCATGGTTGAAATCTTCCCTTGAACTTGCTAGATGTCTTCTACAATGCTAATATCTGTTCACTGTTTATTACCTGTATGTTGTTCTTTCTTTTTGAAAAATATTATTTTATTGAAAGTAAAAAAAAAAGGACCTCGGCATACCACCAATGATAATGCTTTCCAGGTACAAGTTAACTTTACTGTTAACTTAAATTATGCAAGCAGGAATTGTCTCCAAAAGTTTGATAAGATATGGTCTGCCTGGATAGACTCCTGGGGTTCCAATTAACCCTTTTCTTCAGAGTAGAGAAATTATCCTGCTTGGGTGGTTCTTTTCCTAATGGTTCTTTGCCTAATAGACATTGCAACATTCCTTTTCTGAAGTTGCCTTTCCCCCTACACCTGCTCTTCTCCTTCTTTCTACCTTATGTTCTTTTTCCTCCCCCATTCTTTATCCTTTCCTTGATCCTTCTTCTTCCCCACCTCTCTGTAATTTTAAAAATGTCCCGAAGTCGCTCTATAGTCTTCCATATGGATCGAATCACTTTGTACTTATTTGACCTTGTCTGCTGATATATTTAACAGATTTGTTCCCCTTTTTTATATATTGGTTAAAATACTCCTCCTGCCTTCTTGTGAATACCAACTTAATTAATGAATCTATATGTGGTCAAGGTGGTCTGTACTCATACCCCCCCCCCCCCCATTGGTTACTATGCAAATAATGTTTGCGCTGTTTGTATATTTGAATATATTTCAATAAACATTTTCTAGTTGTGAAAAAAGGGACCTTGCATATCTTTTTGGTTCCATAACATAGCTATGTAAATTAAGGCAAAAACACTACATTTAGGCTACATTAATGCACTTTATTGTACAAAACAAAGTCTATAAAAATGGAGGAGCTGGTGCTAGGAAATTTACAATAATAAGCACAAAAACAAATTAGAGCAACACCATTTATACACAGCATGGGGAGCTTGATGACTGAATTGTCCCCTACCAATAAAAATACAGCAATTCTAATCAAATATATTACCAAAACATTTATAAAATAATTTGGACTGCTAAAGGCAGGAAATTGCACCCTTCTTTTCAAATACTGATATGCCATATTTAACAGTTGAAGATGTTTAAGGAATAAATGATTCCAGAGCATATAAGAGATTAAAGCTAAACACAACAAAACAAAAGCCAAAATTTAAATATAAGGTTGGGTAAATGGATATAGCCAGTCTTGTGATTCACAAACCTTTGCAATGTGGCATGGACAGGAGACCTCATTTTTCCATTACATATAATCAATCAAGGCTTGTTTTTCTCCATATCCTCAGCCAGCTGATTGGACAATGAAGGAGCACCATTGCAATGATTAGGTCAACCCTGTGTCTTGCCCTCGTCGAAGCTACCTAAGCTCATTCCCCTCTACTAAGTGAAAACATGTTAAAGTGACAGTTCTATGCAATACGATAGAGCCAGATTGGCTTACATTGCTGAATCTCGCTACATCAAGCTGAGTTCTAGAGTGCAAGGGATAATCGTGAGGCTAATATCAAGTCTGTTCAGTTTTTTTTTTAACCACTAGAGTTTGTTCAGCCATTTATTATGGATACTGTTGAAAAAGTCACCCAATACAGTACTGCTCACAATCCTCTCTTAGAACAGAGGTGAATCTTATCACATATTTTAGTTTACTATGAATTGATATTGATTGCGCCTTTAAAATACTCCTAAAAGCCACTGCATGGCTCAAAATGTTTTAAATTTGGGGTATATAAAGTTTATATCACTTATTTAAAGACAACTTCCAACAGATAAAATATAATCTGTTAGGCTTTTTGAAAGAACTGTCTTTGTTGGAAGTTGTCAGTTTAGATTTTTGATTTTTGAATCCAAAGAGAATTGCAAGCTGGTAGTTCAGCATGAACATGCAAAGTTATTCAGCAGTCTACCTTGTATTCAGTTCAATTTACACAATGCACGCTTAAGATGTCACTTCTGCAACAGAGGATGGCGTCTTCTCTATTGGTAGTCCTCGGGAATCTGGTAGGATATTATACAATGTATACACATATAAGTCAAACATTGAGATCATGCTGGGGAATTAATACTATGGAAGGAACAAAGTTAGTGCAGGGTATCAGCTGACTGTGCTGAAATTTTACAATATAACAGACATTAATAGTTATTTCATTTTCTTCCAAATGTCGTCCACAGGGACTTCCAACACTGCATGCCTTCCATATTTTAAGGAAGGAATGCAAGTGTTTAAATGCATTATAAAAGTTTCACTTATGATATCAAGGAGATCTAGAAAACAAGTACCATTAAAATAGATCTAAAGCCAAAACTTTTTTTTCATTTTGGTTAAAAACCCTGTCAGGCTATTTTATTTTTGCAAGCTGTGCCCCATAGGGCAGAATTTGCTTAATGCCCTGTCCTGTAGACAAGGAAGGTAGTAAAAAAGAAATCTCTCTAATGTTAGGAAAATGCCCATTTAGATAGTTGTTACTGAAACAGGTTTCACTATTGAATGATTTTCCCTTTATTTTTGTTCTGGTGATAACACAAAATTTAGAATGTTTCCCCACTTTAAGGAACAGTGACGGTTGTCACCAGGATAAATGAAGAGGGTGAATCTCCTTAGTGGTGACAAAGACAAAACCTGACTTTGGCTTTAGATTTACTTTTATTCTAGCAGAGGATGACTTGGGAAACAATGCACTTCTTCGTCGGTGATATAGTTTTTGATAACTATGCGAACATATTATTAAAAAGATGTATTAATTGTACATTCAGTTATTTTGTACATTTGACTGAAGATACTGTAGCTTTAAATACTTTACCTCTTTGTTTAAAAAAAAAAAAACCCCAAAAAAAAACCTTTTTGCATTTTCATGGACCATTTCTGCACATCTGGAGAGACAAAGATCGGAGATCACACAGTGCCTGCGATAGCTTATATTTAAATAATGCAGATCAAATTGTACATACAAATGGAACAGTTTATGATTATTGTATTTATGTTTGCAACAATTGAATTTCACAGTACCAAATTTCCTCCAATTTATGGATGAGCTCCAAAAGAAGAAGGACCAACAACACTCATATACATTCCATCCAATTAAACACAAAAGCTTTATATAAGAACAAATCACACCAGCTCTCATAAACAATCCTGTAAGGGCGATATACATGTCATAAAGTTGCACATAAATTCACACACATTGATAAGGCAAAGGTTCTAATGTCCAGCTAATAAGCTCCTATTTGGATAGGTCAACAAAGAAGAAATTTCCAACTTGTATCTTCTTTTTTGAAAGAGCTGGCAGACAATCCATCTGGTATCCAGCTGCCCAATGCAAGTGCAGTAAATGGTGTATGATTTTGCAAGTAGCTATAAGAGCATCATGTAATGATAGCGATAATGGTTACAGTGAAGCTCAAAGCTTGAAGCTGCAAATGGCTGTTCAGTGATTACACACAATCAAGTCAAGTTTCTGACAGATATACTCCATTAATGTTTGTGGAGGCTTGCACAGCAACACAGGGCTTAATTGGCATTTGGTATAAGGATATTGTCACTCCTAAATTAGACATTAGTTTTCATGCTGTTCTAATGGCAGGTAATCACCTTCCAGCACAAGGCAACCCCTTTCTCCTAAATACACCTGCTACAATCTGCTCCCACTCACACAGGTAAACATACACATATAGTCCCAGCTTGGAAGGGCCTCTAGTAGTCCTGGGTGTACAGCTCTGATGCATGTGGTTGCTTACAGTGCAGTGCCTCCTAGACAGAATGTACAGCATCTGGACAACCTGTCCCTTCAAGTCGGATGCCTGTTGGAGACTAAACAGGAACAATAAATGGCATCTCTTCTTCCACTGGTCCAAAGACCTCCTATAGTGCAAATGGTGCCATTGACCCCTCAACTATCAAGAGGGATCTCTTGAACCTCTTTTGCTGAAGAAAAATCCATAGCAGATCTCTCCAATAGCAATAGGCCAAAACCAAAAGTCCATGATTTTCTTCCCTATATTAATGATATATGAAACACGAGTAATGTCCTTTCTGCTCACACTGTCATTCCATACATGTACTAATATCTGAAATGTTATTGCTCTTATAAGATTTGCTGTGAATTTGTTCCTCTGAACTTTTTTTTTCTAGTGAATTGTCTGCAAATGTGTAAAGTACCTATACTTAAGGCATACGAGTGCACATACATTAATGTATTTCTCGTGGTGAATCAATGTCTTCCTAGTATCACTAAGAAAATAATTGTGATGGGCTTGATATTGTACCACAAATAAGGACTGCAAGCACTAGCCTATCCTTAACTATTAATGACATTGCTGTCAAATGATTCAGTTCAACAGTGACTATTTCTATGCTATCATCGACCAAACAGGAATGTATCAATGAATTAAAGCTATTATATTTCCAAACCTGAAACTTGTTTTTTTGCTAATAATGTGGTGCAGCATCTATCTAATGTGCATATGCTGGACAAGAAAGGATAGAATTGATTTCATGGAATATAATAAAATTTGCCAGCAACAACTAATAGTCACTGTCTGTTTTAACAACAGCTGTTGTCTATGGTCGATAATGTCAATAGTTTTTATAATATTGATAATAATAATCAGAGTGCAATGAAATTAAAATATGTTGGCATATGTATGATGCCTATTAGAAATTTCACTGGAAGATAAGATGTGTTGGCAATCTCTGGATTTCAGAAATGTGTTTTATCCAAAGCAACTTATCCAACGATAATTTAAAAAAGGGAAAGATAAATAACAAGGAACAACACTCAAATCTGATGTTAGGCCAATCCCTGAGAAGCATTAACACCAAGATAATCCAGACTACCTTGTGGTTTCATACTCACTGCACTGCTAGAGGAAGAAAATCCAGGCCAAGCACTAAGCTTTTTGTTTGACAGAGTACCAACAGTAAATCATTTTCAAGTCTTAGGCTTACTCTAACTAAGGGTGGACCTATGGCCTTTGCCATT
This sequence comes from Aquarana catesbeiana, assembly GCF_042186555.1. Taxonomy (NCBI): domain Eukaryota; kingdom Metazoa; phylum Chordata; class Amphibia; order Anura; family Ranidae; genus Aquarana; species Aquarana catesbeiana. Next base: position 179,938,494 of record NC_133325.1, read on the forward strand.
GGTGAACATGCTTTTCATATGCTATGTAAAGCATATGACTTAGATTCAATGGTAAGGACAAACAAGCTGTATGATTAGCCAACAAAGATAATTCAAGGGGCCTTTTATTTAGTCTATGCTTTGCATTTTCTATTGCACAGAGCAGTTGATACAGGCAACAACCTCCAGAGCATATATTCTGGAGTCTTTCCTTTAAAGGAAGAGTTGCTAAACATCATAGGCAAGAGGGAATTTCCAGTGATTAGAGAAGTATAGAGCAGTTATGGAAGAGGCAGTGAAACATAAAGCACAAAGCAATCCATGCTATGTACTTGAGAAAACAAAGGAAGTCACTTACAATTACAAGCAGCTGTCAAGTGCAAAACAGATCTTTTTGGCCCCAGTTTGCAACCAACAACTTGCAAGCATTTTAATGATGCAGTAAAACCTTAGAAATGAATATATCCCCTTCAAACCTTTTATATTTGCAGCTGATTCCAGTAAAAATAGTTTATATTTCACTGCAAACTGCCTTACTGTTGGCAGGTTTCTGATATCTAGTGCAATATGATACATAATGATATGAGCTGCCACTATACTTGTTTTATGAGATATTACATAAGGACCCAAAAATATGTGCTGTCATATTGCCCATGTCTAAAGATAATGGCGGTCATTGCAAGAGCTTAACTAAATGCAGAATTTGGACATATAAAAGTGTCATATCTCTAGCTTTTTAACTAGGGTTTGAAAAAGGGAATGATAGCACAAGTACTGCACTATCCCCAATACCAAATTTTGGTCTGCTTGTACCCTTGAGAGAAAGAAAGAAGTTGAAGATAAGTAGGTAGAAGAAAGAGAACCAAAGTCTTAGGAGCACCCACAGCGGTCTACAACCATTCCTGGTATCTTGCCATAAATAATTTTTTGCTTGTCATTAAAATACAACATGTTAATGGGTGACATTTTGGTTGGGGTACAGCATGGGCCAGCAGATCCCCGTGGATTTGCTTGTTGAACAAGATGAGTATGGGGATATTTTTGCATGAACATGTACTCGCACTGGCCAGAACAGTAGTTAGCTTTGTATCGTTTTGGAGCAATAATCCAGTCCCATCCAAAGGCCTCAAAGTCCACAGTTAGTGGATATCGACAGCAGCGTGATTCAGTGGAGTGTTCATCACAGTCAAGGCCCAAATTTCTCCTCGATCGCTTGTTGTTCTCCATAACACGTAGCTCTATAAATGGGTGCTGTAGGAACAAACAAAATGGGCTTCATAAGCATGGCACAGTATAATGCATGGAAAATATCAATGCTGCAATAATTCAAGCGCTAAGTTTATCACAAGATTTATAGAGTAGATGTAACTTGCACACCAAATGCACCATACAATTTTATAATATATCAATGAGACTACTAATAAGTGAATTCAAATGACTGGTGTCCTTAGCAGGGGCATCTTAATAGGATCATGAGCCCCTGGGCAAAGTAATGCTCTGGGGCCCCTACAATGGAGACAGCGCAGGTAAACAGACATCAAGTAGGTAGGAGGCAGACAAGCGGAGCTTCCCCTTTTGCGTGGAGCTCTGCATTAACTACATGAACAATCATTCTGTACAGCAAAGAAACAGTGAGAAAATACTACATACATAAAGTAACAAAGCTGTCCTGTGCATATAATATATCTGCTAGACTGATGCCTCCCCAGCACTATGGCCCCTCTACACCCTAGATATCCCCCCAGCACTCTGAACCCTCTACATCCCAGATATCCCCCCAGCACTCTGACCTCTCTACATCCCAGATATCCCCCCAGTACTCTGACCCTTCTACACCCCAGATATCCCCCCAGCACTCTGACCCCTCTACATCCCAGATATCCCCCCCCAACACTCTGATTCCTCTACACCCCAGATATCCCCCCAACACTCTGACCCTTCTACACCCCAGATATCCCCCAAGCACTTTGACCCCTCTACACCCCAGATATCCCCCCAGCACTCTGACCCCTCTACATCCCAGATATCCCCCCAGCACTCTGACCCCTCTACACCCTAGATATTCCCCCCAGCACTGTTACCATATACCATAACATACCCCTTGTATTGTGACCCCACTACATCCCTAATACCCCCTACACTGTGGCCTCTCTACATCCCTGATACCTCTAGACCATCCTTACCTGCTTGTTGCCCCGACCTTTGGCTATCTCCTGACTATCCTTTGTTGTCGCAGTCTGCTGCCTCTCTACCTTCCTATAGTCTACCATGAGCGTGAGCTGGGAGGCCCTGGGGGTTGCGACCTGGAGCCAGACTGCAGCCAAATCCATCCCCACCACTAGGGGCATTGGTGAACACCCGCTGGCTCTTAGAAATCCTGGGAAATCTCATGCTCTAGCTCTCAGTGTGATCTGTGTTGGTTCTCCAGTATACCCACTCTCCTGAATCACCTAGAGCTCCATCCGCAGCAGTCAGCTGTATGGTACACTACCTTGCGGTTCACTCCTGACCCCAACGGAGTGCATCTGTCACCTGGACTCAGGTGACCTGACAAGCGGTATCTTAAAGGAGACTTTTCTGGCCACAATTCTCCTATGGATCACAGTTCGTTCTGCAATTCTGTGACCCATTTTCAGCTGACAGCAGGCTAAAGCCTGCTGTCAGTTGATGTCACTCAGCCGGTCCAGGCTTGGAAAAGATCCCGACCATATGGTCAGGATCAACCAAGATGCCTGGACCAGCACCTGTCTCACCCTCTCAGTGATCCACTGAGAGCTTGGGCCGAACCTCCTTCACCACCTAGCGCTCCTGTGAGCATTGGAGGGGAGAGCAGAGAGACGCTGACTGACTGTCACAGTGGTGTCTGATTGCTTGGTTCTCACTGCAAAGACTGCGGGGGACACTTGATGCTGCAACCACAAAGGTAAGTATAACTGTTTGTTTTTTACAATCCCAAACTTCTTTTTTAAAATCCAATTCTAAAACCTGTCGTTTTGGATAGAGTTGGGAAGGATTAGAACCCTGATTAGGCTCATATTGGTGTCTGTGTCCCTGGTGTGTAGGCTAATCCTGTCTATTCAATTGTAGTGTCCACTGTGATAGGAATAGATGGGAAATCTTACATTAGGGACATGTGTTATGGTGACAACTCTGAGATGATTTCCCCACACTTTAGAAGTTTTCTTCCTACTTTCTGGAAATGAAGGGAAACATTCCCAATGGGACACAGATAGCAAAAAAACCCCAAAAAACTAACATGGATTTGAACCCTTTCTCCCCAGAAATAAAAAAACAAGGTTTTAGACTTCAGATATATCTTAATGGTACATTTTAACTTAAAGGTCAATTTCAGCTTAAAATATAATATACTATAATATACAGTGCCTTGAAAAAGTATTCGTAACCCTTGAAATTTTCCACATTTTCTCATGTTACAACCAAAAATGTAAATGTATTTTATGTGATAGACACACACAAAGTGGCACATAATTGTGAAGTGGAAGGAAAATGATAAATGGTTTTCCAAATCTTTTCCAAATAAATATCTGAAAGTGTGGCGTGCATTTGTATTCAGCCCCTTTTACTCTGATACCCCTGACTAAAATCTAGTTGAATCAATTGCCTTCAGTCACCTAATTAGTAAATAGAGTCCACCTGTGTGTAATTTAATCTCAGTATGAATACAGCTATTCTGTGAAGCCCTCAGAGATTTGTTAGAGAACCTTAGTGAACAAACCGCGTATTGAAGGCCAAGGAACACACCAGACAGGTCAAGGATAAAGTTGTGGAGACATTTAAAGAAGAGTTAGGTTATAAAAAAATATCCCAAGCTTTGAACATCTCATGGAGCACAGTTCCATCCATCATTCGAAAATGGAAAGAGTATGGCACAACTGCAAACCTACCAAGACATGGCTGTCCACCTAAACTGACAGGCCGGACAAGGACAGCATTAATCAGAGAAGCAGCCAAGAGGCCATTGATAACTCTGGAGGAGCTGTAGAGATCCACAGCTCAGGTGGGAGAATCTGACCACAGGACAACTATTAGTCGTGCACTCCACAGATCTCACCTTTATGGAAGAGTGGCAAGAAGAAATTCACTGTTGAAAGAAAGCAATAAGAAGTCCTGTTTGCAGTTTGAGAGAAGCCATATCGGGGGACCCAGCAAATGTGGAAGGAGGTCTGGTCAGATGAGACCAAAATGGAACTTTCTGGCCTAAAAGCATGTGTGGCGGAAAACTAACACTGCACATTACCCTGAACACACCATCCCCACTGTGAAACATGGTGGTGGCAGTCTTCAGCATGGACAGAAAAGTTGGTCATAGTTGATGGGAAGATGGATGGAGTCAAATACAGGGCAATCTTAGAAGAAAATCTGTTAGATTCTGCAAAAGACTTGAGACTGGGCGGAGGTTCACCTTCCAACAGGACAATGGCCCTAAACATACAGCCAGAGCTACAATGGAACGGTTTAGATCAAAGCATATTCATGTGTTAGAATGACCCAGTCAAAGTCCAAACCTAAATCCAATTGAGAATCTGTGGCAAGACATAAAAATTGCTGTCCGCTCTTCATCAAATCTGACAGAACTTGAGCTATTTTGCAAAGAAGAATGGGCAAAAAATTCACTCTCTAGATGTGCAAAGCTGGTAGAGACATACTCAAAAAAAATTGCAGCTGTAATTGCAACGAGAGGTGGTTCTACAAAGTATAGACTCAGGAGGGCTGAACTCAAATGCACACCACACTTTTCTGATATTTATTTGTAAAAAAAAATTGAAAACCATTTATCATTTTCCTTCCACTTCACAATTATGTGCCACTTTGTGTTGGTCTATCACATAAAATATAAATAAAATAAATTTACGTTTCTGGTTGTAACATGACAAAAGGTGGAAAATTTCAAATGAATACTTGAATGAAGGCACCGTAAGTACCAGCCTGTAAATATCCCTCAAAGGCACTGTAAGTACCAGCCTGTAAATACCCCTCCATTGTCATGTTATTTTTTTGTTTTCAGCACTGTTAGTTTGGCTGACAATTACTCAGTTACACAATATAACCAGATTCATGTTATTTATTTCTTGAGACAGATTTCTTTTTCTTTTGGTGCTAACTACTGGATTTTTTATTTTTTACTTTACAAAGAAAAAACAAAACTTTGTTAAAAAAAAGCTAAAAATAATGCAAGGACATTACAAACAACCCTGAAATAACCTCTTTTTTTAAAGTAGACACCCCATTGTGATTTTTGACACAATTTTTTGGAAACTAAAAAAATGCTGGTTTTAAGGTACAGGTCACATACAGTAGGAGGATTGAGATGAGGGGGTTAATGTAAAGGTCAAGGGTGGGGTGGTGGTGACATTTTAATATACAGGTCAATAGAGACAGAATGTATGGGGAAGGGTGAAAGTGTTAGAAAATGATCGCACAATAAACCCTCCCACCCTAGATCTACTACTATCTAAGCTCTAGAATTAGTGAATAAGAATAATTATTAATTCTCCTTTTTTCATTGTGAGAGGACTCTCACTCTCATGTCTGTTTACATTTGTGATCACTGTGATTGGTCATTACAGTAATCACAAGGTACAGAGCTGCCCAGATCAGCTCTATCTACTGTATAGTATACTGTATATTAATGGGTGCACTGGCTACCTAGGGGCTACTTCTGGAGTGACATTTATAAACAGTGTTTATAATAGATGTCTACCTCCCCGCTGTGTTTTTCCAATACAGTGGTTGTAAAAGTGTGTTTTACATTTGTGTTGTGTACAACATAAATGCTTTGCATGTCTTTTTTTTTTATAGCATTCATAACATGACAGATCATAAATGTTAATCTTGGTCCATGATGTGAATTCCATTTTTCTGCCCAGAATCCAAGGAATGCATTTCTGTCTACTCTGTAGCAAAATAACACGTTCCTTCCCAGGTTATCTTCGCAGGCAGCCTCAGTGAGTCTTAGTATAAACTCATGCATATGCGCATGGTCTTAAATATTTTTTATAAATGTCCTAAATTTATGTCAAGCCTTAAGGCAAATGTAGAGTCATTTGGTAGTCAGGAACTGCCTTTACTTAGAAATTGGTTCAAAATTATTTATTGATGAGAAAAGCCAATGTTATTAAAGTGATACTAAACCTAAAAATGTTTTTTACCTTAATGCATTGCTTGAATTAAAGGGGTTGTAAAGTTTTTGTTTTTTTTTAAATAACAAACACGTTATACATACCTCCTCTGTGCAAGGGTTTTGCACAGAGTGGCCTGATCCTCCTCCTCCTTGGTCCCCCAGCGGCGCTCCTGGCTCCTCCCCGCATCGAGTGCCCCCCTTTCCAAGGGGGTACTTGCGCGGGCGCACTCACGAGTCACGAGCTGCTGGGCTCATTCTCGTCGTTGAAAAGAACGGGTTTAGGTAAGTAAAACGGGGGGCTCTGGGGGGGCTGCTCTACTACAGAAGGTTTTTCACCTTAATGCATAGAATACATTAAGGTGAAAAACCACGAGGGTTTACAACCCCTTTAAGGTAAAAAAATGTTTTCAATAAAGTCAACTGCCCCTCATGCTTGTTGTGTAAGTCTATTCAATAAAAAGCTGCTGCCCCTTTAATAGTCTTCTTACACTATAGTGAAACTAAAAAACAAAAAAAAAGGATGGTGCTGCCCCTTTAAATCAAATAAATATGTGCATCCATACAAAAATCTCTACAGCAATTGTATACAAAATAATGTGATAATAATAAGTGAACATTAAGCAATTTGGTAGCTTAAAACAAAACCTCCTCAACATAAAAGTCCATGTATGGTAAAGTGTGACCAAGCACCGTGCTTCATTAAAGGTGATAGTGTCCACTTCCTACAAATCTTGTGCTCCACCAGGTAAAAAAAAATAATATATGCGCTCACTAGAACCTTTTGGCCACCAAGTGACTATCAAGCAGAAAACGAACAGATTCACTTCTCAATAGACGTATGTTCACTTCTCCGCCAGGCTTCTCTCTCCTCTCTCCCATTCTATACCATTACTATAATGAAAGCTCCAGGAGGGACTACATGAGAGTAGCACATAGTGTAGTACATTTTATTAAAAAATGAAATTCACATACAAAATATTTCAATGCACTCACATTTTAGTAGTAAAAAACCCGCATTGAACATGTGCAGCTTCCAGCAGTCTCACACCAATCTGTGTGCTAGCCGCCCCATATAAATTCCACCGATCGGGTGCTCTGGGAAGTGTCACTGCAAGTAAAGTAAGAGGCTTGTATTTCTATGGATTTCGTGCATGATGACGCGTGATGGTCCCTCCTGGAGCTTTCATTATTGTAGTGGTATAGAATGGGATAGAGGAGAGAGAAGCCTGGCGAAGAAGTGAACATAGGTCTATTGAGAAGTGGATCTGTTTGTTTTCTGCTTGATGGTCACTTGTTGGCCAAAAGGTTCTGGTGAGCGAATATATTAATAGATTTTTTTTACCTGGTGGAGCACAAGATTTGTAGGGAGTGGACACTATCACTTTTAATGAAGCACGGTGCTTGGTTACACTTTACCATAAATAGACTTTTAAGTTGAGGAAATTGCTTAATGTTCACATTATTTCATATACAATTGCTGTAGAGATTTTTGTATGCATGTGCCTTATTTATTTGATTTAAAGGGGCAGCGCCTTCCTTTTTTTGTTTTTTAAAAACATTTTTAGCTTCCCTGTGCCCCCCTTTCCTGTCTGAAGGGGATGAGAGGGGAGAAGAGATCAGCGATGTGCACGGTTTGTCCCCATAGCAAACGACTTGCTATAAGGACACACAAAAGAAGAGGAGGAGCCAAGATCGCCACCAGGGACCCAAGAAGAGCAGGATCAGGGCCGCTCTGTGCAATACCACTGTACAGAGCAGGTGAGTATAACATGCTTGTTATTTTAATATGAAAAAAAATCTGACTTTAGTAACACTTTAAGGAATGTGGAAATATTATGTAGTACAGTATGTACACCTAGTAACCCTTCCTTACTTAAACTAATGCCTACTGCGTTTTTCAATTCAAAACTCAAAAATGCCAAATGTATGGCATGTACATATACTTAAACAAGAAACGGGGGTGCGTATTCCCACACACCAAAAGCCACCGGGAGGACCAATGAGCTAACATTTATTAGGATTTTAGTAAATGGTAGGATTGTTGTGTGTTTTTAAATACTATTAGGATGGGGAACATGAACATGCATAACCTTCCAAAAAAGGATTAGGAGATAAGAGAATATATGTCACAATCTCTACTGTTACAAAATCGTGGTATCATGGAGACGGAGGTTCAGCCAAAACCACATCAAAAACAGAAAAGATGTGATGACCCTATACTGAGGTAAATGAAGGTCCCTCAAATAACAAAATTAGGGAACCACATAAAGAATACCTCTTGGCTTTAAATAATGTAACCAGCCCTCTGCAGTTTTGTTCCACCAAAATGGGCACACCAATCATTGTGACAGTAATTATAACATGTAAGTTACTAGTTGGCTAACTCCACAACTATATTACAAATGTTATAGAGAACGTGCATATAAACAAATATGACAATCCCCTCTGCTCTCACAGTCCCCCCCCCCCCACACACACTACTCAAATAGAAAATCAAAAAAGCCCAAGAAAGTGAATTGGCTGAAACCTCTCAAAAAAAAAATGACACCACTATTCAAAGGAAGTAATTGATTGATCAGGCGCCATCCTACTAAAACCATGTGTATCTCCAAAATAAAATAAATAATACGGTGCAAAACAACTAACTCAACATGTTTTGCTCAAAAATCAAGCTTTGTCCGGATTTAAAAAATTAAAAGTTTAATGCCCTGTACACACAATAGGATTTTCCGACAACAAAATCATGGATTTTTTTCCGAAGGATGTTGGCTCAAACTTGTCTTGCATACACACGGTCACACAAATTTTGACGGAAATTCAGAACGTCAAGAACGCGGTGATGTACAACACGTACGATGAGCCGAGGAAAAATTAAGTTCAATAGCCAGTGCGGGCAGTGCGGCTCTTCTGCTTGATTCCGAGCATGCGTGGACTTTTGTGCGTCAGATTTATGTACACACGATCGTAATTTCCGACAACAAGTTTTGTTGTCAGAAAATTTTAGAACCTGCTCTGAAACATTTGTTGGTGGAAATTCCGACAACAAATGTTCTATAGAGCATACACACAGTCGGACTTTTCGACAACAAGCTCACATCCAACATTTGTTGTTGGAAAATCCTATTGTGTGTACAGGGCATAACTGCATCAAATCAAAAAACAAGCAGAAAAGCACATAGCAAATATCGTTGGCACTCTATGGTCACCTCTATTTATAATATTAATTGTCATAATTGGCGCCACACCTAATGCATGATGATGTCATCCCACATGCATGCAATGTGACGTTATCAAGCACGTGCGTCATATCGTCAATGCGTCATGACACTCGCGCATGCGCAGTGACACCAAAAGCACCATCCTGTGGACTAAATAGAAAAGGCAAGCACTGTGTCAATAAAATATGCCATTGCCATCTATTCATAAAGCGGGCTGCAAGGAAAACATTTATGAGAGGAAAAAATATATTTAGAGGAAAAAAAAAAAAAAAAAAAAAAAAATATATATATATATATATATATATATATATATATATATATATATATGTGTATATATATATATATATATATATATATATAAAAAGAGAAAATACATATAAGGGGAGACATCTTCAAGGGCAAAAGACAAATCTAATGCTCACACTTGTGATCACTCGCTTGCAATATTATCCACATATGGTGGTCCCTGCTCATCAACATCTCTTAGTACCCAGAGAAGCCCAATAGTGCAAAGAGAGAAAGGCCTAAGATAAATGCTATCTAATGAATGTTAGGTCATTGGTCCTCCCAGTGGCTTTTGGTGCTTAGGAAAACCCACCCCCGTTTCTTGTTTAACAATATACCTAGTATACCTGCCTGAGGTTTTTTTTCTATTCCCAATAGTTTTATGCATTAGGTCGAAACATAGTAAGATCAAATTATTTATTTATATTAATGCATGTTTGTAGGGATTTTTTTGACAACTGGCAATTTATATCACTGTGATAACCAAAGTATTCCATTCATTGCTCAAGTTCAGTAAGCGATCATAAACTGATCATAATCAGAACATGAATATGGAAAGATCAACTAATTCTCCCAGTCAATATCCACTCATATACTTAACAGGCAAAGTTTAAAAAGCAATTCTACATTGACCAGGTATGGTAATATGCATTTAGAGCAAAATCTACAAAAGCTAACTATCTTACTCAACAGAGGCAGTCCAGTCATTAAATGTTTTAAAATTAAAGTACCTACCAGTCCTTCTGCTCCAGGACCAAGAGAGGTGACAGCAAGGTCATTTCCATTTGGGTCAAAGGCATTGATTTCAATGCCCCAATTGTTGTGTGGTTGTTTGAACCAGTTCTGCAGTACATGCTTGAAATCGATGCTTTGCCAATGGCCTGTGCGTGAGTGCAAATCAATCTTTAGAGATCTAATTCGGATGTGCTTGCTGCCTTCATCCGTTACAGGCTTGAGACGTAAAATTTGAAGGTAGACGGTGGAGGTGTGCTGCACAGGTCGCAGATATACCCATAGTTGAGCTTTTACTACCTTGGTGAACATGATTTTTGGACTGAAGTTAAAGTAGCAGCAGATAGGGCTCCCATCCAGTCTTACCGCTGGGTCCGCTGAAAGTTAAAAACAAGTTACAAGAGTTACTACCAGGATATCATATTAGGAACACAAAAAAACAGACCACACTGCACATCTTTCAGACAAACAAGCCTTTTTAATTTTATTCCAATAACTAGTTTATATAGGCAGAAAGAAATAACACCAGTGGTAGCTTAAACCAATGGAGCTTCTTCAGATTAAAATGGCTAAGAAAATAAATTAGTTAAGAAAAGAAAGAAAAAGCTTTAGGAACAGACACATCTAGACTTTGCCAGTCATAACCTGCTAAGATGTGTATGAATATTGCTAGTAGGACAGCTCCATTAAAGTAGACAAAATATTAAGCTGGCATTTATAATTGTAGTTGGATGTAAGGCTTTGAACAAGGTTTGTGGCAATAACATCACTGTTTTTAAAGCGGTAGTAAAAACTACTTGGACACTTGTACCTACAGGTAAGCTTATACTAAAGCTTACCTGTAGGTACAAGGAATATCTCTTAAACAAGCACTGTTTAGGAGATATTCACTGTTTCTGCAGGCAGTGACATCACTGCCGCATGTGCTCTTAATCAATACTCATGCCGTCCCTTCAGAGCTCTGTGACGCGGCACATCTGCGGACCGGAGCCCACAAACCCGGGAGGAAGACCGGGTGTAGATGGAAGCCCTGTCAGCTGTGACAGAGCGCCACTGGAGGGCTTCCTTTTAAGGTAAGACTTTCATAATGCAGGGAGAAGTTTTTTTTTTTAATGGTAAAGTTACCTACCTCTTTAATAGCACAACTCAATAATGGTACATAAGCTGTGGAAAGAGAAATCACTGCCAAGTTACCTACAGGTTCTTTAGTTTAAACCTGCCTGTTTTGTTTCTTTTTTCAGCTGAAGTTAAGGGAATAAACATTCATCTGTGTTCTATTTTATGCTATTTAATAGTGAAGTGCCGGAGGAGTCTGTGAAGGTAGAATAATGTTTCAAATTGGGGGTAATGATTACACTTAAACAAAACAGATGGCTGTAGTTTTAGGTTAACATTTGAACTTAAATGGAATGAATAATTGCTATTTTTTTAAGAGCATGTACAAATGTAATAAAAAAATGTTATGCCTGATTAAAGTGCCAAAATATTTTAATATTACTGCTGCCTTGCACATATTAAATCAATTTACCGGTGAATGTGTTTGTTTTTTCCAGATATTAAAACTAGATTTAACATTCTATTTCTGATGTTACTGCACATTCACAAGCGTTCCTTTATCAACTGTTTATTTTCTGTTTTTTTGGATTGCAAAGTGTTAGATTTTTTATCATGTTGCATACGGTAACTTAAAGCTCATGTCCAAGCAAATGTGCATCATCACATCTCACATCTCATTCCATTCATTCTATACAGCTACTGCCTATTCCCAAATTGGTTTTGAAAAAACCCATAAACCCCTTTTTTAGTCCACCACCATGTCTCCCTCACCAATGCCTCTTCTAGGAGTGCAGACCAGTAATCCAGTGTTGCAATTTGTGCCTGCCACTGATCAGTCAGGATGACATCATTATTGCTTGCTGCATAATATAGTAGAACACAATAGGAAGTGTCTATGTAACCGAAGAAGCGATGTGGGCACTTTGTGCTCTTGTTACTCTTTGGACCCCCCTACCTTCCTTTTCCCCAGGAGAACTGTAAATATAAGCAGATAACTAAGATGTAAAGAAAATAACGTTTATTTTACCCAGCTCACTTAAAAAGCCATCCTTGGACCCTACCAATCTAAACAATCTACACCCTATCTCCTTGCTCCCCATTTCCTCTAAACTCCTTGAACGCCTGGTCTACAAACAACTGAGTGACCACCTCATTAAGAATAACCTTCTTGATCCCCTTCAGTCTGGATTTTGCCCTCAACACACCACTGAAACTGCTCTTTTAAAACTCACAAATGACTTACTAACAGCAAAAAGCAATGGACACTATTCTGTACTCCTACTTCTAGACCTTTTGGCTGCCTTTGATACAGTTGACCACTCCCTCCTCAAAAAGCATTACTCCTTTGGTCTCCGTGACTGTGCGCTTCACTGGCTCTCATACTGCCTATCCCACCACACCTTCAGTGTCACTTGCAATTCTACTTCCTCGATTCCTCTTCCTTTCTCCGTTGGGGTCCCCAAGGTTCTGTTCTTAGACGTCTCCTATTTTCAATCTACACCTCCTCCCTGGGTCAGCTGATAGCCTCCCATGGCTTTGAATATAATTTCTACGCTGACTACACCCAAATCTATCTCTCCACCCCTCAGCTCACTCCATCAGTCTCCTCACGCATCACTAACTTACTAACAGACATATCTGTATGGATGTCACATCACTTCCTCAAACTCAACTTGTCCAAAACCAAGCTCATAATATTTCCTCCCCCACGTGCCTCTTTCCCTGACTTCTCCTTCAAGAGCAATGGCAAAACCATCCATCCCCGCATTCCAGGGTGCTAGGTGTTATCCTGGAGTCTAAACTCTCCTTTCAGCCCCACATCTAATCACTTTTCAAGGCTTGCTGCCTTAACTTCCACAACATCTCTAAAACACGTCCCTTCCTAACCAATGAAACCCCAAAGCGCCTGATTCACTCCCTGATTATCCCTCACCTTGACTAGTGCAACTCCCTACTCATTAGCTTACCTTTAAATAGACTATCCCCCCTTCAGTCCATCATGAATACTGCTGCCAGACTCATCCATCTTACAAACTGCTTAGCGTCTGCTACCCCTCTCTGCCAATCACTCCATTGGCTTCCACTCACCCAATGAATTAAATTCAAAATACTAACAACTTACAAAGCCATCCACAACTCTGCCCCCAGCTACATCACTAACCTGGTCTCAAAATACCAACCAAATCGTCCTCTTCTTTCCTCCCAAGACCTCCTGCTCTCTAGCTCCCTTGTCACCCCCTCCCATACTCGCCTCCAGGACTTCTCCTGAGCCTCTCTCATCCTTTGGAATTCCCTACCACAATTTGTCTGATTATCTCCAACTCTATCCACTTTAAGGCCTCATGTACACTGCTGCTGGTAAACGGACGTTTAGGAGCAGTTGGGCTTTTTTTTTCAACTGCTCCTGAACCGTCCTCTATGTTATTTTATCAGTACATGTACACAGGTTCATTTATAGTTGTTTCTAGGCAGTTGTGTTTAGAGGCTTTTTTTGGAACCCAAAAAAATGCATTCAGAAGCTGTGTTTAGAGGCATTTCAAACACCAAACGCGACAACTCGCGTTTAGCCGCGTTTCGTTTACAGGCGTTTTTCATTTTTGGCTATTTTGGAAAAAAAAACATTTTTTTCAAACACGGCTAAACGCAACTAAACGCAGCATGTAAACGTGGCGTTTTTAGATGACGATTTCTAGCTGTCAAGTTAAATCGTTCAGGAGAGGTTGAGCAACATCCCGTGTACATGAAGCTTTAGGTGATACCTGAAAACTTTTCTCTTCAGAGAAGACTACCCTGCCCTCACCTAACAACTGTACTTTTATTTTCTTCATCAGCTCATCCCCCACAGTTATTACCTTTTGTATCTCTTGACCCTCCCTCTTAGATTGTAAGCTCTAACAAGCAGGGCCCTCTGATTCCTCCTGTGTTGAATTGTAATGTAACTGTACTGTCTGCACTAACTCCATTGGCCCTGGACAGTATAAACTCAATTTTCTTAGGTAGGCGCTTATACTGCAATGCTAAGGCAAGTTGATACACAGTGTTGCTTCTTTATACAATTTCCAATTTGTAACCACAAATAGTCTGTTTCCAACAAATTTGTCCTTGTTCATAGTACACATGTGTATAGATAAGTGAAAAATTTCCTGCGCACCAGAGCAAAAATACAAGCCATAAGCAAAAAAGTGAAAAAATTTCACCCTGCAATGACTATACAAAGTGCTGTGCATAAGCATAACGCTATATGTGTGTAGTAAGTGAATAAAAATAATCAGCATTGTGCAATGATACAATAAATCTAAAAACGGTCCTTATTGTAAAAGCCCAATAAAGTCTATAAATACATACTCTACACTGAAAATCATCACAGGCTGTGGAAAAGTTTGCATTTCATCTGGAAATCAAGGTCCCAGAGTCTGGAGGAAGAGTGGAGAGGCACAGAATCCAAGTTGCATGAGGTCCAGTGTGAAGTTTCCACAGTCAGTGATAATTTGAGGAGCCATGTCATCTGTTGGTGTTGGTCCACTGCGTTTTATCAAGTCCAAAGTCAGCGCAGCTTTTTACCAGGAAATTCTAGAGCACTTTATGCTTCCCTCTGCTGACCAGCTTCATGGAGCTGCCCACACTGTTAAAAGTACCAATACCTGGTTTAATGATCATGGTATCACTGTGCTTGATTGGTCAGCAAACACACCTGATCAAAACCCCATAGAGAATCTGTGGGGTATTGTCAAGAGGAAGATGAGAGACACCAGACCCAACAATGCAGATGAGCTGAAAGCCACTAGAAACCTGGGCTTCCATAACACCTCAGCATTGCGACAGGCTAATCGCCTATATGCCACGCCGCAATGATGCAGAAATTCATGCAAAAGAAGCCCCAACCGAGTATTGAGTGCATACTATACTGTACACAGACATACGTTTCAGTAAGCCAGCATTTCTGTATTAAAAAATCCTTTTTTTTTAAATTGGTCTTATGTAGTATTCAAATTTTCTGGTATACTGAATTTTGGGTTTTCACTAGCTGTAAGCCATAATCATCAAAATTAAAAGAAAGAAGTATCACTCTGTGTGTATGTGTGTATATATATATATATATATATATATATATATATATATATATATATATATTAAAGTACCTCAAGTGAATCAACAATTCCAGATAAAGTGTCCTGTGCATCAAGAGAAATAAATAAGAATGCCCACTTTGAAAGTGCCCAGTGTCTTTATTGAGTGCTGTTCTCCAACACTCCATACTTCACTGTTAAAAAAGATCACCCTTGTGCCATCACCTTCACATGGGAAAACTCACCAGATCTGGAATTATCGATGCACTTTATGTAATTTTTTGCACTTTTTAAGGCACTTTATTATATCTATATATTATGTTTATTATGATTAGGAATTGATGATTTGCACATTTTTGTATGCATAGCGCTGTTATTAGGGAAATATTCATTACAGGAATATGCCTAGTGTCAGCATGGGCTTGCGTCTAAAAATGCATTGCATAGAATATTTGAGTCCCTGGTCCAGAACAAGCAGCTATCAAAGGAAAGTCAGATAAAAATGTGTAATTTCTTATCTCTACAATTGTTGTAGTTCAGTGGATAAGCAGGGCAGCCAGGGATCTAACGGACATCGGCTTTAAGGGGCCGTTTTTTAGAGCGGGCGGTCGGCTCTTCAGGGATAACAACCGACAGGAGCCGCTCGGCTGTTATCCTGGAGGAGCATCCCCCCTCCCGCCGCCTTCCGCCGCTCTTTCCAGACCTCCCATCCCACCGGGAGACCCGATCCCCGATTCGGCACTTCGGCTGGCTAGAGTGAGACTGGAAGGAGGCCGGAAATGGCTTAGATCCAGTCTCCTTAGTGTAAACGCGGACGCGACGTCACAACGTCACTTCCAGTTTATTCAGCTGCCAATGGCGCCATTTAAAAAAAAAATACAGTATTTAGAATCACCATTTTTGCCGATCTGAATACTTTGAAGTACAAAGGAGGGATTTGGGGTCCCTCCATAAACAGTACCTGTCACCACCTATTACTGTCACAGGGGATGTTTACATTCCTTGTGACAGCAATAAAAGTGATCACATTTTTTTTTCCAAAAATGACAATGTAATTAAAAAAAAAAATTCAAGCTCCCCCGTCCCCGTGAGCTTGTGCAGCAAAGAAAATGCACACGCAAGTCGCGCCCGTATATGTAAATGGTGTTCAAATCACACATCTGAGGTATCACCACGATCGTCAGAATGAGAGCAATAATTGTAGCACTAGATCTCATCTGTAACTCTAACCTGGCAACTAATTTTTTTTTTTTAAAGCACCGCCTATGCAGATTTTTAGGTACTGTAGTTTGTCGCCATTCCACGAGTGTGCGCAATTTGAAAGCATGACATATTAGGTATCTATTTACTCGGCGTAACATCATCTTTCACATTATACAAAAAAATTGGGCTTATTTTACTGTTTAGTTTTTTAAAAATTAAAGTGTGTTTTTTCCCAAAAAAAATGCGTTTAAAAGACCACTGCGCAAATACTGTGTGACATTAAAAAATGCAACGATCGCCATTTTAAGCAACAAATGTCAGAAATAAGCTTAGGCATGAAAGGATTAATATCGATCACAAACGGTAATAAACCTAAATGCATTAGGTACTATAACTCAAAATTCATTCAAATGAAGATGCTAATGTGACAAATGTTGAGTCAAATATTAATACATTTTAAAAGAGTTGAAGATTTCACTTCACACAATTGTTGGAAATGTCCCGAACATAGAAGTCAGTAGACCAACATATCCTAAAACCCAGAAAGAAGTCTTGCTAAATGTAAATCCAGCAGCCTGAACAAATATTTAATTTTGTCTCCTCTGACATTTTTGTTCACTAAAGCCAATCAAGTTCCTGCTAAAGCATATTGGTCTTTCAACCCTATAATTGCACAAGTGAAACAAAAGATAACATTTTTACTGAACTAGGAAATGGCAGCAAAACCTTAAGGACTCTATGCAAATGTTTCTTGACCTCTAGATTGAACATTATCTTTCTATTGACTTTGATAGCTTGTTTTTGTTTGTTTGATACACAAGACCACCATAAGAACCTGTAATGAACAGGGATGTGAATCAGCTAGAATGGGTGGCTTCCCAAGGTGCAGTGTTTTCATGTGAGAGTGATGCCTTTCTCATCACGTGTGTACTGTAGGTATGCTCTAGATCAGGGATCTCCAAACTACGGCCCTCCATCTGTTGCGGAACAACACGTCCCATGAGGCATTGTAAAACTCTGACATTCACAGACATGGCTAGGCATGATGGGAATTGTAGTTCCTGAGGGCCATAATTTGGAGACCCCCTGTTCTAGATCAATAGTTCTCAACCACTGGACTGCAGCCTCCCTCATGCAGCTGCAGTGTCCGTTCCCTGTTGCCAGGGTCAGGACAAAGCACTTCTTCATTAGGCATCACGAAGAGGCATTGTAGATCAATGTCTCCCTTGATGCAGAGCAGCAGCAGACCTGCCATCAGTATGGGTGCCCGACGAGGAGTGAATCTCCGTATTTCCTCTCCCTGGCAATGTCATTCATCTGTAAGGAAACCAGCAGAAATCGCCTGGCGCGCGCTCGCTTGTGAGCATGCGCGACTTGCGCGTGCGCATGCAAGAGAGCGCCTTGGCGCCAGTGGGCCTATTTAAAGGAGGCCCAAGCAACTGATTGGTGCTGACTGGTCTTCAGCTGTGTCCCTGTTACTTTGAACCTGTGTTATTCTGCCTGATTCCCATTGCTGACCTTGGCTCCTGTTTACCCGGCTCTGAACTCTGTTATACCTGATCTCTGGCTCCTGATCCCGGCTTCCCAGAATGCCTGCGAACTCTACTTTTTTTTGCTACCCCGTACATTCTCTGCAGAGGAAGTGAAGGTGGGATTCCTTATCTCCTTATTGCTGGAGGAACCCCAGGCCTGGGCATTTCAACTTCGGGAGCAACACGACCCTGTCCTGGCTTCGGTCAATTCCTTTTTAACTGCCATGGCTCAATTATATGCCGATCCTTTCCATCACCAGACAGCAGAGACTTCGCTGAGTCATTTACAACAGGGTTCTAGGCCTATGGAGGACTATGACTCGGACTTTTGTTTATGGAGCACTGATACTGAGTGGAATGATTCGGCTTTACACTTCCGATTTCGTCTTGGCCTGTCAGAAGCCGTCAAAGATGAACTCGCCAGGGTAGAAATAGCTACCTCTCTGAATGACTTAATCCACCTCAGCATACAAATTGACCGTCGCCTACGTGAAAGACGGTTCGAGAAAGCCGGAAATCTTCATCTAATGCCTACCTGCTTGACGGACCCATCACCTGCCTCCTTCTCAACCGTGCCAAAAACTGTTTCTGACATCAGGAAAATTCCACATGCCAGCTTTCCTAGGCCCCCTCTGACCGAACAAGAGTGGTCTCATCGTCGCCGCAATAATCTCTGTCTTTATTGTGGTGAGCAGGGGCACTTCCTACAGACTTGTTCCAAAAGACATCGTAAAAGACCCCTCCTTCCATCTTTCACAGTCGTGGCATTAAGTTCCAGCCAAAACCACACCCTGCTGCCTGTTTCCCTTCAATTAACTAGAAAGACTCTTACTGTTTCTGCTATTGTGGACTCTGGGGCCTGCAGCTGTTTCGTGGACTCTGCCTTTGCAAATACACGTGCACTCCCTTTGCGTGCTAAGAAGAACAGCTTCACGGTCCACCTGGCAGATGGTTCAGGCATCAAATCTGGGCCTGTCACTCTAGAGACTGAACCCATCCTGTGCCTCACAGCTTCTGGGCATCGTGAGCTGCTACGTCTAGATGTCATTACATCTCCCCTATTTCCTGTCATTCTTGGGCAGCCCTGGTTGAAGGCACATAACCCCCTCATCAACTGGATCACAGGGGAAGTGACATTTTCTTCTAAGTACTGTAATGAATTCTGCATTCCTCCTCTACCCAAGTCCGAAGAACCGCTCCTCTGCATTAACCTGGACCATGTAAACTTGTGCCTTCTGTTCACCATGACTTTCTGGACGTTTTCAATAAAAAGAGCGCTAACACCCTCCCTCTTCATAGACCATATGACTGCCCTATCGATCTCTTAACCGGTGCAGAAATTCCCTTTGGCAGGATCTACCCACTCTCAGAACCAGAACTGGAGGAATTGCGGAAGTACATTGATGAGAACCTTGATAAGGGGTTTATTCGGCCATCTTCTTCCCCCGCGGGAGTGGGAATATTTTTCGTGGAGAAGAAGGATCACTCCCTCCGGCCCTGTATTGATTACCGGGACTTAAATAAGGTAACCATCAAAAACCGATACCCCTTACCTCTTATTCCAGAACTATTCCAGAGGCTTCGGGAAGCTCGTATATTTACAAAACTAGACTTGAGAGGAGCATACAACCTGATCAGAATAAGAGAAGGGGATGAATGGAAGACGGCTTTCAGGTCTTGTTTCAGACATTTTGAGTACCTAGTGATGCCCTTTGGACTCTGTAATGCTCCAGCCACCTTCCAGCATTTTGTAAATGATGTGTTCCAGAACTTTCTTGATTTATTTACTATTGTTTACTTGGATGATATTTTCATTTTTTCCACCTTAGAGTCCCATCGAATTCACGTGAAGAAACTGCTAAACAGACTAAGGGAACACCATCTCTATGCTAAGGCGGAGAAATGTGAATTCGAAAAGCTCACCATCCAGTTTCTGGGGCTCATTATCTCTGCAGATGGAATTGCCATGGACCCACAGAGGTATCTGCAGTACTCGATTGGCTTGCCCCTACTGATGAGAAATCTGTACAGTGGTTTGTGGGGTTCGCTAATTTTTACAGGAAGTTTATTAAAGACTTTTCCAGTATTGTATTCCCTATCACCCAGCTAACCAAGCTACGAACGACCTTCACATGGACCTCAGAAGCTCAGACAGTATTCGAAAAACTGAAAAGCCTCTTCACATCCACACCCATCCTGAAACACCCAGATCCTGCTCTGCCCTATGTCCTTGAAGTGGATGCCTCTGAAATAGCTGTGGGAGCCATATTGTCCCGACAAGAGACAAAATCGCTACTCCATCCTGTCGCTTTCTTCTCCAGAAAACTAAGTAATCCTCAAAGGAACTACGATGTCGGTGATCGGGAATTACTCGCTATTAAGTCTGCCCTTGAAGAATGGCGTTATTTGCTAGAGGGAGCTGCGCACCCTATTCTTGTATTCATGGATCACAAAAACCTGGAACACTTAAGAACAGCGAAAAGATTAAGACCTCGCCAGGCCAGGTGGGCTCTTTTTTTTGCAAGATTCTGCTTCCACATCACTTACCGGCCCGGGTCAAAGAATGGGAAGCCCGACGCTCTTTCCCGCATGTTTCAAGATACTGAAGCATCTCCCGAACCTGATACCATCCTACCCGCTAAGAACTTCCTGTTACTACAAACTGATCTCATCTTCCAAATCAAGACAGCAGTCCTGAATCAACCTCCCTCCCAAGAACTCCATCTCCAGCTTAAAGAGGGTCTTTACTTCCATGTTACACAGATCTTTGTTCCAGAGCAATTACGGACAGCAGTCCTCTACATGTGCCACGATCATCCTCTGGCAGGGCATTTCGGGGTACACAAGACTTCGAAACTGGTCCTTCGCTCCCTCTGGTGGCCAGATTTAATGCAATTCTGCAGAGACTATGTAAGATCTTGCACTACGTGCTTACGGAACAAGACGGACAGATCTAAGAATTGGGGTCTGCTGGAACCTCTCCCTGTACCAGATAAATTATGGAGCATGATCTCCATGTTCTTCATTGTCGAGTTACCCCCATCCGAAGGGTTTACCACCATCTTTGTTATTGTGGATCGCCTGTCCAAGATGGTGCATTTTGTGCCCCTAAAGGGTACCCCTTCCGCTGCAGAGACTGCCTCATCTTTCGTCAAGGAAGTGGTATGCCTACATGGTATCCCTGTCAACATCACGTCGAATCGTGGAGTTCAGTTTACGTCCAGATTTTGGAAATCCTTGTGTGAAGTTTTGGGCATTAAACTCTGCCTATCATCTGCTTACCACCCCCAGACTAACGGCAAAACAGAGAGAACAAATCAGACTCTGGAGCAATATCTCCGATGTTTCTCTTCTTTTGCACAGGACGATTGGGCGTCTCTTTTGCCGTTAGCAGAATTCGCCTACAATAATTCAATACACTCTTCTATCAAGCAAACCCGCTTTTATAGATTCCATCCATCTTTTTTACCCGATGTCCCCCAAGAATCCTCAGTACCGGCAGTACAGGATTGTCTGGAGTTCTGGAAAGTTAACAACCTTTTCCTGCAAGAAGCTATCTCCAAGTCCCAAGTAGATGACAAGAAATTCTATGACAGAAGAAGAGGTAATCTGGATCTGAAACCCGGAGATAAGGTATGGCTATCTACCACAAATCTAAATCTGGCCTGACCTTCAAGGAAGCTAGGACCAAAGATACATTGGCCCATTCCCTATTAAAGGAGGATTAACGCTGTTGCTTTTGAGTTAAGCCTACCAGAAAATCTAAGAATTCATCTGGTGTTCCTCTTGAAACGATCCGTGGTTAATCCCTTTCCTTACCGAGAATCTGAGACTCCTGCTCCTCTGTTGGTGGAAGGGAATGAGGAATTCGAAGTGGAGGCTGTCCTGGATTGCAGGAAGAGAAGGGGCCAGACCCAGTTCCTTATTAAGTGGAAGGGCTACGACCCTGAAGATAATTCATGGGAACCCAGTTCCGATGTGCATGCTCCACGATTGGTTTAAGCCTTCCTTCGCCTCCATCCTGAGAAAAAACCCTTAGTGGGCCTCCGGAGGCTGCCCTTAAGAGGGGGGCAATGTAAGGAAACCAGCAGAAATCGCCTGGCGCGCGCTCGTGCACGTGCGCACGGGAGACCACAGATGCCCGTGCGCGCGACTCGCGGCGTGCACGCGCAAGAGCGCGCCAGTGGGCCTATTTAAAGGAGGCCCCAGCAACTGATTGGTGCTGACCAGTCTTCAGCTGTGTCCCTGTAACTTTGAACCTGTGTTATTCTGCCTGATTCCCGTTGCTGACCTTGGCTCCTGTTTATCTTGCTCTAAACTCTGTTATACCTGATCTCTGGCTCCTTATCCCGGCTTCCCATCTGACCCATCTCTGCCTGATGTTCCGGTACCCTGCTGCCCGCCTGTTGACGAACCCGGCTTCCCATCTGACCCGTCTCTGCCTGATGTTCTCGTGCCCTGCTGCCCGCCCGTTGACGAACCCAACTATCCCTGTGACCTGGCCCTGGTGCCCAGCACAACTACCCGAGTGTCTGCAAGTACAGTCCTGCGACCAGCTGTGACTTCCTGCTTTGCAACTACAGTCCTGCGACCAGCTGCGACTTCCTGCAACAGGGTTCCTGGTTTCCACCTGCAGGTACTCATGTGCCTCCTGTTCCTTGGCTCCTTCTGTTTCACCCTCAGTGGGACCTGGACTGGAGATACAAGAGAGGCCGCCCTCTTCAATTCAGTCTCCCTTCAGGTACGTGACATCATCACATGACCAGGGAGAGAAAGAAGTTTCCCTTCCTAGCAGGCACCAATACTGATAGCAGGTCTGAAGTAAGTGAGGGAAGCAAAAGGGGAGGGGGGTTATCTGCTGCATTCAGCCCCCACTGCCCCCCCCCCCAGCCCCCTGAGAATCTCCAGCCAGCTGCAGATCCCCTAACCTCCTACAGTGCTTCCCATCCCCCATAGTGAGCCACCAACGTCCCACAGTGCTGCACAGCCTCCCACAGTGCAGAATAACCCCCCCCATAGTGCCCCCAACCTCCAAAAATGTTCCACAGTGCCCTCCACTCTTCCACAGTGTCCTTGGAAAGCACCCTGCCCACTCCAGAGACACCATCCTCCTTCAGAACCCTCATAACCCACTAGGCCTACAAGTGTTCTGCACAGTCCCCTAACCCTCTCAAGATTCCTCATCCTCCCACAGTGACACCCAGCCCAATCCATAAGTTTCTTCACATTAACAGCAATGTCAGGACATCTTTTCCTTCTACTCACCACCTATGTTACAGCATTCTTTCTCATACTGACCACAAAACACCATATTTAGCATTCCCATACTTTTATTATATGGGTGTATACTTTTTTTTGTGTAACACAGAAACTGCTTTTCACAGACACAAACACGCTGCTACATACTACATGAGCAACTAGTCACTCACTGGTCAAATAAATAGGTATACACTCAGGGGCAGTTAGAAGTTGAGGCAGGAGGGGCAGCTGAGAGTGAATTCTGTTTTGACTCAATAAAACTTTATTATTTTAAATTGCTTTAAATATTTTCCTATGCATAATAAACAGGTGGGTTGTGGGAGGGAGGGGTAAACAGGGTGCACAGTTTGGCATCTTCACCTTGGGCACTGGAGGACCTTGTCCTGAAACTGGGCACATTAAGCTTTGTACATGTATGCTTTTATGTTACTGCTACAGCACTTTGTATAAGCAATCACTCCCACTGGACATTTCCAAATTTTGGAAATTTGTCTGTTCTCTACTTTGTAACAATTTCAGTAGAGAACAGACAATACAAACTGTCAAAGTGAATCAAGTTGTAATATTGCTGGCTGCACTGCAGGTTGAACTGCATCAGTGCTGAGGGCTCTTGAGAGGAGTACTGAGGCAGGGTGCTGTGATGTTTTCAGACCACCAGCCATGATCTGCCTGAACTGCATAGAGAAGCACAGGTGCTGTATGTATTGAAAGTGGAAGGGTTTTATCCTTGAAGTATATTTTTGAAGTATAACGTTTATTGAAATTGTTACAAAGTAGAGAACAGACAATACACACTATCAAAGTGAATCAAGTTGTAATGCAAGTTGCCAAGGTGATATTGCACTTCTAGCAGATCTTTAAAGATTTCCCTTATCAAATAACCTATACCAGTGGTCTCCAAACTGTGGCTCAGGGGCCAGATGCGACCCTTTGCTTGCCTTTATCCAGCACTATTTCTTCCAATGATACAAGGCACTATTCCTCTAAGTGAAATCAACAAGATTCCTGCCACTGACACAAAGGATGGGGCATTATTGATCCCTTGATACCAACAATGGGGCACTATTCCTCCCACTAATACCAGTGATTAAATATTGTTTATTCCCATTGATGCCAGGTCATATTCTAATCACACTGGCCACAGTCTGGCCTTCCAAAGTCTGAAGGACAGTAAACTGGCCCTTTGTTTAGAAGTTTGGAGACTCCAGATCTATCCTGTATTGACAGGTACATATAAGTTGTACCATCTTATAAGAAAGTGGAAAATAAAGTACATGAATGCAACCAGTTATTTTTCTTATTGATCTGCATTAAAAAAAATATGGGTAGACAATTCCCGAGTTGTAAAATTATAGTCAACAGCAACAAATCAACAGTTGAACATTGGGTACATACAGGGTACAATGTGTTGTTCAAAGCTTTTAGGATTAGAGAAATATAAGAACACATAACCTTATCTACTTTTCTAATATTCCAATCATGGGTCCCATTGCTCATAGAGTTTCTTTTGCCTGCCAATTTAAGAGACTATACCCCTCTATATATTGTTTCAAGTTGCTGTGTCACTTCAGATATGTTAGGAAAAACATTACCTTTCCATTTTTTTTAACTAGCATTAGCTGCAAAAATGATGTGCCTTTATGTTATAATTTCATTAGCATGTTGATGAGAGGGTGGAAGAAGGAACCAGGGAAAGCATGTTATAGGCAGACTTAACTTCAGCTTTAAAGTGATACTAAACACCCACTGTTTAACCACTTCACCTCCAGAAGGTTTTACCCACTTCCTGACCAGGCTATTTTTTGTGATACGGCACTGCATTGCCATGCGACGCTGTACCCATATAAAATTTATGTTCTATTTTTTCCCACAAATAGCGCTTTCTTTTGGTGGTATTTGATCACCTCTGCATTTTTTATTTTTAGTGCTATAAACAAAAAAAAAACGCCAATTTTTAACAAAAAAACAATATTTTTTACTTTGTTATAAAACATTCCCAATAAAAAAATTTAAAAAAATTGAATTTCTTCATCAATTTTGGCCAATATGTATTCTGCTACATATTTTTGGTAAAAAAATCCCAATAAGCGTATATTGATTGGTTTGCGCAAAAGTTATCGCTTATGGGATATTTTTATGTCATTTTTATTTTTACTAGTAATGGCAGCGATCAGAGAATTTTAGTGGGACTGCGACATTGCAGTGGGCAAACTGGACACTAATGGGGCGTACACACGGTCGGACTTTTCGTCTACAAAAGTCCGACAGCCTGTCCGACAGACTTCCGGCGGACTTTCGGCGGACTTGCAGCAGACTTTCTAACGAACGGACTTGCCTACACACGACCACACAAAAGTCTGACGGATTCGTACGTGATGACGTACACCGGACTAAAATAAGGAAGTTCATAGCCAGTAGCCAATAGCTGCCCTAGCATGGGTTTTTGTCCGTCGGACTAGCACACAGACGAGCGGATTTCGGGGTCCGTCGTAGTTACGACGTAAAGATTTGAAGCATGTTTCAAATCTAAAGTCCTTCGGATTTGAGGCTGAAAAAGTCTGCTGAAGGTCCGGAGAAGCCCACACACCATCGGATTACCAGCCAGCTTTAGTCCGTCGGCGTCCGTTGGACTTTTGTAGACGAAAAGTCCGACCGTGTGTACGCGGCATTAGTGACACTTTTTGGGGACCAGTGACACCAATACTGTGATCAGTGTTACAAAAATCCACTGCCCCAGTATAAATGACACTGGCAGGGAAGGGGTTAACACCAGGGGCAATCAAAAGGGTTAAGTGTGTGCCTGGGAGGTGCTTTCTAACTGTGGGGGGAGTGGATACACTAGAGGAAAAGAGAGATCATGTTTCAGCTTAGCTGGAACACAAGATCTCTCTATTGCTCCCTGACAAATCAGTGGTTTTCCTTGTTTACAAAGGCACATCGCTGCTCCGCCTCTTTACAGAACGATCGGCGGGTCGCGGCCACCATCGCTGATTGGCTCTTGCTGTGTCCAATCACAGTGGGAGAGGTGCTCCAGCAGCGCATGCCCCCTACACTGCAAGCACAAAATTACGTACAGGTACATGATTTTATGCAGCCAGGCCGCCCTGCTGCAGTATATATGTGGTGGGCCGGAAACGGTTAATATACATTGTCCCTTCTCTTTGTGTATATGGATGATGGCACTGTAATTATTTTAATTAAAAAAAAACATCTAAGTACCGTTTTCCTAACCAATATACAGCTGTCACATGACCCAGATCTTTCCCAGCCTGCCTGCAGGAAAACATTAGCAGGAGGAGCTTCTAGTCCTTTGCTACTGGTCATGTTAAAAAAAAAAAAAGAAAAAGAAAAAACAGCCTTTGGAATACAGAGTAAAAATAAGTAAATACTATCGATAAACTGTT